>NC_133326.1:207561580-207890865 GCF_042186555.1 Aquarana catesbeiana | reverse complement strand
TTTTCACACAGTAATTGCGCAGCGATTTTTCAAACGCATTTTTTGGGGAAAAAACACACTTTTTTAAATTTTAATGCACTAAAACACGCTATATTGCCCAAATGTTTGATGAAATAAAAAAGATGATCTTAGGCCGAGTACATGGATACCAAACATGACATGCTTTAAAATTGCGCACAAACGTGCAGTGGCAACAAAATAAATACATGTTTAAAAGCCTTCAAAAGCCTTTACAGGTTACCACTTTAGATTTACAGAGGAGGTCTACTGGAAAAATTACTGCACTCGATCTGGCCTTCGCGGTGATACCTCACATGCATGGTGCAATTGCTGTTTATGTTTGACGACAGACCGCCGCTTGCGTTCGCCTTAGCGCGAGAGCAGGGGGCGACAGGGGTGTTTTTTTTTTTTTTTTTTTTTTTTCTTTATTATTTTTTTGCTTTTTTAATCTTACTTTTAAACTGTTCCTTTCATAATTTTTTTTTTTAATCATTTTTATTGTTATCTCGGGGAATGTAAATATCCCCTATGATAGCAATAGGTAGTGACAGGTACTCTTTTTTGAAAAAATTGTGGTCTATTAGACCCTAGATCTCTCCTCTGCCCTCAAAGCATCTGACCACACCAAGATCGGTGTGATAAAATGCTTCCCCAATTTCCCAATGGCGCTATTTACATCCGGCGAAATCTAAGTCATGAAATACTCGTAGCTTCCGGTTTCTTAGGCCATAGAGATGTTTGGAGCCACTCTGGTCTCTGATCAGCTCTATGGTCAGCTGGCTGAATCACCGGCTGCATTCTCAGGTTCCCTGTTGAGACAGGAGAGCCAGAGAAAAACACGGAAGACGGTGGGGGGGGGGGGGCATTCCCTCCCACGGCTTGTAAAAGCAGTCTAGAGGCTAATTAGCCGCTAGGATTGCTTTTACATGAAAGCCGACCGCTGGCTGAAAAGAATGATACCAAGATGATACCTAAACCTGCAGGCATCATTCTGGTATAACCACTCAAAGTCGTGAATGGCGTACCTGAAGACAAAAAAATGGTTAACAATGGTTAACAATAAAGCACAGTAAAGTGTAAATAATTACACACCTGAAAAACAAACATGATAAAACATAATAACAATAACAATAACAATAACAATAACAATAACAATAAAACATTGCAGAATAGAATACAGTAAAAAAGAGCAGAATAGAGAGAGAGAATAGAGAGAGAGAGAACAATAAAACAACAACTATTTTTTTTTATTTCATATTTTTTTTTTTTTTTACACTTTTTTTGTAACTAACTTTTATAACGGTAACCGGTTCCAGGTTCGGGTCTCTCAAAATGCGATGGCATCTTGGGAGACCCTGTGAAAGTGTGTCCTAGTCTGTGCAATGCTGTACCCTACGCTAATACTCAACTAGTGAATGGTAGCGTTCAAAACATTCACCAATGCAAAGACCAGGATTGTCAGGACAGGAGGGACAATAATAGTGGGTGTCACGCCTATATCCGCGCTTGCTGCAGACACAACATCTTTTTTGGGGGGGTTCGTTGGGTAGGGGTACTCGGGAGGACATAAAAATGCCTCTCATGCAGCCGACTGCATTTGGTTGGGGATGTGAATGGGGGAAGTACGGGCGCTGCAGAAGCGGTGGGTTCCCAATTAGGATTGGCGAATGCAGCAGGAAGGGCACTATGGGCACGACGGGCCTGTGTTTGTCTTCTTGGTGGCAGTGCGACACTACTTGTGCTTGCCACCTCACCAGCTTGAACTGCACTTATGGGACTCGCCACGTCACCAAGTGTTACTGCAGTGCTGGTTTGACTACGACCGGGGTGTACTAGGCCGCTGGCGCTTGCCAGTTCACCAAAACGCTACCAAAAAACGTTAGCGATCGCAGGGATCAGGCCTGACTCTGCGAACGCTGCAGTTATGCGTTTAGTGTTTTGTAAGTGTCAGTGATCGATCGATACTGCACTTGGGTGGGCTGGGCCGGGCCGGGCGGAGGGGCAAAACGCAGGTGCTAGCAGGTATCTGGGCTGATCCCGCTAACACTGCGTTTTTGGGAACCCTAAACTGCTGGTGACGCTAGTATAGATCTGATCGGATCAGATATTGATGCGATCAGATACTATACCACTAAGGGAGGTGTACGGTGCGTGCGTGGGTGTTAGCGGTACTGGCGCTAATCTGACGCTGCCTGGGGCTGGTGCTTGCCAGTTCACCAAAACGCTACAAAAAAAACTGTTAGCGATCGCAGGGATCAGGCCTGACTCTGCGAACGCTGCAGTTATGCGTTTAGTGTTTTGTAAGTGTCAGTGATCGATCGATACTGCACTTGGGTGGGCTGGGCTGGGCCGGGCGGAGGGGCAAAACGCAGGTGCTAGCAGGTATCTGGGCTGATCCCACTAACACTGCGTTTTTGGGAACCCTAAACTGCTGGGGACGCTAGTATAGATCTGATCGGATCAGATATTGATCCGTTCAGATACTATACCACTAAGGGAGGCGTATGCTGCGTGCGTGGGTGTTAGCGGTACTGGCGCTAACCTGACGCCTGGGGCTGGTGCTTGCCAGTTCACCAAAATGCTACCAAAAAAACTGTTAGCGATCGCAGGGATCAGGCCTGACTCTGAACGCTGCAGTTATGCGTTTAGTGTTTTGTAAGTGACAGTGATCGATCGATACTGCACTTGGGTGGGCTGGGCGGAGGCACAAAACGCAGGTGCTAGCAGGTATCTGGGCTGATCCCGCTAACACTGCGTTTTTGGGAACCCTAAACTGCTGGGGACGCTAGTATAGATCTGATCGGATCAGATATTGATCCGTACAGATACTATACCACTAAGGGAGGCGTATGCTGCATGCGTGGGTGTTAGCGGTACTGGCGCTAATCTGACGCTGCCTGGGGCGACGCATATCACCGCCGGGCGATCAGGGGGCTAAACCTTTATTCGGTAATAAACGGCGGGTGCCCTGACACTATAAAAAATAAACGAGATAACCAGCGTCATCCGTAACGGTTATACGGTGATCAGTGGTGAAAGGGTTAACTAGGGGGCAATCAAGGGGTTAAAACATTTATTCGGTAGTATATGGGGGTCCCTGTCTCTATAAAACGCTGACGGCGAACCTAAATATTTACCTCACTAACTAGCGTCACCAGCGACACTAATACAGCGATCAGAAAAATGATCGCTTAGCGACACTGGTGACAGGGGGTGATCAAGGGGTTAAAACTTTATTAGGGGGGGTTAGGGGGGTACCCTAGACCTAAAGGGGGGTAATACTAACTGTCCCAACACTGTAACTGTCACAAACTGACACTATGCAGTAATCAGAAAAAAAAAAAAAAAAAAAAAAAAAAAAACTGCTGGTGTCAGTTTGTGACAGGGGGGGGGGGGAGGTGATTGGGGGGGGATCGGGGGGCGATCGGGGGGGGGATCGGAGTGTTTTGTGTGCCTGGCATGTTCTACTGTGTGTGTGTGTGTTTGTGCACTCACATAGATGTCTTCTCTCCTCGGGCCGGAACGGAAAATACCGACCCGAGGGGAGATGACATCACTTCCTTTGCTGCTGTTTAGCATACAGCAGCAAAGGAGTGTTTTCATTGGCCGGCGGCGATCGCGAGGGGGGGGCCACGAACGGATGGTCTCCCCCTCATCACGGATCGCCGCTGGACAAAAGACGACCGCCTCGGGCACCGGGGGGGGGTCCGATCGGACCCCCCACCCGCGGAAGGCAAATCACGTACCCTGTACGTGATTTTGCCTGTCCGTGCCACTTTGCCGACGTACATCGGCGTGAGGCGGTCGTCAAGTGGTTAATGTCTAAACCGCTGGCAACAAAAGTGAGTACAAGACCCTGAAACCGAGCTGCAGCATGGTGGCCAAGTCCATATAACGGTATAACAGGACAGGTTCCACTCAGAATAGGCCTCGCCATGGTCCACCAAAGAAGTTGAATCCATGTGCTCAGTGTCATATCCAAAGGTTGTCTTTGGGAAATAGACGTATGAGTGCTGCCAGCATTGCTGCAGAGGTTGAAGGGGGGGTCAGTCTGTCAGTGCTCATCCTATACGCCGCATACTGCATCAAATTGGTCTGCTTGGCTGTCATCCCAGAAGGAAGCCTCTTCTAAAGATGATGCACAAGAAAGCCCGCAAACAGTTTACTGAAGACAAGCAGACTAAAGACATGGATTACTGGAACCATGTCCTGTGGTCTGATGAGACCAAGATAAACTTATTTGGTTCAGACGGTGTTAAGCGTGTGTGGCAGCAACCAGTTGAGGAGAACAAAGACAAGAGTGTCTTGCCTACAGTCAAGCATGGTGGTGGGAGTGTCATGGTCTGGGGTTGCATGACTGCTGCCAGCACTGGGGAGCTACAGTTCATTGAGGGAACCATGAATGCCAACATGTACTGTGACATACTGAAGCAGAGCATGATCCCTTCCCTTCAGAAACTGGGCCGCAGGGCAGTATTCCAACATGATAACAACTCCAAACACACCTCCAAGATGACCACTGCCTTGCTAAAGAAGCTGAGGATAAAGGGGCTGGACTGGCCAAGCATGTCTCCAAGCCTAAACCCTATTGAGCATCTGTGGGGTATTCTCAAACGGAAGGTGGAGGAGCGCAAGGTCTCTAATATCCACCAGCTCTGTTATGTCGTCATGGAGGAGTGAAAGGGAACTCCAGTGGCAACCTGTGGAGCTCTGGTGAACTCCATGCCCAAGAGAGTTAAGGCAGTGCTGGAAAATAATGGTGGCCACAGAAAGTATTGACACTTTGGGCCAAATTTGGACATTTTCACTTAGGGGTGTACTCGCTTTTGTTGCCAGCGGCTTAGACATTAATGGCTGTGTTGAGTTATTTTGAGGGGACAGCAAATATACACTGTTATACAAGCTGTACACTCACTACTTTTAGTCTGAACACATGAGGAGAAGCACCAGCAGCCAGCAGCATATAATCTACACTGACACCACCAGCCTTGTGTGTCCCGCAGTGAATACAGGCTTCCCTGCTGCCTCCTCTTTCCAACACGCATGAGAACGCTTTACAGCTGCTGGACGGCTCTACACTACTCTCTACCACCATGCTGAGGATGGACACATGCCACAGATGAGGACTCCTGATTTTATCATGTTTTTTAACACTCAACAATCTTGTATCCGGATTGTTGGTCCTTCCATTGACCTACGATCCTCCTGTATCTCCCTCTGGCGTTTCCACCTTATCTAGTATTTCATTACTGATGATGATCTGATGTCCGGATATCCACTTCAGTTTACAGGCTTGCTATCGCTTGCCTTCTGGTAAGCGTGCATTTTGTACGGTGGAGGTTCACTTTATTTGGTGGTTCTTATTTTCTCACGGAAAGATTATTTCAACAACTTTTCATTTTCACTGGACGTTATTATTCACTGGATTGTGTTTATTATTATCTCCTTCTCATTGGGGAGTTGTCACTTTATTTCACATTTTTTACTGTTATATTGTGCCCATCCATGCTTACATTGTGCAAACAAAGTGAAGCTTTGCCTGTGTCAGGCCCCAACAAAAAAGGCTATAGAAACAAGAAAAACAATATCCCCCCACAAAACTGCTGGAAAATAATGGTGGCCACAGAAAGTATTGACACTTTGGGCCAAATTTGGACATTTTCACTTAGGGGTGTACTCGCTTTTGTTGCCAGCGGTTTAGACATTAATGGCTGTGTTGAGTTATTTTGAGGGGACAGCAAATATACACTGTTATACAAGCTGTACACTCACTACTTTTAGTCTGAACACATGAGGAGAAGCACCAGCAGCCAGCAGCATATAATCTACACTGACACCACCAGCCTTGTGTGTCCCGCAGTGAATACAGGCTTCCCTGCTGCCTCCTCTTTCCAACACGCATGAGAACGCTTTACAGCTGCTGGACGGCTCTACACTACTTTCTACCACCATGCTGAGGATGGACACATGCCACAGATGAGGACTCCTGATTTTATCATGTTTTTTAACACTCAACAATCTTGTATCCGGATTGTTGGTCCTTCCATTGAGCTACGATCCTCCTGTATCTCCCTCTGGCGTTTCCACCTTATCTAATATTTCATTACTGATGATGATCTGATGTCCGGATATCCACTTCAGTTTACAGGCTTGCTATCGCTTGCCTTCTGGTAAGCGTGCATTTTGTACGGTGGAGGTTCACTTTATTTGGTGGTTCTTATTTTCTCACGGAAAGATTATTTCAACAACTTTTCATTTTCACTGGACGTTATTATTCACTGGATTGTGTTTATTATTATCTCCTTCTCATTGGGGAGTTGTCACTTTATTTCACATTTTTTACTGTTATATTGTGCCCATCCAGGCATATACATCAACCTTTCAGCGCAGCTCCTTACTTTTTCCTTATTAATGGCTGTGTGTTGAGTGATTTTGATGGGGACAGCAAATTTACACTGTTATACAGGCTGTACACTTACTACTTTACATTGTAGCAAAGTGTAATTTCTTCAGTGTTGTCACATGAAAAAATTGAATAAAATATTTACAAAAATGTGTGGGGTGTACTCACTTTTGTAACTATAACTTGAATATGATTTAGTAAATGCCTGAAAAAAAAAAAAAAAAAACTAAAATTGTGCCTGTGTCCAAATATATATGGAAAACCTAAAGTTATATGGAAAACCTTAAATATATATGGAAAACCTAAAGTTTTTTATACTTGGATATTTTGTAATAGAGAGTGTATGTAAGAGCAAATACATGTTTGATGTTTATAGAAGAGTGCACAGATAATCCTCTATTACTTTTTTGTGTTTTGCTCATTAAAGTGTATCTATATTTTTTTTTAGATATATTATTATTAAAATGGCTGGAGTTCTATTATATAAACATGTTAAACCAAAACTATTGTTTAGTGTAAGAGTTTGGTACAAACATGCTAAAATCTCACTGCCACTTTTTTGCAGTTGCAAACAGGCTTTAAACCTCTGTTCAAAGTCTGTCTACAATCTTACAAATGACAGTGATTGCACCAAAATGTAGACTTGAACGTCACTGTATTTCCTGCATAAGTAAGATTTCCTTGGAAAAATTGTATTTTTAAGAGGAACTTTCTATGTTGCTTTACTATCATATTTTCATATTTTCATTGCTGTCTTTGTTCCTGTTAGGTAGATTTCCTCTCATCCCCTGTCCTAATGACCAGGTGTTATGTGGACATATCTCACCAATGGGACAGCGAAAGCAATCAAACTACTTTTTCCTTCTTCTTCAAAAAAAGACAGGTTCTCAGGTTTCTTGTCTTGATGTCACGTGAAGAGAAATCATGAGGGCATTTCTGCAGTAGGGGCATGAACAGCAATATACGCTAATAAAAGTCACCCAGCTTATCCAAAAAAGGAAAAAGTTTTGTCTGGAGATGTGCTTAAAAAATAAGCCAGTGTTTGATTTTAAACATGTATGTAAACACATTGCACTTAAAAAAAACTGCAGGTAAGCACTCTCTTGTGGATCCTGTTTTGCTATTTTTGGACTTTTCTAGTTTTCCTATTGTTGGGAGTTTCTGTCTTACTTGCCACACATTTTAATACAGGTTTTTATGTCAGTGTTCCACTGAGTGCGTGAATTTTTTCTTTTTTTGCATTTATGTGTTTAGATGCATATCACCATGGCTCTCCTACTGAAGGAAATATTAGGAGCCAACTTAGGCCTTCCAACAAATCGCATGTTTTCTTTCTTCACTATATAATTACCCGAAAAGTACATTGCTGGCATTCTGCCTAGATAAGGCATCCTCTGAGGTTTCTGTTAAGCAATTATTAAGAAAGTGATACAATATAAAAAGAAACGGATTGCAGTTGTTTGTAAAGTATGGCTATAATGATTCCCTCTTTGTTTTTAAACAGAGATTACATAACTATTGTTTTAGTAAAGAACATAATTTTTTTAGGAATACATTTTGTACCAAAATATTCCAGTGAAAAGGGATAGGAGAGAGGATGTAGTCGTTAATGTAAGTATATGTAACACATTCAAACAGAATCTGACCATCTGGTACCCCTAAAAAAATAAAAAGGTAATGAAGCATAAGATTCTGCTCTAGGCTTTATCATGTAATAATGTTATGAGACAGGATGGACTGGATGGGGGTAAGTTAAAGAGGAAGTAAACTTCCATCTCTTGCTTTTACCTATAGGTAATCCTATAATAAGGCTTACCTATAGGTAGAATAAATATCTCCTAAACGTGCGCCGTTTAGGAGATATTTTCTATACATGCAGCCAGTGACATCACTGGTGCATGCGCTCTGCCCTGTGCCACGAACAGCGGCTCCCACGCGCATGCAAACTCTGAAGTAAGATGGGTAAAGATTAAGGATGAGCCGAACACCTCCAGAACATGCGAACAGGCAAAAAATTAGGATGAACACTGTTAAAGTCTATGGGATACGAACATGAAAAATCAAAAGTGCTCATTTTAAAGGATTATATACAAGTTATTGTCATAAAAAGTGTTTGGGGACCTGGGTCCTGCCCCAGGGGACATGTATCAATGCAAACAAAAGTTTTAAAAATTGACTTTTTTTGGGAGTAGTAATTTTAATAATGCTTAAAAATAAAGTATTCCTTTAAATATCGTGCCTGGGGGTGTCTATAGTATGCCTGTAAAGTGGCGCAGTTTTCCTGTGTTTAGAACAGTACCACAGCAAAATTAAAATTTCTAAAGGAAAAAAGTCTTGGCAATATAGATAAAACTCATTAAAAAAATGCATGGGTTCCGCCCCCAGTCCATTACCAGGCCCTTTGGGACTGGTATGAATATTAAGGGGAACCCTGAACCAAAAATGAAAAAATAAAATTGCGTAGGGGTCCCCCCAAAATCCATGCAAGGCCCTTCAGGTCTGGTATGGATATTAAGGGGAACCCTGCACCAAATTTAAAAAAAAAATGGCCTAGGGGTCCCCCAAATCCACACCAGACCCTTATGCGATCACGCAAACTGGAAGGCCACAGAAAAAGAGGGGGGACGAGAGAACCCCCCTCCGGAACCATACCAGGCCACATGCCCTTAACATGGGGGGTGCTTTGGAGTAGCCCCTCAAAGCACCTTGTCCCCATCTGCACAACCCTTGCCCGGAGGTTGTGGGGGTCTGTGGGTGGAGGGCTTATTGGAATCTAGAAGCCCCCTTTTACAAGGGGACCCCCAGATCCCGGCCCCCCTATGTGAATTGGTAACGGGTACATTGTACCCCTACCATTTCACAAAAAAAGTGTCAAAAATAGTAAAAAAGACCGGAGACACTTTGGTACAAATCCTTTATTAAAAGATAAAGAAATAAAAATGTCCAGTGATGTAAAGCCATCTCATGCTGCCAGCGAGGCAAAAAAAGTGGCTCCCGCCGAGTGACGCTTCTTCTTGATGACAGCTGTTATATAGCTGAGGGCGGGGTCACTCGGTGACGTAAACGGGTCACCCTTTTACGTCCCTAGGTGGCCCCGCCAAAGTGTCTCCTTTCTTTTTTACTATTTTTGACACTTTTTTTGTGAGAAGGTAGGGGTACAATGTACCCATTACCAATTCACATAGGGGGGAGGCCGGGATCTGGGGGTACTCTTGTTAAAGGGGGCTTCCAGATTCCGATAAGCCCCCCGCGCACAGACCCCCACAACCACCGGGCAAGGGTTGTGGGAATGAGGCCCTTGCCCCCATCAATATGGGGACAAGGTGCTCTTGGGGGGCTACTCCAAAGCACCCTTCCCATGTTGAAGGCATGTGGCCTGGTATGGTTCAGGAGGGGTAGCGCTCTCTCGTCCCCCCTTTTTTCCTGCGGCCCGCCAAGTTGCATGCTCAGATAAGGGTCTGGTATGGATTTTGTCGGGGACTCCTACGCCATTTTTTTTAAATTTTGGTGCAGGGTTGCCCTTAAAATACCTGAAGGGTCTGGTATGGATTTTGGGGGGACCCCTATGCCATTTTAAAAAAAAAATTGGTTTGGGGTTCCCCTTAATATTCATACCAGACCCAAAGGGCCTGGTAATGGACTGGGGGGGCACCCATGCCATTTTTTAAAATGAGTTTATCTATTTTGTGGAGACCCGACAATTCATTACAGCCGCTATCAATTTTAAATGACTTTTTTTCCTTTAGAAATGTCATTTTGCTGTGGTACTGTTCTAAACACGGGAAAACTGCGCCACTTTACAGTCATACTATAGACACCCCCCAGGCACGATATTCAAAGGAATATTTCAGTTTCACTTTAAGGATTATCACTGCTCCCGAAAAAACAACCATTTTTAAAACTTTTTTTTGCATTGATAAATGTCCCCTGGGGCAGGACCCAGGTCCCCAAACACTTTTTATGGCAATACATTTTATATAAGCCTTTAGAATTAGCACTTTTGGTTTTTCGTGTCAATGTCCCATAGGCCTTAACTGTGTTCCGCTGCTTTCGAATTTGCCGCAAATACCGCATAATGTTTGCTATTCAGCGAACAGGCGAACACCCGATGTTCGAGTCGAACTTAAGTTCGACTCAAACATCGGGCTCATCCCTAGTAAAGATTAGAGCACCTGCAGCGATAAGATCTCGGCGCGTGAGGGCTTCATTTTAAGGAATGTTTAACATAGCATACTAGCACATTATGATATTACCTTTCAGGTACAAAAAAAAATGTCCAGTGGTTTACAACTGCTTTAACTTTGTTTATTTTGTTACAGGTATATGTAAAAACTAAAAAGGACCTGGATATGCAGCAGTTCACTAATTACATAAAGTAACATGCTAATGTTGACGCCAATTAATAAATTGACATTATAATGTAATACAATCAAAATTAAAGGAAAAGGGGGATGATGGTGCAAGAACCAACTGGGTAGTACTTATATAAAAATTAATAATAAATAAAAGTATTGAGAATAAAAAGGAGATAATGATGAAAAAGTCAGTTCAGGAATTAATGGTTCCAATTAAAGTTCCAGTTTACACTGGCGGCTGCAACCTTGAGAGTAGAAGCAAAACTCTGGAAGACAAAATAAAAAAAGAACAAGGTGCGCCAGACTCTGTGCAGTATTTTGGTATCCATTTAATAAGAATAAACAAGCCAAATGGCTATTCACAACAGGCATATGGGGGGCAGAGTCACTCAGCGATCCGAGATGCTGTTCATATAATCGAAAGCTGGCTGGGTCACGGTGCTGTGGATGGTGAACCGCTAGGTGATGGAACAGCGGAGTAGCCTCTGATGGTGTCCGGGAGGCTTGAAAGGTCAGCACACTGCGTTCTCTGCAATGAACGGAAACCAGAACCTGGAACCGGAAGTGCGTGCCAGCGTGGAACGCAAACAACGAGGACTGGAAGTGACGTATCAGATATTATATTATATCAGTTATCTGATTGGTTGCCCAAATACCTCACTTCCGTTCCTCGCTGTTTGCGTTCCACGCTGGCATGCATGCTGGCATGCATTTCCGGTTCTGGTTTCCGTTCACTGCAGAGAATGCCAGTGTGCTGACCTTTCAAGCCTCCCGGACACCATCAGAGGCTACACTGCTGTTCCACTATCCACAGCACCGTGACCCAGCCAGCTTTCAATCATATGGACAGCATCTCAGACTGCTGAGTGACTCCGCCCCCCGGACCCTTCATTTATGTGCCTGATATCACTTCCCTGTTGTGAGTAGCCATTTGGCTTGTTTATTCTTATTAAATGGATACCAAAATACTGCACTAAGTCTGGTGCACCTTGTTCTTGTTTTAATACAATCAAAATTGACTGATGACCTCCAGTGGCCTGATACAAAGATGTACAAAAAACTTTCCACAATAGGGACTGAATGAAGAAGTAATTTACATTCTAGCCTGTGTTTACTTCACATACTTAATCAGATTCAGCTGAGATGTCTATTTTTTAAACTTTCCTCTGAATCTGGTTCACGTTGGCCCATACTAGTGTAAAACTGACTTCTTTTAAATATAAGATCTACTTAACCACTTCAGCCCCGGAAGATTTGGCTGCTGAATGACTAGGCCATTTTTTGCGATTCGGCACTGCGTCGCTTTAACTGACAATTGCGCGGTCATGTGGCGCTGCACCCAAACAAATTTGACGTCCTTTTTTTCCCACAAATTGAGCTTTCTTTTGGTGGTATTTGATCATCTCTGAGGTTTTTATTTTTTGCACTATAAACAAAAAAAGAGCGACAATTAAAAAAAAAAAACACAATATTTTGTACTTTTTGCTATAAAAAATATCCCCTTTTTTTTTAAAAGAAAAAGCAAATTTTTTCTCAGTTTAGGCCGATATTTATTCTTTTACATATTTTTGGTAATAAAAAATGCAATAAGTGTATATTAATTGGTTTGCTCAAAAGCTTCTACAAAATAGGGGATAGATTTATAGCATTTTTATTATTATTTTTTTTACTAGTAATGGTGGCAATCTGCGATTTTTATCAGGACTACAACATTATGGCTGACACATCGGACACTTTTGACACATTTTT
The DNA here is from genome assembly GCF_042186555.1 of Aquarana catesbeiana. Taxonomy (NCBI): domain Eukaryota; kingdom Metazoa; phylum Chordata; class Amphibia; order Anura; family Ranidae; genus Aquarana; species Aquarana catesbeiana. The sequence goes on along the minus strand of NC_133326.1, from coordinate 207,878,358 downwards.
GGGACCATTGGCATTTATACAGCGATCAGTGCTATAAAAATGCACTGATTACTGTAAAAGTGTCACTGGCAGAGAAGGGGTTAACACTAGGGGGCGATCAAGTGGCTAACTGTGTTCCCTAGGTGTGTGTTTCTAACTGTGGGGGGAGGGGACTGACTTAGAGGAAATGACAGATCGTGATTCCAAGCTATTAGGAATTCACGATCTGTCCCTCCTCACAGAACAGAACAGGGATTTGTGTGTTTACACACACAGGTCCCTGTTCTGCCTCTCGTGCCCATGTTCGCTCATGGCCGGCAGTCATCACGACCATCGGCCACGAGCATTGTCCCCCCCGCAGTGCAGTGGGCGCGTGCACACCTGCTATCCTGCTTAAAGGAGCCAACATATAGCTACGATGGCTCGTGGGATGGTGCTGACCTGCCGCAATATAATGACAGCTGGTCGGCAAGCGCTTAAAGTCCGGCACACATGAGCAGAATGTCGGGAAACATTTGCCGGTTAAAAAAAAACCTGCCGACATTTTGCCCATGTGTATGTCGGTCTGTCCAAAAGAAGCTGGTTGTTTGGCTGGCTTCTGTCGGATGTGCATGCTGGAAAACTAGCATCGGGCTGACTCCCGATCAGCACTCTCAGCCAATGGCAGAGAACGCTAATCAGAGGGTTCTGGACGGGAGGCCGTCCCCCTGTCAGAACACAACAGCTCTGCAAGGGACATCGCTGAATTAACCTTGCGTGGTTAGTACAGTGGTGCCGACCGGAGGTGACTAATAGCATGTACCCATCTTTAATGAAAAGAGGCAACATTGATTTTCCACTCTGTACACTAGCAGCATAAATGTTAATTGAAAGCAATTTATTTTCATTCTTCTTAGCTAAACTGTGATCTTGCCTAATGTGTTAATGCAGCGGGTAAAATAAGTATTGAACGTGTCACCATTTTCAACATAAATATATTTCTAAAGGTGTTATTGACATGAAATGTTCACCACATATCGACAACAAACCATGCAATCCATACATACAAAGAAACCAAAACAAATAAGTTCAGAAATAAAGTTATGTGTAATAAAAACTTAATGACACATGGAAAAAGTATTGAACATACTTCATAAATATGAAGTTTGCCAGTACCGTATCCTGAATAACAGCACCACACCATGATGTCCCCAACTCCAAACTTCACTGTTGGTATGGTGTTTTTGGGGTGATGTGTTTGCCATTAGACCATCAAAATATGGTGTGTATTATGGCATTCAAAGAGTTAAATTTTGGTCTCATCTGACCAGACTATATTCTCCCAGTATTTCACAGGCTTGTCTAAATGTTGTGCAGCAAACGTTAAATGAGCTTTAACATGCTTTTTTCTCAGCAATGGAATCTTGCATGGCGAGTGTATATACAGGCCATGGAGATTGGGTGCAATATTTATTTTCTTCAAAACAATTGTACTTGCTATCTCCAGGACTTTCTGAAGCTCTACACAAGGAGTCCTTGGCTCTTGGACAACTCTGATAATTCGTTTCACTTCTCTGTCAGAAATCTTGCGAGGAGCACCCGATCGTAGCCAATTTATGGTGAAATTATGTTCTTTCCACTCCCACATTATAGTTTTAAGTTTAGAAATCCTTCTGTAACCAATGCCATCAGTATGTTTTGCAACAATAAGGTTGCGAAAGTCTTGAAAGAGCTCTTTGCTTTTACCCATCATGAGATGTTCTTGTGTGACACCTTGGTAATGAGACACCTTTTTATAGGCCATCAGTTTAGACTGAACCAGCTGATATTATCCTGCACTGACAAGGGGCAGGATTGCTTTCTAATTACTGATAGATTTTAGCTGGTGTCTTGGCTTTCTCATGCCTTTTTGCACCTCCCTTTCTTCATATATTCAATACTTTTTCCCTATGTGATTCAATTTTATTACACATAAATTAATTCTTGAAAGTATTTGTTTTGGTTTCTTTGTATGTATGGATTGCATGGGTTGTTATCGACATGTGTTATCGACATTTTCATGTAAATAGCACCTTTAGAAATATATTTACATAGAAATATCATGTTGCGTTTAATACTTATTTTACCCACTTTTTAAAACATACAGTTCTGACTGGAGTGAGTCTTTCAATAAGGCTTAAAGGGCAAATTTCCAGCAGTTCTAATGGACAGCAAATCCCTTAATCAGTTCTCACCAAAAGTACTTATAATCTGTCAGAAATTAACGCATATTATCAACAAAACACTAAGGGTACATTCACACCAGCAGCTGTATTGTCTGGTAAGATTGCTTGGTACCACTGCACACTACAGATGACTGTACATCCATTTACGCCACCAGAGTTCACAAAAGATCCACAAAATAAACTACAAAATTCCTGTCTTTGTATCTTTCTGTGGGGACCAACAGAGCGCATCAGTTTGCCTTAAGTTTAATAGCTCTCCATGTATGGTATTTTTCCCCTATGCTGGGAGTATGGGAGCATATTGTGGTGCAGGATATGCAATTTAAAGTGATTGTAAACCTCAGACATGAAAAAAATGAACAACGTATATTCCTCTATAGTGTGTACTTGTCTCAATCCAAAGCACTAATTCTCATTTTTATCTGCTGCTTCGCTCCTCTGCTATCTGCAAGAATCACTTCTGACAAGTTTTCCTGACACCAAGAGAAAATTGGTGTTAGGGGAGGGATCTCCAGCTGACTGACAACCTTAGCTCTGTCCCTGTGTGCTGTGTGAACAGGGTGTGTGCCTTTTCTCCAATCATCTCTCACATCTCTCCTCGCTGAGCTCTGAAGTGTGTAATTTCAGCTCTCTGCCCCCTTTTTTTCTGAACTTTCAGACAAGCTTTATAAATTATTATTTGAGTGGCTGTAGAGAAGAGAATACTGCAGATAAACTGGTACAACTTATGTAAGAGGATTTGTTTCATTCCTGTGTATCACCTGAGGCAAATCACTTCACTGGGTATATGTAAAGGTTTGTGTTTTCTTGAAAATATGTGTTCATTTCTGATAGATTATTAGCCCTTTGGTGGAACTGATGAAGTGATCTGATTCTCCCTAGAAATATCACATTGTCTAATATATAGTTTATTTGCCAAGGGAGAGTCACCAGTTGGAGGGCAGGTACTAGATGGTACTATTTAGGTAAATATCTTGGTGAATAAGGAAGCAGACTTATACATTGTATTTAATATTGAAGAGTATATTAGTATCACTTTCCCCCTCTGATAGTACATATTGGTTGAGATGTTTTGGTTCACTGAGAAAAAGCTACATTAGGGTGAGGGTCAAGAGAAGGCCTAAGCTATATTACATTTAGATGAATGTTGTTCAATGTTGTTGTGGATAGTATCTTTTTTATTAAAGTGGAAAAAAGGCTAACTATAGCCCATCAGTGCCACGTATAAATGCCCAGCAGTGCCGCCTATCAGTGCCCAGCAGTGCCGCCTATCAGTGCCCAGCAGTGCCGCCTATCAGTGCCACCCATAAGAACCCATCTTTGCAGCCTTTCAGTGCCCAGTGTCGCCTATCAGTGCCCATCATTGCCAACCAGTGCAACCCATGAGTGCCCATCAGTGCCGCCTATTAATGCCCATCAGTGCTGCATATCAGTGCCACACATCAGTGCTGCCTAGCAGTGCCCATCAGTGCTGCATATCAGTGCCCGTCAGTGCCCGCTCATTGGTGCCACCTCATCGGTGCCGCCTTATCAGTGCCACCTTATCAGTGCCCATCAGTGAAAGAGAAAACTTACTTATTTACAAAATTTTATAACAGAAACAAAAGCAAAACTTTTATTTTTTTCAAAATTTTCGGTCTTTTTTTATTTGTTTAGCAAACAATAAAAACCACAGAGGTGATCAAATACCACCAAAAGAAAGCTCTATTTGTGGGAACAAAATGATAAAAATTTAGTTTGGGTACAGTGTTGTTTGACCGCGCAATTGTCATTCAAACTGCGACAGCACTGAAAGCTGAAAATTGGTCTGGGCAGGAAGGTGTATAAGTGCTCTGTATTGAAGTGGTTAAAAATAGGTAAATACACAAAGGAAGTAGGTACGATAGGTAGAAGGAGGGAACATTTTCAAGAATAGTTATAGTTAGGCCTTACTTCCACTTTAACCCTTTCATGCCTAAGCCTATTTCTGACAAGCTTACAGGTTAAAATCCGTGTTTTTTGCTAGAAAATTACTTAGAACCCCCAAACATATATTATATATATATATATATATATATATATATATATATATATATATATATATATATATATATATATATATATATATATATATATTTTTTTAGCAGAGACCCTAGATAATAAAATGCCAATCGTTGCAATATTTTATGTCATACAGTATTTGCGCAGCGGTCTTTCAACTGCATTTTTTTGGGAAAAAGACACTTTCATGAATTAAAAAAAAAAACTAAACAGTAAAGTTAGCCCAATTCTTTTGCATAATGTGAAAAAAGGATGTTACAACGAGTAAATAGATGCCTAACATGTCATGCTTTAAAATTGCGCACACTTGTGGAATGGTGACAAACGATGGTATCTACAAATCTCCAGAGGCGACGCTTTAAAAAAATTTAACAATGGAGGGCAGGAGGCGGAACCTAGCAGAGCAGACATGCATTGTTAGAGCTCCACACCGCTGAGGAGAGAAGAGAAGGACAAAGCGGAGCCTGCAGGCTCAAAAGGTATCCATTTGAACCTTTTTGCCCCAGGGAACAAACTGTGAAAGTTTGGGCAGGAAATATGGTACTGGGAGGAAACCGTGGCAGAAATAAAAATCACCTCACAAAGAGCTCACAGGCACTCACTGCAGCTGAAGCAGCTCCAGTCACCTCACAAGATACAGCATCAGGGCGCTCTCACAGACAGAAAATGTCACAGCAAGACTCTCCATTTGAGTCAGATACAGAACAAATCCTCTCACAAACTTCTCCACAAGCCTCCTCAGTATCCCCAGTAATATTATTACAATTTGAAAAGATGCTTCATAAGGCTTTAAAACAAACCTCAGACCAAATAACAAAAAGCCTAACCAAAGAAATAAGAGAGCTGGGAAACCGCACCGCAGCCTTAGAAATAAAAATGGATGAAATTGAAATTACAACCCAAGAAAATATAACAGAATTGGAACAATTAAAAAAAGAGAATTTAATACTTCAAACTAAGCTCGAAGATTACGAAAATAGAGCCAGACTTTCAAACTTGCGCATAAGGGGAATACCTGAAACTGTGACAGACCTGCAATCTACTATTACTGCTCTATTACAAGAACTAAAGCCAGATATCCCTATTGAACGTTTAGAACTGGACAGAGTACACAGAGCCCTCACAGCCAAAAAGAAAGATGGACCCCCACGTGATATAATCACAAAATTTCATTATTACAGAACGAAAGAACAAATACTAATTGCTACAAGAGAAAAAAAGGAACTTAATTTTCAAGGACACAATTATCAAATTTTTGCTGACCTATCCCAACTTACTATTACTAAAAGACGATCCATGAAACCCCAACTAATGGAACTGCAACGCCACAACATTATGTATCAATGGGGCTTCCCCTTTTCAGTCAGATTTAACTACCAAGGTACAATTTACAGAAGCAGATCAGCAGATGAACTACAACAAACCCTTTTAAAATTAAATCTGACAGAACCCACAAGCAGCAACACTCCCACACGCAGAAGAATGGCATCATCTTCACCTTCAGGCAGCACCCAGAAAATTTCAGAACAAAATGGGAATCATCATTCTCACAAAAGAGGCCGTTATGCCACATCATCCATGGACCAAGAAGATTCAATGGACTGACATCCTAATTCCTAATATCTCTTCATTTATTATACTAAGAGATGGTTCTCTATAAAAAACCTATATTTATAACTGAATGTAACTGCATTCTGATAGTCACACACTGTGTGGGATCATGTTACATTCCAGTTATATTTCTTATTACTTCTGATTCATATAGCCTTAGAATATATAAGTGAAATAAGGAAATTCTTGTTCAGTTATATATTATCAGGTAATAACAATAGATTTATTACTTTTTAGGACAAATATGTTCAATAATCCAGAAGTAATGGAAGCTTTTTCTTTCTTTTCTTAAAACAAATATATTATTACCTAACTAGTTCCTAGAATTATGTTTTTGTTTATTCTAATCTGAAGCAATACAACCTCAATTTTATGAGTTAACATATCTAAACAGTTACATATGAATAAAATATGTAATTGTTTACTCTAAAAGGGTTAAAATCCCAAAATAATTCAAACTATCTTCATCAATACCAAAGTTATTAACAGTACCTTTCTAACTGAATTATTTAGCCTAGGGCAAGACTAACCATATACAACCACCCTGGAATAAATAATTTCAACAAAAACTATATTCTGCACTCCAATTAATGAAACATCATTTTGATGTCTTTTGACATAGCACTTCTCTCCTGTAAGCGGAAGATCCGTGTACCCCCATTAGCCCTCCTCATTCTCCCAACCATATTATGTGGGAGTGTGACGAAGGCACTTATTCCCCTGAGAGAGATATTTATTCTCTTTCACGGGTAAATTGTGATTACTTGCAAAAAATAATTTATACAATGTATCATCTAATCTCATATGTTTTTTGTTTACTCTTTACTCCAGAATTCACTGGTTTCTTTTCTATCTATTCATCTCTTCAGTCCACACAGGTTGATCTGCGCAGTCAGCTCTGCATAACAAAAAGTAAGTCAAAACTATTTGATCTATTGCCATGGCACCACTGAATATACTTTCCCTGAATGTTCAGGGAATAAATGTCCCTCAAAAAAGGACCAAAGCCTTCCGTACTTTCCATAACAAGAAGGCTCACATAGTATGCCTCCAAGAAACACACTTCACCAAAGATTCTACTCCAAAATATATTTCTCCTTTTTATCAACAAATTTACACGGCTTCTGCCTGTACCAAGCAAAGGGGAACTCTAATTGCATTTCACCGATCCACACCATTCACCTTATCATCAGAAATTAAAGACCCAGAAGGTAGATACCTGATACTCATGGGTTATATAATGGATACAGCAATCACGGTGATTTCCTACTACGCTCCTAACAAACAACCTACACCATTCCTCTCACATATATTACAAGTGATTAATACACACAAAATAGGAACAGTGATAATGTGTGGGGATTCGAACCAGGTCCTCCTCCCATTTCTAGATAAATCACCTTTTACACCATCCAAAATAACCTCTAGATTACCTTTTTCTCAACTTCTTTCCAAATACAATCTGGTAGATTCATGGAGAGAAAGTAACCCAATGAAAAAGAAATTCACTTATTTCTCGCACCCTCATCAAACCTTCACCAGAATAGATCATATTTTTCTAACAATAGGAATGATACCAGAAATTATTGCATCAGATATAATTCCGATTCCGTGGTCTGACCATAATGCAGTATACACTACTATAGCCTCAGCCATACCAAAAGCGCATGACCCAACGTGGTACTTACCGGACATAATGCTCAAACACCCACTACATCAGATGGCCATTGAACAAGCTTTAAAGGAATACATATCAATTAATAATACAACAGACATCTCCCCAATAACACTGTGGGAAGCTCATAAGCCTGTCTTGCGTGGTACAATACAAAGACAAATGGCACTATTTAAACGGGAACGCAAAAATCTAGCAAAAAAACTAGAACTCAATTTTAATGCAGCCTACATATCATTTCAAGATAATCCATCTCAGAGTACAAAATCTCATCTGGAAAAATCTAGATTGGAATACGATCTATTTCTCACTGAGTCAGTTGATAAATCCCTCAAACGCTCCAAACACAATTTCTACATGAATACAAACAAACCAGGTACATATTTGGCTCGGGCATTAAATTCAACTAACAAATCTTTCAAACCAATACGTTTGAAATTATCAAAAAATGTTTACACTTGTAATCCAGTTAAAATAGTCCATAAATTTCACTCACATCTCGCAACTTTATACAAGACAAACAATGAATTTAATCCTACAGAAGCTGAATCCTTCTTCTCAAAAATAACCTTACCTGAGTTATCTCAGAATCAAAAAAGCAGTTTGGATGAGCCTATAACTATAGATGAAGTTGCTAACGCCATAAAAGACCTAAAACTTAACAAAAGACCAGGCCCAGACGGCTACTCAGCTTTATACTATAAAACATTCTCAGAAATACTCTCTCCCATTCTCACTGAAACTTTTAACAAACTTCTAGATGGACATTCTTTTCGGCAAGAAACACTAATGGCAATTGTTTGTATGATCCCAAAACCCCTTTCTGATGATACTTCCTGTGTAAATTATCGGCCTATCTCTCTGTTAAACCTCGATATTAAATTATTAGCAAAAATAATAGCAAAACGCCTCAATAGCATTATAGGAAAATTAATACATAGAGATCAAGTAGGCTTCATGCCAAATAGACAGGCAGGCGATAATATACGCAGGGCAGTGTTATTGGCACATATTGCTAAAAAACGGAAAATCCCTTTATGTTTTCTATCTCTCGATATTAAGAGGGCATTTGACACAGTATCCTGGCAATATATGCAATATTCATTACAAAAATGGGGTTTTGGACCCCACTTTTTAACATGGATCAAAGCATTATATAATAAACCCAAAGCCTATATAAAATATGCTGGATACAAATCTGAAGCCTTTAATATCGAAAGAGGTACCAGACAGGGTTGCCCATTATCTCCCTTATTATTTGCCCTTATACTCGAACCCATGGCCCAATACATCAGAACAAACCAAACTATAACTGGCATTGAAGTAGGAGGTATTACACACAAATTATGTATATTTGCAGACGATATATTACTTTTTCTATCATCACCACAGGTCTCTGGTCCTAACTAAATACCAGCTCTTGATGGATTTGCAGCCCTATCCGGCCTTATGATTAATTCTAAGAAATGCCTAGTGCTTAATATTTCACTCACAAACATGGAATTGATCCCGGCTAGGGCTGCACTCCCATTCACATGGGCAGAAAAATCAATCCCATATCTTGGAATTAATTTAACAGCATCTCATTCTGACTTATTCTCAACCAATTATCCTCCTGTATTAAGACAGATCACAAATCTAATAAAACAATGGTCGCAACTTCCTTTATCCTGGATAGGGAAGATTAATGCAATCAAAATGACTATTCTACCCAAATTGCTTTATCTATTCAGAGTCCTCCCTATTCCAATTCCTTCCTATTTTTTGAGAATAGTACAAAAAAGAGCAACTTCGTTTATATGGGGCTCTTCTAAACCACGTATACCTATACACACACTACATCTTCCCAAAAATAAAGGAGGCCTGGGATACCCTAATTTTACTAACTACTACAGAGCAGCACATTTGGCCAGTCTGTCCAAATACCATGCAAAACAGGAAATACCATTATGGGTATTTATAGAGGCTTCAGAAAATGACCCTCTATTAATATCAAATTTATTATGGCTTGATCCTAAAGACCGCTTTAAAATTCATAATCCCATAACTAAACACTTCTTATCTCTCTGGGATAAACTAAAAACCAAATATCAGTTACAATCTCCACACAATCCTCTCCTTTCTTTTATCAGAAATCCGGCCTTTTATCCAGCATGGATCTACCCAAATTCTTTTAAAGCTTGGACAACATCAGGCATTCAGACACTAAATGACTTCATAGCATCTAAATCATTCCTTTCATTCCCATCGCTTAGAGAAAAATATGATCTACCAAACTCTGAGATATTTAGATATCTCCAAATCAAAAATTTCTATACACCATTCCTAAAAGGGGATACACCATTATCCCAATTATCCATTTTTGAATCAATCTGTACAAAAGATCCATTTGCTAAAGGTACAATTTCATCACTTTATAATCAATTATATGGAGTAGCAAATCATAATAGACCCTCTTACGTTCAGAGGTGGGAGGAGGACCTGGGACGAACTTTAGAAGACACGGACTGGTCTAATATATGGCTCACATCTAAGTCATCTTCACCCAACATCTTGGCACTGGAGACAAATTATAAAGTCCTAACTCGCTGGTACCTTGTACCTGCTAGAGTGGCAAAATATTCACCTAATACCTCAACTCTTTGTTTTCGAGGATGCCCAGAAATAGGCACATATTTACACATATGGTGGACGTGCCCAGTAATCCAAACCTTCTGGAAGGAAGTCTTCGTGATTGCATCTAAAATATTTCAAAAAATAATACAACCAGATCCATATTTAACTTTACTTAATCTAAAACCGGAATGGTTAACACTCTCTCAATTCAAACTTATGATCCAACTAATAACGGCTGCAAAACAAACAGTGGCCAAGGCATGGAAATCTCCTACATTGGTACTAGCAGAAACAATTCACAGAATGAATAATACAATGTCCCATGCTAAGATGGTAGCCATCGATCAAAATCAAATTCCAAAATTTGAAAAACTTTGGCATCCTTGGATAAAACAACAGTTCCTGTCAAATTTCAATGACTCTGTCCTGTTGCCATGGTAACAGATTAAATGACTTACAGAGACACCCATGCTAAGGCTTCAAAGAGAACTAAAAAGAATAATAAGCTGACGAACGGGACAACCTTGTGGACCATACCTCTACCTTTCAACCCTTTTTCTTCTTTCTCTTTCCTTTTCTCCACCTTACGATTAAAGCTCATTATCAGAATTTATTTGACCTATATACACTCTACTTGTAAACAATATGTATAGTAGGTATAAATCATTTAAATACCTACAAAAGTAACTAAGGAAATGATATATATCTTTAATTTAGGTTTACGTGAACCCAATGTTTAATATTTGAAATTTCATGATATTTACCTATATAAACCCTACTGTAAAACAATGAGCTTACTTTATAGATCCTTGTAAACTTACTTTATGTATCTTTATGTATCTTTATAACATTGTATACTCAATAAACTTCTTTTGACAAGGAAAAAAATTTAACAATTATCAGGTTAGAGTTACAGAGGAGGGATTTTGCGGGGGCACTTTAAAAATTTTTTTTTTAATTATTTATTTTATTTTTTTACATTGTCCCTTAAAAAAAAGCTGCAGGCATCATCTGGCATAACCCCTTCAAGCCGAGACCGCACATGTGCGTACGGTCGGCGGTAAGGGGTTAAACTGCACATTTGAACTGTTTTGAAAGATACAGGGACACTAATCACACTTAAGGGTTCCAGTAGGGAAAAGCCACAAGCCATTGATTATAGCCCCCACAAATTAAATAAGGTTGTCACATACCTGGTGGAGGAGCCTGATATAATGAGGAAGGCCTCTTTCAAAGACTGACTCTGGGCCCCGATAGAGCAGAAAGGTAGCACAGGAGTACAGAGTGGCACAAGTGCCTATTGGTCTTGCTAGCAGCAGGGCTTGATGGACTCTCAGGATCAAGCAGAGGAGGACCGTCAGTGGACTAACCTGCATTAGTTATCTGTCGTAAGTGATCACTCCTGATGTCCTGGTATCTAAACTTTGGGCAACCTGCATATTTAAACTGTGCACTATTACTAATTTCTGTAAGTTATCTATGTTTAAATAAAATATTGCTTTTCTGTTAGAAATAATTGTTATTTGTGATATTAGCATAATTTCCCGACACACTCATTGCATCTCCTAAAGAAGCAGATATGTGAAATGTGCTTAGAGCAGAGTGCCACCACTTTGCACTGGGCTATTTACTTTATATTATGTTGTCTTTGATGAATAATAAACAAATGATATGCTCATTTATGCAGGGGTGTCTTAGGTATGAATAAATTATTAAACATATAATTGGGTTTCAAATTGCAATGTACACCAAAAAAAGTTGTATGACTTTGGAACATTTTAAGGCGTGGCCATATATGATCTCAGGTTATTTTAATGTTTTTACATATAGGGTCATTACCATAAATGTGCCTGTAAACAAGTAGACAGGCACACATATAGTGCCTTGCAAAAGTATTCACTCCTTGGCTTTTTACCTATTTTGTTGCATTACAGCCTTTAGTTCAATGTTTTTTTTAATCTGAATTATATGTGATGGATCAGAACACAATTGTCTAAGTTGGTGAAGTAAAATTAGAAAAATATATACATAAAACTATTTTTCAGAAATAAAAAACTGATAATTGGCATGTGCGTATGTATTCACCCCCTTTATTATGAAGGCCATAAAAAGCTCCGGTGCAACCAATCACATAATTAGTGAAATGATGTCCACTTGTGTGCAATCTAAGTATCACATGATCTGTCATTACATATACACAACTTTTTGAAAGGCCCCAGAGGCTGCAACACCTAAGCAAGAGGCAAAACTAACCAAACACTGCCATGAAGACCAAGGAACTCTCCAAACAAATAAAGGACAATGTTATTGAGAAGTACAAGTCAGGGTTAGGTTATAAAAAAAATCCACATTTTTGATGATCCCTAGGAGCACTATCAAATCTATCATAACCAAATAGAAAGAACATGGCACAACAACAAACCTGCCAAGAGACGGCCACACACCAAAACTCATGGACTGGGCAAGGAGGGCATTAATAAGAGAAGCAGCACAGAGGCTGAAGGTAACCCTGGGGGAGCTGCAGAGTTCCACAGCAGAGACTGGAGTATCTGTACATAGGACAACAATAAGCCGTGCGCTCCATAGAGTTGGGCTTTATGGCAGAGTGGCCAGAAGAAAGCCATTACTTTCAGCAAAAAACAAAATGGAATCTTTTGAGTTTGGGAAAAGGCATGTGGGAGACCCCCAAAATGTATGTAGGAAGGTGCTCTAGTCTGATGAGACTAAAATTGAATTTTTTGGCCATCAAAGAAAAGGCTATGTCTGGCGCAAACCCAACACATCACATCACCCAAAGAACACCATCCTCACAGTGAAACATGGTGGTGGCAGCATCATGCTGTGGGGATGCTTTTCAGCACACTGGGAAACTGGTCAATATTGAGGGAAAGATGGATGGTGCTAAATTCTTGAGCAAAACCTGTACCACTCTATGTGTGATTTGAGGCTAGGAGGAAGGTTCACCTTTCAGCAGGACAATGACCCCAAACACACTGCTAAAGCAACACTTGAGTGGTTCAAGGGGAAACATGTAGTCAAAGCCCAGATCTCAATCCAATAGAAAATCTGTGGTCAGACTTAAAGATTGACTTTTTCTGTTATTTTGTCCTATTTGTTGTTTGCTTCACAATAAAAAAAAACTTCAAAGTTGTGGGCATGTTCTGTAAATTAAATGATAAAATCCTCAAACAATCCATGTTAATTCCAGGTTGTGGGGCAACAAAAATGCCAAGGGGGTGAATACTTTTGCAAAGCACTGTAGGGTCATTACCGTATATGTGCCTGTGAACAAGTAGACAGGCACATTGCCCAGGGTGCCTGTCTACTTGTTTACAATTGGAATAGTGATGCTGCTGCAGCTGGAGGTTGAGGCAGCCAAGCTTTCCAGATCTCGCCATTTAGTTTGCCCATTCAGTGACCTGATAACGGCTTGGATTGAACTTGGGGTCAACCTGAAATGAAGCTCATCCCTGTATACGTATACATCATTGTTATAGGGTATGTTATGTTAAATACCTATTGTACTCTATGACAACTTCAACCTACAGACATCGGTTTTATTACCTTGAACAGAGGAAGTGGCAAGTTAAAACCATAACATTTGTTTTATTTGGTAAAATAAAGAAATTGGATGTTTTAATAAAGCAGACCACTCGTGCATATCCTTAGAAAAAACACTGTTGGCGCCTCTGCTGATGTTTTTGTGCTTTAAAATCAAGTGAACAATGACAGCTCCCAGATTTATTTCTTTAGGGTTCCTTTAAAAGTATGAATGCTTTATATAAGCAGAGAGACAGATGTTTAAACAAAACTTTGTCTCATCAGCACTTTAGTGCATTTTACAATTAACTATATTGAAAATATGTTCACACAAATTGCATTGTTACAATCAGTTTGTTATCAAATATTGCTGACAGTTTATAAATTGGAATAACATTTACAGGAAGCATGACTGACACTGCGCTATTATTTTTGCATCCAATCACAACTTTTGAAGCCTTCCTTAAATTATATGTTAGGCTGTTGAAATGATCTATCCGAAATGTCAAAAAGCTAAATGAATGACCCACATTATAGCAGTGTCGCAGAAATAAGCAATATTACAGCAATTTTGTGAAAATCGTTGTGCTTTTAGTTACCTTAGATTTTAGAGTTAGTTATTTTTAAGTTCATAAATATCATTTCACTAAATTCAAAACAATATAAATGTAACATTAAAACAGAGTGCTGTGGTCTTAAATGTTCTTTGCAGCTGAACTCAGTTGTTTAAAAGACAGTCTTCGAAATATATATAACATATTAACATTGTTAAAATGTTTATTTCACACTAAGCCTAATGATACAGTATATTAAGAGGACATTTTTTTCAAAAATAATTGTTTTTTATTATTATAAACTGCTATGTGGGCAGGCATGTATCATGTCAGTAGGTGCTGGAACTGTATCTTACGTAGAATTGGTATTACTGTGTGCAGGAGACTTTTCAGTGAATGTCTAAATATAGCAATATTTTCAGTTGAAATAAGCTACCTCTCAGCCTATATGGCACCAAAAGAAAAAAAACCACTGACCACTGACACATGTCCAGTTCCATCACCCCACTTCCCCATAATGACACGTCAGTTAAATTACAGCTGATATATACAATATATGTACGTACATGGTCAATGACATCACTGAGATCTTTGACATCATTAACCAACTATGGGCATGTTCATATATGGTCATTGGAATTGCCAGGGAGACCTTGCCCCTTTGTGTATATCAGCTTTAATCAGCTGTCATTTGGTGGGAGTTAGAAGATGGGACTAGACATGTGTCGGTGGGCATCAGTCATTGTGGCTGATGAGAAGCTACTTCACTGGAGGATGTCTCTGTGTTTACATTTTTTATGAATGCGTAGGGGTACTGTGTACCCCTTACTCATTCACATGACGGGATCTGGGGGGGCCCTAGTTGTTAAATAGGGCTTGCCGAGTCCAATAAGACCTCCACCAGCAAACCCCCACAACCACCGGGCCAGGATCAGGGTAATCTAGGGTGAGGGTCTAATATAGATAAAAGGAAGCACCAGCTGCTTTGTTTACCAACATAAAGTAGCAGCCGGGAACTGTCACTTTTCTGGCAAGTTAAACACACATTTTTTCTTTGTATCATTTTTTCTCTAACAGGTTGTATACATTGAACAGAGGCACCACTTCACAGCCAAGGTCAGGGCATCCCCCAGGCATGTTATTTATTGGTGTTTTGGATTTTTAATGCTTCACTTTAAACATTACTAAAATCCCTGTCCCTATCAAACAACATTTTTATTTATTTTTTCTGCTTTGATACATGTTCTGTATGTGATGTGGATTTTACTTATTAACATTAGCCTTTCATAATTACCAGATCAAGCGAGGGCTTGTGATCATGAATGGTGTATGTCAGTAAATAAAAGCATGCAGCAAGTGTAAACAAAAAGATGCCAAAAATCACTTTCTAAAAAGTACAAAAAGGGGACTTGAATAGGAATTATAGCGGTGCCTTATATATAGAAGATTGCTGTATTTTACTTAGAAAATGTTCATTTTATCATAAAGATATACAAAAGGCAACAAACAGAGTGCATAAAATATTCAGTAAGCAGAGTAATATACAGACAGTAATACTGGCCAAAGTATCGATATGTTTGAAAAGGTCACTGATGCATGTCAGGACCCTACATGTTTCACCAAACAATGGCTTCTTCAGGGGATTATATAATCATCAGTGTTCAATAGTGGCTCTAATAATAATAAACACATGAATTTATCAATGCAATATTGAAAAACGGAATAAAAAACAAAAAAAAGCATAGAATACAATAATACCAGAAAAATTACATGCAAATAAATCGTATATATCACGTGTCATGGCTCATAGACTGTGCCACCCCACAAATCCCACCCAACTTACCAAGGGGACCCCCACATGAGGGCACGCGATAGGGCAGCCCAACAAACACGGCAAGGGGAGGTACGACTCGTGTGACCACAGGGGGCACACTGTCACTCAGCCCACATCCCTCATATACTTTCTAAAAAGTTTGTCTTTTGTGATTTCTTTTTTAATTTTTTTCATCTGTTTTGTTATTTCCATTTTTTGCATGATAGAGGAGGTGCATAAACAACCTGAAAGAGTTATTTAGAAGAGTAGATGACACTGTAACCTGGTATGTTGAGATTTTCAATACTTTTTTCCTATTGTGCATGAAAAACCCTCAAAACAAGAAAAGGGACTTTTAAAATTTTATGAATGTTAATTCATAATATTAATTGCAGGTGAATATTTATATATATATACATTTATAAATAAATTACAGTGATTGATTCCCCTTCAGTGAATTGTTTGTGAATGTCATATTCACTGCTTTATAACTTTTCACCTTGAAAAAGCATGCAAGCCAAGAGATTTTTTTTTTTCACATTTTTTTCCTGATTTATTTTAGAATCGACATGTTTCTGACAGATAAAAGGCTCATTTAGAAAGTCCCCAACTCCACTATAGACACAATTAAGTGATCTGTCCAAATACTCATCTTGATAATATTACTTGAAGACTGTTATAACAAGCTTTCTGTCTTGTTGTTTAACAATGCTTACATCTTGACACATCCATTATATAATAAACAACTTCTAGGGCACTTGACTTGAAATACTTAAAATGTAATGACACTAAAGATACTAAAGCATTCCACACATTTCCTGTGTGGAATGCTTATAAGAATATTTTAGAGATTTACTGATGAAAATGTGTTCTCGGGATAAAAGAAAGAGGATATAACAGATGTCTTACCTTTAGGCAAAATTATCTCTTAATATTTTATTAATAGGGTGCAAGTGTGACCATCTCTTGGCACAAAAATTCTGCAATGTTGTCAGGAGCTGTGTTGCTGTTTATTGTTTTCTAACCAAACAAAATATCAAAATTTTCCTACTGTGCTGTGTGCTTTATGAAAATACAGCTTGGCCTTCTGTGGCAAAACAGGTGAGAGTTCAGCCTACTAAATCTGTAATAGTATAGCTTTTAGATCTAAAAAACAATACATATGAACATAAATGTAACTGCAGGCAAAACCTTTTTTTTTTCAAATTTTGATGGGGATGAGTTATACCCTCTGGCAATTTTTTTTTTTATGGCTGTGTCTCCACTGGGCAGATTAATCACCCTATTTGTCCTGCTGACCACCAAGAAAGAAAGTGAGGGAAAATCCAAAGTTTTTGCAGTTGCCCCAGAACAAGTGGTAAGGAAAATTCTTCCAATGTGGACACATGTCCAAAGGGCAACTCTCTAAGAGGAGAACTCCCGTCACTTTGAAAGCTTTCTTCTACCTTACACTTGTGAAAGTAAACTTTCATTATATAGTACATAGACAGAAAAACAAAACAAAACATAAAAACTAGGGTTTTTAACCACTATCTACTTTATCCCAAACTAATAAAACATAGCACTCTCATTTAGTAATTATAGCCCTCAGCCCTTTATGGAAGCCATTAACACTTTTCTTAATACCTTTTACTTTTTTAAACTCATTCATACTTGAAGTTTATTAACCACTTGACCACTGTGCACTTAAACCCCCTTAATAACCAGACCAATTTTCAGCTTTTGGTGCTGTCACATTTTGAATGACAATTACTCAGTCATGCAACACTGTACCTATATGAAATTTTTGTCCTTTTTTTCACACAAATAGAGATTTCTTTTGGTGGTATTTAATCACCGCTGGGTTCTTTTTTTTTTGCGCTATAAAAGAAAAAAGACCGAAAATTCTGTAAAAAAATGCATTTTTCTTCGTTTCTGTTATAAAATTTTGCAAATTATTGCATATTGTGGGGTATTGCAGAGTATTGCAGGGTATTGCAGGGTATTGCAGAGTATTGCAGGGCATTGCAGAGTATTGCAGAGTGTTGCACAGTATTGCAGGGTATTGCAGAGTATTGCAGGGTATTGCGGGGTATTGCAGAGTATTGCGGGGTATTGCAGAGTATTGCAGGGTATTGCAGGGTATTGCAGAGTAGTGCAGGGAATTGCTGAGCATGGAGGGATGGCTGAGCATGGATGGATGGATCCATGGATGTGACTGCACATGTCACAGAGCAGCACTGTGGGCACTACTCATCCAGCCCACGGCGCTGCTGCCATCCGATCCCTCCCCCTCTGTACTGATCGGTACAGAGAGGGGAGAGAGGAAACGGCAATGACATGACGCCGGTTTGTTTACATGTGATTTTATGGAGCGATCACATGGTAAACGCCCGCGATCAGCTATGCCTGCACTGAACCTGTCAACCGCTCATTTTGTCTAGGGTGGAACTGAAAGCTTATACTCAGGTGATCCTTCGAACCTCTTGAAAATGGAGCGCTGCACAGGAAATGCTGTCCTTGGTCTATGGAGCCTGCTCTGATGACATGAGGAATAGTCCACTATAGAATTCCTAATAACATACATACAAGCAGGGATGTCCCTAGTTATAGAGCATTTAGTGGAGGCTTTTGTGATAACTCATATAGTCGCATATCAATTCTTTCTTGTATTATCTTCTCATCATCCTTACTTCAAGATAGAATTTCAAACCTATATAGGCACAGTCCAGGTTTTGTATGTTGTAGCAGATGTTTTAGCATCACTTGAAGTAATTCTTCTCAACAATTTATATCCACAAAATGTAGAACTGACAAAACTGCACTTGTGCGTAATGATGTTACATAAAATATTGAACACTGGAATTTATGTTGAAAGAAAACACATTACTTGTCCCTTTACTTTTAAGGACATACTGCTTAAGAATGACTCTATAGCCAAGTTTTGTAACCATGACAGAAGTTATTGAGATTCTTCTCATTGCTCAGAACCTTTCTGTTTAAAAAAACAAAAAACAAAAAATAAAAATGTCCCTTTGCCTTATTATTGTAAATTGCTACCAGTGTGTTTTTTAAAGCCAATTATTGACTAACTGTACCGAATAACTACTTTACAATACATTTCAGAGAACCTGTAGAGGCATTTCAGAGAACCTGTTTTGTGACAATGCCCCCTGTAACACTGTATCTTTAAAGTGAAACTCTGAGCAAAATAAAACATGACATATATATGATGCAATCTGTCTGATGGAGAGTTTATACTGCCCTCTTCCCTAATTCACAGCATGTCCGGAGCTACAGTGACTAAAAAAAAGCTTCAGCGACTAAATTGATCTCCTATGTCTACTGAGCACCATTTCCCAAGCTAATTGCAAGGATTCCCACAATTACCCATTAGTGGCAATCCTCTAACAACTTGGAGGATGGACTTGCCACACCCCATCATGTTTTTGCCATGGCATCCTACAGTAATAGTGCCTGTACTGCACTAATAATAGCTCTGCTTATACTGCCTAACTGATATTAAGATCTGAAGAGACATCCAAAGTTTTTAAAAAAAGTTCAGTATAAGAGCTATTATTTGCAAATTCCTCACATAAGGAACCCATAGTTAAAGGGGTTGTAAACCCTCATGGGTTTTCACCTTAATGCATTCTATGCATTAAGGTGAGAAAACCTTCAGTAGTGCTGCAGCCCCCCAGTGCCCCCATTTCACTTACCTGAACCCAGTTTTCTTCTCCCCAGGGACTAGCCCACCAGCTCTAGCTGGTGTCTCGTGTACTGATTGGATAGATTTATAGCAGTGCAGCCATTGGCTCCCGCTGCTGTGAATCAAATCCAATGATGTGGGTGCCGGGGCCAAGTCCTGCTTTCTGTGTGAACGGACGCAAAAGCAGGACACGGGAGCATGCTTCCGCACAGGTGTCCACCAAGGGGAGCTCTTCTCCGACGTGGGCACTCAATGTGGGGAGGAGCTACTAGCGCCAATGAGGGACCCCATAAGAGGAGGAATGGGGCCACTCTGTGCAAAATGAACTGCACAGTGGAGGTAAGTATGACATGTTTGTTTAAAACACAAGGGTTTAGTAACCCTTTAATATTGAGATTGATAAATCCATTTTTGGCTCTGAAAACCCACCTCAGTAGGTCTTGGCACAATGCTTTTGCAGTGAAAACCAGTAAAAATAAAATACAGCCCCTAAATACTGAATATTTACCCTTATGGCAAGAGCTGAACACCATGTATGATAGCAGTATTACTTCTGCCAATGGTTGATAAGGATGCCGGCAGGTACAGGTACCACTATGTCCTTAACAACCAGTAATGTCAATGGCCCTATTCACGTACATGTCTGGGAATTACCAGCCATATAAGCAAAGGGAAGGTTATAGATTAATAAAAAAGATGGTGTGGGGTTCCACCATATTCATACTAGGCCCTTTATTTCTGGTATGGATTTTAAGGGATACCCTGTGCAAAAAAAACAACAAAAAAGCAAAACAAAAGTGTGAGGTCCCTGGGAAATCCATACCACAGCCTTCTGCTCTGATATGGATTTTAGGGGGGCTTTAGGCAAAAAGATTGAGTGGGGGTCCCCCTAAAAATCTTTACCAAAGCATGCTGCCTGGCTGGCCACAAAAGGGGGGACAAGGGGTAACTTTCACCTCCTGAAGCATAGCAGGCCACATGCCCGCAGCATTGTGGATACCTAGCTAAGCACCTGGCAAAGCACCTTGTCCCCATGTTGAAGAGGACATGGGCCTATTTCCCACAACTCAGAATGTAAAAGCCCTGTATGTGAATGAGTATAAGGTTCGAGGCACCCCTATTCATTCACAAAAAAAAGTTATAGCCTAGAAAAAAAAACACCTAGACATTTGACAAATCCTTTATTTTAAAACTAAAAAAACTAAAAAAGGTCCCCCCTTGTAAATTCATCATCAATCACGTTGCCCAGTGATGCAGATCCATGTCAATTATCATGGCTGACTGTTGCCAACCCACCAAAAGAAAAGAAAATATCTTTGCTAAGTTAAGAGTGAGTTTGCTTGTCACTCCTGGGTGACATCATTGATCATATATGGACATGACCATACATGGTCAATGACATCATTGGTCCACATATGGCATTTCTTTTTCTTTCAGTGGGTCATCAGGCTACAGTCATTGTGACTGAAGTTTACCTGCATCGCTGGACGTGAGTCATGATGTATTTACAGTGGACTTTTTTGGGAATTTTCCTTTTTTTTAATACAGCACTTCTTAAACACCAGGGTGTCTTTATTTTTAGGATACAACTTTTTTTGTGAATGAGTACCCCATACTCATTCACATGGAGGGCATTATCTGAGTGTCTCCTTATTGTTAAAGGGGGCTTCCAGATTCCGATAAGCCACCTGCCTGCAGACCACCACAACTGGTCAGGGTTGTGGGGAAGAAATTCTTGTCTTCATCAATATGGGAACAAGGAGCTTTGCCAGGGGAGTTCCCCTCCATGCTGAGTGCATGTGGTCTGGTTTGGTTCAGGAGGGGGATGCCATTTCCTGCCAGCAAGGTTGCCTTCTTTAATTAAGGGTCTGGTATGTATTTTTAGGGGGATCACCATTAATGTTTTTTTTTTTTTTATGTCAGTGCTAATGGAACAGTTTCTGTACATGACAGAGATGTGCTCCTTTCCAGGTGGGAATAGAACACTCCTCAGGCATGTTATTTAAAGGAATTGGGCATGTTTAATGTTCTACTTTAACAATTTAAAAAAAATCACAGCTTCTTGCCCAATGGAATTTTCCAATGTTTGTTGTGGGGTGTGTGTGTGTGTGTGGGGGGGGGGGGGGGGTGTTGAGCATGGCTTGGCAATGGTGGCATGAGGCAGCTTTTCTATACAGATCTGCACTAGGTGGGGGAATACCTTGTTTCACATTGGCTCCAGCCTCTCATACACAGCATGTCCACAAGGGGGAAGACCGCAGGAACCTCTTGCATACCCGCCCTAGCTCCAATGGCATAAATATTTTCCTCCAGGTAGGAGGCAGCACCAGCGGCTTGCTTCAGCTTGGTACCTATACAACAACAGCAATCTCCAGCATCCAGCAAGTTTCTTAAACTTACACCCCGTCAGTCAGCAGAGCCTGTTGCATTTCCTGTGTAACAGAAGTCACCCCTCTCTCAGCCTCCAGAGCACAGCACACTCATGTAGGCACTGCTAACAAAGGCAGACCTTTTCTGCCTACTGGACCAGTTTACTGAAAGTCTCAAGGAAGAAATGTCTGAACTGCATGATAAGATCTCTTACTTAGGCACCAGATTAACTGCTTTGGCATAAGAACAGCAGGACCTAGGGAGTCGTGTAAAGAATCTTGAGGCTACTCACCAAGTGCAACAACAATGCCTTTTACAATTCCAACTGCACCTAGAGGACTCTGAAAACAGAAATAGGTACAATTCCCTAAACCTCAGATGCATCCCTGATGCCACTATGGGGGCAGATTTCAGAACAGCAGTGAGTGCCATCCTCACAATGCTCCCATTGTCTCATGTTTCATTTACTGTCTGCTACTAAACTGACTGTTGACTACCTCTTGGTTGGCTTAATAGCACCACTGGTCTTCACATAACATTAGAATACATAGCACACTGGTTAGCTTGTTAGTTTACTTCATAAATTATCCCCCCCCCCCCAGTTCTGGTGCATCTCACTTACAACAGACAGCTTCCTAGCAACCAGTGATGCTTACAGTGGGCAGTGCCTGACTCCCTGAATGTGTCACAAAAAAAAACCTGCACACAAAAACACAATGCAGCGCACATCACCAGTACATGCCAGCACATATGTGCTGTGGTTTGAACATACCCTTAAAGTTAAGGGTGGAGTACATAATGATTTAATTAATATGTATTGCTTGTTTTCACATGGTTGTATTCATCATTGCACTGAAATAAGTGCCAAATGTGTTATCCTTTTTTTTTTACCTTAGTCAATTACATACTATTGAATATGAATGCACATAACACATGCTCTGGAATCAGACTGTAGCAAGCACAACATTCCTGGTGGTGCTAAATAAAACCTTGCTAGGCAGCAAGCCTCCTGCTGTAGTTTAGAGCCCCAACAAAATAGGTCTACTTTATTATAACCTGGAGCTCTTAAAAAGCAGAGATTAGATGATTTCTCAACAGTTTTTTTAGCGGTGGACTAAGAATATCATTAAAAAAATCATATAAATGGGCAATCAGTAATCCAGCTTGACACTGGGTTCCTGTATACAAGAAAGGATAGCACAGAGTTGATCTCATTAGAGTTTTGTTTCCTTTATTGTCTAATAAACTGAACAGGGCAGGGAGATAATCAAGATAGATTTTTAACTATACTGTAACAAAGCCAAGTGAGATCTTTCTAGTTTGCTATGCTAGTTTTTGATGCCAGAATCCCAGCGCAATACATTTGGGTAGAGAACTTTTGGCACTGAGAAAAGCATAGAGCCTAAAATTAATTCTCATATTCAACCGTGTGCCAACTTTAAAGTATTAATTAAATCCTACTTTATATATGTATTTATATTTTAAATACATTTCGCATGGTAGAAAAAAAAATTATAACACTTTAAAGTGATTAGGAGAAGAAAGGCTACTTTGGTAGAAAGTTCGTACTGTCTTTGCTCCTTCTTGCTAGTCATGTTATTGCACTTCAGCTTCAGTCAGAAAAGATCATTCTTTTAAGAAGTACATTTCCAGCAAGATTTGTGAAAACATGGAACAAAACTTCATTATAATTATTGCAAGATTTTCAGAGGAGAAGAATAAGGAGAACAAATTATGTTGAACTATAGAGGTCTCGCTAGCAGAGACATGGTGATCGAAAGGTACTTTAAATGGCACAATGGGCATGTTTTGTAAGGTAATGTGAAGATCAGTAGTAGTATTTTAAAATTTAGTATAGCAGACTATGAAATAAAGTGTAATTACAATTCTAAAGCTGGACAGTTGCAATTTATTATTAGATCTGTTCTTGGTGACTTAAAATTAGACACACTGATAACCAAAGCAATTAATTTTTGCATGTAATGACGTGAAATAATTTCAGCTACCTCTTTTTTTTTAATTAGACTTGTTGAAACGGATGATCAGGATACACATTCAGATAATTTTGTAGAACATTGGGATTCTTACTGACCTACTACTTGGCTGAAATTGCTTACGGTGGAACACTTGCCAAATCTGCAAATCAGAAGGAATGTGATGGTCAGTCCTAGGGTCACACAACTTTTTTGAGGGCTGATGAATGTCTTACCACCAACAACTCAGTAAGGCTTCTGCTTGTGTATGGCTGCATTCATTATTATGCACAAATATCTAGTCTTAATCTCATAAACCTGATTCATGAGTGTTTGCTCATTGATGTAAAAGGTACCTTTTAGGTATTCTATTGGAAAACTATAAATGGATTTGGTTAATTGTATTTATTTATTTTTTGCTTTCAAGTTCTTAAACTACGTTTTTGAAGTGCATTTACTTATGTGCAAACAATCTTTGTTTTATATATAAACATTTAATACATGATGAAGGATTCCCATATCATTATTGTTTAAAACAGACAGTACAGCAGAGCAGCCTGCCTCCCAGCTGACTTTGTCTGATTGAGCTTTGTGATCACTACTGATTAGTCATTCACTTCTGTGTACAATCGCAACTTGATTTACCCAGCTCTCTAAACAAAAAGCTATTTACAACGAGTGTTGAACAATTTCTGAAGTGATATAAACACTAATGCTCCATCTGCTGGCTATAAAATACAGTTTTAATATGCAATATTATATATTTTAGACTTCAGACAAAATATATATATATTTTACTATATTTTGCATCGTTTTTAAAAATGGAATCATGGAATATTATTATGGCAAAAAGTGGGATTATTAAAAGATAGAAACAGTTGTTCTTTATTGACACAACAGGGTATAATATAACCTGCGCTTCTGGGATTTTGACAGCTCCAAAAAAAAAAAAAACAAAACAAAAAAAAACCTCAAAGCTGAACCCTTCCTAGATTACTGTAAATAGAAATTGGTGAAATTATATGTTGTAAAGCTCAAAGACTTAACAGCCATTATAGTTTCCCTTAAAAAACACAGTGTTATCTAAAACAGCTAACCAGCAATAAGGCAAGCCTTTTCTTTTTATACATATGACATTCCCAATAAAGGAATGTCTACCAGCAGTAGGGCAATTAGGTTTATATTTCTTACCAGGTTGAAAAAGGTGGCTCCTTAGTAATCAAGGTATCTATTTTTTGCTTTGGGTAATGATTTAATGTTGAGATTTCACACAGTGTGACCTTATCTTCTTTCATAAATTGCTTAGGCAGTAGATTGGTACATTGGATAATGATGCTAGAACTGCTGTTATTGCTGATAGACATAATGGTCTAAAGACAAAGGAGGAAAAGCACTTGAAAATAATTGTATAAGTAAATGCAGAAGTAAAACTGTATTTTATGAAATAATGAAAGTTCCACTTTTTACTTGAATGAAATTACAAATACAGATGCAGCAAAAAATTGAAGTTCAGTACACTGTAATGCCCCGTACACACGGTCGGACATTGATCGGACATTCCGACAACAAAATCCTAGGATTTTTTCCGACGGATGTTGGCTCAAACTTGTTTTGCGTACACACGGTCGCACAAAGTTGTTGGAATTTCCGATCACCAAGAACGCGGTGATGTCAACCACGTACGACGAGACTAGAAAAGGCCAGTTCAGAACCAAGCGCGGCACCCTTTGGGCTCCTTTTGCTAATCTCGTGTTAGTAAAAGTTTGGTGAGAGACGATTCGCGCTTTTTCAGACTCGTGGTTTTCAGATCGTTTTCTGCTGTTCAGTTTGTGCGTGTGGGTTTGTATCTGCTCTTCAGTGCATGCAGCAAGCTACACGTGACTTTGATTAGTCATTGTGTTCTTGTTCGTTCGTGTAGTGATCTAGTATATTAATATATATTGGTTGATATGATGTAGAGTGGGTATGATAATGAATTAGTAAGTACTCTTCCGCAGCAACCCAATTCTTCCAGAGAGATGCACTTTATTGACTTCCAACACAGAACAAAGTCCAAAGTCCACAGATGACAAAAGGATCCGACAGAGTATATAATTCAGAAACCCATATTCCTAGGCCTGTGTGTTCCCAGCCATGCACAGACAAGCCTCTCCTATACACAGACGAGCCTCTCTTCTAAACTGTAGACTGAATGCTGTGTTATATTCACTAAATATTGAATGGCTGAGCAATTTGATTGGCCTTTCAATTTAGGAGTCTTTCAAACAGACAACAACCCCCAGCCGTGAACAGTTGCAGTCATAAACCGCCCCAATTTGCACTCCCGCATATCAACATCAACACGTCCCCTTTAGATATATGTAATTAGATTAGATTAACATACCACCTGAATACCCTTTGAGATGTTCAAATAGACTTGCATAAGATTAACACATCAAAGAGTCTTCAGCTGTTAAAATTCAGTTGGACAAATCAACCATTCTGTCATTGTCATTCTGGCCTGTTCAACATTGACTGCATGTGTACATACACACAACAATGTCCCACATAAATCGGTGAACATATACAACATATACCCCCACTTGGGTCGGTTCTATCTACTAGAACTGACCCATAAATCAAACAACAAAAAATATCATTACGATTTAAGGTACTGGATGCTTTACAATGGCTCATATAAAATATGAAGTTGAAACTGGTTACATCTCTCTTCGCCAGCCTCTAAAATATCCCCTTGAAACAGTTATTAGATAATATAACTTTTAGACCATGACTGGAAAAGAATTTGGTAAACGTCAGTGGCCCATATAGCTGTTAGGCCTTATTATATCACATCAAGATCTTGAATATTGCGCAAAGACGAGCTGATGTCACAGTCCATTTTTCGGTCTGACTTCATCACATCTCTCACCATCTCACTGAAAGTAAACTTGGCATGCTCTGGGAGCTCCAATCCACAAGTCCAGGATTCTCTCCTCTCCAGGCTCAAGCTTTTCATTTTTAAAGATGCTTTTACGCAAACACTCTACTTTCATCTTTATAGTAAGAAGAACTATCAATGTACCAGCACTCACTTTCAAGGTCAAAAGGTTTGGATATGGCAGTAAAAACTGTGCTTCAAACTATTTTCTTGCACTTGACATTCATGAGTCCATCTTGCAAGCATTTTACAATTCACATCTGCTTCTTTCCATTTCCTATTTGAACAATGATGACTGGGATGTGTACCTGTCAAGTATCAGAATTTGTTGATTGCCAGCTACAATTTGCTTTTGTAATTTGCTGTAGGCCGACCCCTCATTGTCTTCAATAAAGCAGTTACTTGGATCATTCAGTCCATAATTACACTTGAATGGTATACCAACATATACATATACCCCCACACGATGGTTCAGATAGAATCAGCTTGACATCAGTGTTTATCAGATCTTCTGTCCAGACAAAGCGGCAGTGGAAATTCTTGCCAGTATCTTCACCATGAAAGGTAGAAACTTCTTTTTCATCCATATATGTCATAGCCTTTAGCATATTATAAACAACTGAATCAACAAAGTTTCAAATCATGACTAGAGTGATGAATTTCACTCACCCCTCTTATAAATTTAGGAAAACCACCCAACATACTATGATTTATGCTATGCCAAGCCATTGTGCAGCATCTCACCTTAGATGTCAAATATATTGACCAATACGCATTATGTAATATGTACAGATGTTATGAAAATTATTTTAGGTTAAAATGCTTCTCTTTGGTTTTAAGATAAAGTTCAAGAAATAAAACATAAAGAAAATGAAAAGCAAAAGATATCAGGAAAAGGGAGAAAAATAAAAAATTAGGGCGTTGAAGAAAAAAGAAAAAAAGGTCCATTGCTTGATGAATTTCGAGAGAGTCCATGAATACTTTATAATTCCATGCATAGTGATATATTGTCTATTCAGCATTTCTCCCCCACTAGCCAGCAATTTCAGATACTTCTAGTGCTTCTGCTATTCACATGCAAACGAGCATCTCCAGACGTACCTGAAAGACAAAACTCTCCAACAAAAACTCATTAGCAAGGTCCTTAAACATTGTTTGAAGTTAAAACAAAACACTATTTACACATATACAGTTTGAAGCTAATTCACCCCCACTGCTAGAGAAGTGTCATTTGCATTCAAAAACAGATCTGGAGAATGTACATCTTCTGCATTTATGACACCCTGTATCCCCTTCAACTGCTGTAATAATTTATCACGTTCCCCTCTCATCTTATCATACTCAATTTTCAGGTGGTCATATTTATGTTTTAACTGAGAGAACGGTATCCAAGTCTTGGACTTTTTCTTATTATTATTTTGGTCAGCTCTGTTTTTCATATTAATATCACCTATGTTTGACCCGGAGTGTCCTCTCTGGGTGTTATCATAGGATATTATCTTCTGATCTTTATGTTCAGTATTTATCCTAAACAATGTGGCTAAATCAATTTTGACAGCCTGCTCATTTGACTTTCTCCATAAATGGTCTGCTCTCAACAATATGTCTTTTAAATCACGAGGATTTGGGGTAACTAATAAAATATTTTGTTTGATATCTTCATGCAACGCATCTAGAAATATACTCATATGTATCAAGCCCCCACGCTCAAATGCAAGATTATTACCGACCAATAATTCCATAATAGTTGCTATCCTGTGTGACAATTCATAGGGAGATTCATTTTGCATTTGTTGGATCTTCCCATGAATAGTAACATCAGAACGTACGCCATACAAAACACATAATAATTCCAGTAATATGTCCCTTGTCCTCAGAGGCTGAATACAGATCTGTTTAATTCTCATCCAAAGACCACTTCCTACAGAATGTTGCAAAACTCTTTCTAAGTCAGATGGGTTGAGGTTGTACATATCTCTGACTTGCTGCACGTCACAAAACCATTTTAAAAATCTGTTCAAATCATGGTATGGAACCATTCCTATTTCTTTAAGAATTGCGTCTAATAATTTTGGTTTCAATGGCTTAATTACAAGCTGAACTTCACCTGTATTATTATTATTGTTATAAACGGTGGTAGTCACAGTGGGGGCAGCTGGTAATGCATTATCAGATTTAATATGAGGTTCTGTTTGCTGCAGATTGCTGAATCCAAGATTTGATGCATATCTGCATTCCTGAGATCTCTTCTCTAATTCCATAATTCTTAATTTTAATCTCTCATTTTCCTCTGATAATTCATCACAACGTTTAGATTTCTCAAGTAAAGCTTCTCCAATCGTAACCGCATGCAATTTTAAATTTACTGTCTCAGTGTCTGATTGGTTTTGTAACCTCTCACAAACATTGTTGCTATTATCAACTGCCTTCTGTAACTGGGTAATTTCCTCAACCTTATAATTCAAAGAACTTTCCATTGTTAAACAGCAAGATAACAAGCCCTGTATAATACAACCTTTTCTTTTACTTTCTGAAATTTTGCTATCAAAAACATTTTTCTCTAAAAATTCCTTCATCATCGTCCACGTCTGCTTACATTTTTCTGGAATTTCATAAGGACCGCCATGGCGCTTAATACATTTTAATACCCATCTGTTAACTTTATCAGAACTGACACTAGCTTCACACTGAGTAAGCATTTTGACTATATTACTAATAATTAAAAAAAAGGAAATATTTTACTCACCGCATTAGTTACTCCTTCAGATTCCAGTTCAGGTCTTCTGGTACACGACACAGTCCTTTTTTTTTTTTTGTTGTTGTTTCCAGTCTCCAGAGAATAATTCTGGGGTTCCCAACTTGTTTAAATTTGTAGATCAGACTCTCTTATGTCACAACCAGACATTCCAGACATTAGAGTCACAGCACAGCTCTTGGTTCTTCATCAGACTTCTGTCCACCTCACAGGATTGTTGTCACCACCGACTTCTGTTACTAAGTCCGAAAATGCTCTTCTGGTCACATGAACGGCACCAATGTAGTGATCTAGTATATTAATATATATTGGTTGATATGATGTAGAGTGGGTATGATAATGAATTAGTAAGTACTCTTCCGCAGCAACCCAATTCTTCCAGAGAGATGCACTTTATTGACTTCCAACACAGAACAAAGTCCAAAGTCCACAGATGACAAAAGGATCCGACAGAGTATATAATTCAGAAACCCATATTCCTAGGCCTGTGTGTTCCCAGCCATGCACAGACAAGCCTCTCCTATACACAGACGAGCCTCTCTTCTAAACTGTAGACTGAATGCTGTGTTATATTCACTAAATATTGAATGGCTGAGCAATTTGATTGGCCTTTCAATTTAGGAGTCTTTCAAACAGACAACAACCCCCAGCCGTGAACAGTTGCAGTCATAAACCGCCCCAATTTGCACTCCCGCATATCAACATCAACACGTCCCCTTTAGATATATGTAATTAGATTAGATTAACATACCACCTGAATACCCTTTGAGATGTTCAAATAGACTTGCATAAGATTAACACATCAAAGAGTCTTCAGCTGTTAAAATTCAGTTGGACAAATCAACCATTCTGTCATTGTCATTCTGGCCTGTTCAACATTGACTGCATGTGTACATACACACAACAATGTCCCACATAAATCGGTGAACATATACAACAGTTCGTTACTGTTTTTCAGGTCGCTCTTCACAGGCCTTGCTGTTCTTCAGTGCGTTCTGTTACTTCGTTCTGAGCAGCCAACCGTTTTCTAGCTATGTTGCGTATACGTACTCCTCGTAGAGTTCGTGCTGTGCGGGGGCTTGGTGTTGTGGTCCTGACCTTGACACAAGTCCAGTCCATGAACAGGGTGGGGAGGAGTTCATGGACCAAAAATTGGTTGCTTCAGCGTGACCAGTTCTGTCATATGCCTTTGCTCCGTGAGATCCGTGAGAATAATCCTGATGATTTCAGGAACTTTCTCCGGATGACGGACCCTGTATTTCACCATTTGATGGCTTTGCTGACCCCCTATATTAGCAGGCAGGATACCTGCATGAGGCAAGCCATCACTCCGGAGCAGAGGCTCGTCGCCACCCTGCGGTACTTGGCGACGGGGAGAAGCCTGCAGGACTTGAAGTTCTCGACAGGCATCTCCCCCCAGGCTCTGGGGATCATTATCCCAGAGACCTGTTCTGCCATCATCCAGGTCCTGCAGAAGGACTATATTAAGGTAAGATTTTTATCCTTTAATATCACATTTTATTGTATATAATGTTTGCTAATGTAATGTATTTCTTTCCTCATTCCCTAATTACCATGATTGTAATATGCTGTGAATGTCCCCTTTGTCCTCATGTATGCTGAAATGTTATGTAATTTTTTTGTCCTTCATACATATTTGCCTTCACTTACCTCCCCAACATGGTCTCCTGGCCCTATATTCACCTCATGTAGTCACTTAACAATGTATTTTATCAGCTCCATAGTAGTGCTTTACCCCAAACACCCCCTAAAATGTTTTTAAATGTGATTTGTGCTTTAAATTCAGGCAGAGTGGCAGAGGCTTTTTTTTGGGGTCCCCAAATCATTTGGAACCCTCCCTCCCCCCAACTGCTAAGTCAGCTGATACCAATTCTCTATCTATCCTCAATCATCTATCTGCTGACTTTGCCAAACCCATACACACTATACCCATCTCTTCTGTGCTCAGATTTATGGATGAATTCCCCAAAGCATGTAGTGCAAGGGCCTGCCTGTATACTTTACTGTTTACTTTGTATACTGGTACGGTTTAAAGTTTTTGGATCCTATTATTATCTTGATAGGTAATAGCAGAATGTCCAAATGTGCTCAAAAGTGTACAATGTGTATTTATATCTTTGTATTATGACACTTCTTACCTGTCCAGTGGGCTGCCAATAGTGTAACTAAGGAGGGGCTGTTCCAAGTAATACCCATTACCCATCTCTCAATAAAGTGGAGAGGGTTACCTGTCCAAGAGCTCCCCCCTATAATGTTAGAAATGGCCCATGACAGGGGGTGAGGGGGAATATGATAGGTGTACCTTATACTTTGGCCTTTAAAAATTCCCATTAATAAATGTTATCTTGATGTTGGCCAAGAATGTTTGTGTCTAATCCTTCCACGCCACAGGAATGGCAGACGGTGGCCTCCCACTTTGCCCAGCGGTGGGACTTTCCTAACTGCGGAGGGGCAATTGATGGGAAACACGTCCACATCGTCCCACCACCCAACTCGGGGTCATACTATTATAATTATAAGGGGTTCAATTGTATTGTGATGTTGGCGGTGGTGTCGGCTAATTATGAGTTCCTGTATGTGGACATGGGGAAGAATGGCCGGATGTTCGATGGTTCAATGGTGTGATGGTGGAGTCATCGCCTAGACAGAGTTTTACAGGCGTCTCCAGAATGGCAGCTTGGACTTGCCACCTCCAGAAGAGAATGTGGAAGGACTCCCATTCGTCTTCGTTGCGGATGAAGCATTTGCGCTGGGGGACCATCTTATGCGGCCATTCCCGATGAGGACCCTCACCCCGGACCAGAGGGTTTTTAACTACCGGCTGGCCAGAGCCAGAAGAGTGGTGGAGAACACATTTGGAATCATGGCCAGCCGGTTCCGCCTATTTCTGACACCCATACATATGGCGGAGTATAAACTGAATCATATTATCCTGGCGTGCTGTGTTCTACATAACTTTTTACGTCAACATTCTGCCAACTATGCTGGCTCAGTTGGGCCTGAGGCCAGAATAATAAATGAAACATACCTGATGGCGCTTGAAAGTGGCCATCCTGGCTTGCCCTCCCTGAGTGCCCGTGATGTCCGGCTAAGATACCTTGAGTTCTTTGCGGGTAGGGGGGCCATCAATATGCCAGACAATGTGTGAAACCTTTATCAAATAAAAAAAAAATAAGCAAATCTTTGGTGACATTTACTACTTGTTTAGCTGACCCTGTCAGAAATGTGGTGAGTCGTGAAAATGGCGTGATTGTGTAACCTTACAAAGCACTGTTGGGTGTTATTTACTAAAGGCAAAGACACTTTGCACTACAAGTGCAGTTGAAACTGCACTTGTAGTGCAAAGTGGATTTGCCCTTATGAAATAACACCCATTGTCACAGAAAACAGCAATTAGAGCACCCCAAAAGTGTTGTAGCGTTGAGACAATTATCCACACATTCTTGATTAATGACAATCTTTTTAATACCTGCACAATCACATGTGCATTTTGACAAGGTTTTTAAAACAAACCAACATGTTTGTTGTAAAACATTTTTTGGGGTGGCATTAGAAAAAGTAGAAATGTCCTTTTAACATAAAACTGACATGTTTAAAACCAACAAGAAAGACAAAAATTTTGAACTTACAAAGTTCACATTTGGTAGAACTTGAAGGCAATATCAGACATGAGTATTTAGGAACTGTGTTTAATATTGCGTTCAGATGGGGTGAAGTCACCCCAGGAAAAGCCAAATTTTGAAGATGCACACCAATTTACGAATGTCAACATGTGCTAGCTGCCATCACAGGGGATCAAGGGACGTGTTTTGGGGAAGCAACCCCTTCCTCTCAGCTACTTTATTATTGAGGAAGGGGTTGCACCCCCAAAACGCGTCCATTGATCTCCCGTGATGGCAGATAGCACATGTTGGCACACTGTGTGCATCCTCAAAATTTGGCTTTTCTTAAATTTGCAAAACAATTTTAAAAGGGCTTTGTAGGGGTTTTAAACTCTCCCCAAAACATCAATGATGTTCTTATTTTTTTGAATAAGATCATTGATGTTTTTTGTGATGTTTTCCAATGCAACATTACACCCCATGATCTCCCCAATCAGGATCTGGGCACTTTCTGAGTTGAAAGGATCTGGATCCACAACATCACGATCACCTAAAAAGAGAAACAAAAAAAAAAACAGGTATTATAAATATGCCGGCATCCATCTCTTACCTGAGCCTGTGGTCACAGACACTCACCTGTTGTGACTAGTTCCACCACATCTTCTTCCTCCTCTTGGTCTTCTTGTGTTTGGGGGATTTCCCCTTCTTTCCAGAGGTGGGGAGTCTCTGGTCTCCTCGGATGAGGGGTGTCCTCCGAGTCTTTTCTCCCCTATGTGAAAAAAAAAAGGTATACTTAGCACACAGATATTTGGTGGCAGAACTAGAAATATGAAACATTGCTTGGAAGTGGGGTACAATTGTCTATTTTGGCTGAGTTCCAAGATGTAGAATTTTTAGTGTCCTTTGTCAAGCTTGAATACTTACCTGTCTTGTACAAGCTTCACAGATGGAGACACCCCTATAGTATACACTGGAGGAGCACCTGTGTGGCCCCCTAAGAAAAAGGGTGTTCATGTGTCCCACACTAGTGCTCCAGCGTCCATATGTGAAAACTGCTGCTGAGTGTCCTCTCCTTACACAGAATCTAGTTTGCAATTCATTCTAGTAACAAACACATCTACACAACCAAATTAGTCTCATACAAGTAGGCCCTAAAAAATGTGGTCCAATGCATATGGCAAAAAAAAGGTGTTTTATAGGCCGAAAGAAAAATGTTTTATACAAACGAATAATGTGCCCATGAACATGAAAGTTGCCATTTTAAACTGTACAACAGTTCCTAAAAGCACATGGAGCAACACGAACGTAATAAACACAAAAAGAATAGGAACACAGCACAACTACTTACTTTTTTGCAGCACTCTCCAGATCTTTCTGTACTGCTCGTGATCTCTTAATTTCAGGTCCGACCACCAATTCCTGAGCTGATCTTTCGATCGTCGTACCCCAAAATTCCGGTGCAGGCTCTTGACCACTTTCGCCATGATCTTGGCCTTTCGGACATTGGGGTTGGGGTAAGGTCCATACTTTCCATCATATTGCATTAAATCTTCTCCTTCTTGATCCAGACGTTTCCGGCTCCGGGCTTTCCTCCCCCTCCTCCTCGTTGCTATAATTAGCACGCACCTGCTCTGACTCCGCCATGTGCTCTTCCCCCACTGCGCCGAATGAAAAGGGGCGGGGAATAGACTAGAAAGAACGTCAGGGGCGGGCGGAGTTACACACATGCGCAGTGTGTATAAAGCGTAACACGCGTGCATAGTACGTACGATCTGTGAGCGGAGGAAGGAGTATCGGAGGCGCCGATCGTGATAACGAAAGTAAGATCCAAACTTGGGCCTATACTGCTTCTAGATTGAGGCCCATATTGTAACAAGATTAGTAGAGTTTTGCCTGAAATTAGAGTTTGTCTTGTGTTGTGTTGCAGTGAAAATGGATATCTTGAAAGATGACGACTTTATGGCAAGCTTCATTGATATGTTCAGGGAGCTGCCTTGTCTGTGGCAGATAAACCACCCACATTATAAGAACCAAACAAAGAGGAAGGCAGCACTGGATCAATTGCTGTAATTTGTAAAGACGGTGATCCCCACGGTAGACATCACCTATTTGAAGATCCTAATTGGTGGCCTGAGGAGTACATATCTAAGGGAGCACAAGAAGGTTCAGGATTCCCAGAGATCCGGAGCAGCAGATGACATCTATGTCCTCAAGATGTGGTACTATGACAGGCTGCATTTTCTGGCAGATCAGACTGCACCCAGGCCATCACTCTCCAGTCTTCCTTCCACGCTTCCTTCCCCCCAGCTAAGGCTTCTGACGCCCAACCTGGGCCTTCCAGGCAGCAACATGCGGAGTAGCCCAGCTTGAGCCAGGTATAGCATTCCTCTAAAAATTTCTGCTTGTCCAATCAATGATGTTAACTAGATGTTAGTTTGGAGTACTAATTTATGATTGTGATTGATGATGCAAAAACTACAACCATGTCCCTTTTTCATACACAGGGAAGTCTCAGCCAGGGGGTGGCCGGGCCAAGCAGGCTACCTGATATGCAGGTCCCTCCCCTACACCCGCAAAAACAAAGTGGCAGGAAGAGGAGTACCCTGGAGGAGGCTGCCATAGGCCTCTTTTGG
Source organism: Aquarana catesbeiana (assembly GCF_042186555.1). Classification (NCBI taxonomy): domain Eukaryota; kingdom Metazoa; phylum Chordata; class Amphibia; order Anura; family Ranidae; genus Aquarana; species Aquarana catesbeiana. Next base: position 207,842,364 of record NC_133326.1, on the reverse strand, counting down.
AAGGCTACAGAGGCCCTGAGAAGCCCACACACTGTGGAGGAGGACTTTGCTTGCATAACTGCCTGCAAAATGAGGCAGATGGAGGAGGGCCAACGACTCCTTTGTGAGTCCTTAATTTTGGAAGCTCTCAATAAAGGGTTGAGGGGCCAAATAACATCTGATACCCATATTTGTGACCTCACACATGGTCCTCCTCCTCCTCCAGGTCCTACTAGTCCTCCTCCTCCTCCAGGTCCTACTCCTCCTCCTCCTCCTCCAGGTCCTACTCCTCCTTCTGCCACATCTCCAACACCTGAGCCACAGCCAGGAAGGAAGCATGGAAAGAAGACCAGAAAGTGACGACCCTGGGTCCAGTCTGGTCTGGCAAAAGATGCAGCCTCTTGTAGTACCACAGCCTGGGGACACAGATGTCAGCTGCTGCTTTCCGGATCTCTGGGGCTTCTGGACCAGACTGCACTCCCTTAGATAAGGACTCCTCAGGCCACCAATTTTGCTGGTAAAGAATTGATGTCTGCCCTGGGGGTCCAAGGCTTCGCTAATTTCAGCTGTTTCTCCAGTTGTGCCTCCCTCTTTGTTTGGTTCTGAGACCGTAGCCTCCCTGGCGGTATTCCCGAGTGTGGCTCGGGGTTAAAATTCAGTACCATTAGCGGTAACCCCGAGCCACACTCGGGATCGCATTGCAGGATCCTGAGGCGGCGTTACTTACCTTGTCCCCGGGATCCTGCGATGTCCCCCGCAGTGTCCGAGGGCTCCGTCCTCCTCCGAAGCCTCTCCGTGCCAGGCTCCGTTCCCTGCGAGCGGCGCGACGCACGGGGGCGGAGCCTGGCGGCAAATTCAAAAAACTGTCAAAATCATAACACATACAGTACTGTAATCTTACAGATTACAGTACTGTATGAAATGATTTCACATCCCTTTTGTCCCCAGTGCTCTGGCCCATGCCCTGCATGCAGTTTTACATGATATACACTGTTCTTTCTGCCTGGAAACTGGAGATTGTCCATAGCAACCAAAAAGTGTCCCTTTACGTCAAAAGTGGCTTTAGACCAGCTAGAAAACAGCGATAGTAAATTAGAACACTTGCAGAATTGAGCGATAGTGAATTGTGGGGAAATTTATTTTATTACTATTTTTTAAAATTTTTTTTAATTATTTATTTTTATTTATTATATTATAATTTATGTTTTTGTGTTTCAAACTTTATCATACCCGGGATATCTACTAGACTCTGGTTTGGACAGATTTAAGTGTGTTATTGTTAAGATTTACAGACCTACAATATAAAACGCCAAATTTCCATGCAAAATAATGGTACCGCTTTCAGCACCTAAAATCCGAAATAATCATACCGCCAGGGAGGTTAATAAAGGATTTTTTGTTTCAATTATACTCTCCTATGTGTTTTTTCCTTCAAAAAGGACAGTTTGTTTGTGAGGAGGCAGGTACATTTCTAAAGTACAATGTGAAATTAACAAGGGACACCAACACCAAACAATCTCCTTGAGATTAAATAATATAAGATATCAATGGTGTTGTGGTAACTTGACACACAAAACACACACAAAAATATTATGGAGCAAAACTAAAAATAAAATAGAACAAAGATCAGCCTTGAAAAAAATACAAACCTAAATCCAAAAAAAAACAGCCTTTAAAAAAAAAACAAAAAAAAAACCCCACAATTAATTTTGTCTGATGTGACAAATCCAAATATATTGAGGGAGTCCCAATAAATAATAAAGAAAGAAGTTTGTGAGAAGTCTGTGTGAATATGAGCAGCAAAACTACTTAATTCTTCTCACATAAAAGCACAAAGCAGGAGGCAGAGAGTGGCCGCAGTTAGCTGCATCTGTCGGTCATTGTCTCAATACCCCATGCAAGGGAAAATACGCCCTGAGAGGGCGAGGGGGACTATTGCGGTACTAGATAAGGTGAAGTAATCAGTACAAAAAAGTAAAGTAACAAATATAAAAAAATTTCATTTTAATAGAAAACATGGTTAAAAAATTATGACAGTGTCACATACAGTTGTAATTAAAAACGGAAGCAGTAAATACAACCAATTGGATTACAACCCATAGTGATAGTGGACACAGATAGAGCTTGGATTCTCGACCGGTTTCGCGGTTTTAACCGCTTCCTCAGGAGAGCAGAATCTGTGGTACAACATACAGTAATTATAACCAATACATAACAAAGAAATATATGTTATCAATGCAGCAAGATGTATTAAGCACTACTTTAAACATTTACTTTAAATGTTTAAAGTAGTGCTTAATACATCTTGCTGCATTGATAACATATATTTCTTTGTTATGTATTGGTTATAATTACTGTATGTTGTACCACAGATTCTGCTCTCCTGAGGAAGCGGTTAAAACCGCGAAACCGGTCGAGAATCCAAGCTCTATCTGTGTCCACTATCACTATGGGTTGTAATCCAATTGGTTGTATTTACTGCTTCCGTTTTTAATTACAACTGTATGTGACACTGTCATAATTTTTTAACCATGTTTTCTATTAAAATGAATTTTTTTTATATTTGTTACTTTACTTTTTTGTACTGATTACTTCACCTTATCTAGTACCGCAATAGTCCCCCTCGCCCTCTCAGGGCGTATTTTCCCTTGCATGGGGTATTGAGACAATGACCGACAGATGCAGCTAACTGCGGCCACTCTCTGCCTCCTGCTTTGTGCTTTTATAATAGACATTTGGGATGATGGTACTTTTATTGGGTATTGTATCTGTTTGACCTAGACGCTGTTTCTTTATATTAATTCTTCTCACATTATAAAGAAGAAGAGAGTGCGCTGTATTAAACCATTTTTGACATAGCACCATGACGAAAGTGCTGTATCCATTGCGAATGCTAATTTTACCCGACCGAGCTGTTCCGTCTCGGAATTTCTTCTGAGCATGCATGGCACTTTGTGCGTCGGAACAGGCCACACACGGTCGGAATTGACGCGATCGGATTTTGTTGTCGGAAAATTTTAAAGCCTGCTCTCAAACTTTGTGTGTTGGAAAATCCGATGGAAAATGTCCGATGGAGCCCACACACGGTCGGAATGTCTGACAACACGCTCCGATCGGATATTTTCCATCAGAAAATCCGACCGTGTGTACGGGGCATTCGAATTTTTATAGTAATGTCAAGGAAAGAGGACTACTACTTGCATCATAGCTTATTGAGGCAATATTATGGTGGTTAGCCTCAGTGACCATTGAAAATCTACTAGAGGTGAAAAGGGACATGCTTGATAATAACTGTTGTTGTTAGCCCCTGTCAGGCAAGTTTCTGGAGCCAAGTGCCAGAACTTGTTTCAGCACTGAGCTCCAGGACTCAGCCCAGCTTCATGGGACACCAAGATTTTGTTTAAATCTCAGGAAGGTCCCTCCAAGACTGGGACAATTAGGAGATCTGTATTTGTACTAGAGGGGCTTTGTCCCTACCCTCCTCCACCCCACTTTCTAACACAAGTCCTCTCCCCTCCCAAAGCACCCCCCATACATATCCTTTTACCCCCCTCCCTTGAATCACAGTGATGCCAGCTGCCACAGATGGGACAATTGCTTGTGTCTAGAACCCTGGGCACCCTGCAAGAGATGCAGGGCAATTGCCCCAGGTGCCCAAACAAATGCACCCCTGCCAGCCAAGTTAGTGGAGCCAAGTGCCAGAACTTCTGGCACTGGCCTCCAGAACTCAGCCTGGATTCACAGAACACCAGGATTTTGTTCAAATCTTGAGAAGGTCCAGCCAAGACCGGTAAAGTTAAGTGTTATGGATTTGTACTAGAAGAGGGGAGAGGATTTGTGTTTTGGGGAGAGAGTTTGTACTGGGAGGGGTTTTTAGGTGGGGGATTTGTGATAGAACTATGTAGAGGATTTGTGCTTTTGGGGGGTATTTGGGGGAAGGGAAGGAGGCTCTGCACTGGAGAAAATTGGGGGGAAAGAGAGGATTTGTGCCAGGATTGTGGGGTGTTGTGCTGGGAAAGGGAATTTGGGGGGTTAAGAGAATTTGTGCTGGAGAGGATTGGGGGAGGGGAGAGTATTCCTTTCAGGATGGAGGGGAGGTTGTGCTGTAAGGGGGAATTCTTCCTGTCTTATGTTCCCTAATGCAGTGCCCTCTCTCCTAATGGATGTAGAAAGGGAGTTTTAGTTTGTGTCACCTGCCATCCAGTGATGGGAAACAGGGAATGCATAATCCCACCCCCTTTGCCTGTGTAGACTAAAATCCTTGTGCCAGCTCTGTGAGCTGTCCCCTGCTTGACCAGGTACTGAGAAGCAGTGATCAGCTCCAGTGCACATGGCACTGCACTCTCAAAATACTTCTGTGCACCTGCAATGCTTACACAACTTGTCTGATGGTTATGGAGAGTTGGGTAGGTTGAAGAAAGAAAAGGAGTTCATGCAAGGCCAACAATTGCCACCAGGAACTGAGATGGACTGTGTTTTTATGGATGTTCACACCAGTCAAGCTGGTGCAGACAGGGTTGAATCTGGATTCTTGCACTTATCTCTAGCATAACAATACATGAAAAGAAGGCACACGTCTTCTAGATATTTTTTAATTTGTTTTGTATCTGCCTTTTCTTATGACAGTAATCTGATTAGTGTGCAGTGTGATCAGCCTAGGCCCTGAGGGATTCAATTAAGAAAAGCTATTTGAGCTGGTACACAATACTGTGTTTATTATCTTGACAACATCATTATTGTATAAGTTAAGATAAGGTGATTGTAGAAATAAAATAATCATTTTGAAAATTGATGTATTGACCCAGTTGTCTCTAATAAAATGAATTGAGATGATAATTCCTCTTTTGATAATGCTAAACAACAAGTACATTATTTCATTATGTCTGTGTTGATCTATGATGACTTGCACGTTCTTGCTTTTTTTTAATGAAATATACAAATGAAAACATAAAAAATGGAAAAGAAAGGTAAATTAAATTTAATTATAATCATTAGGTACTCAACAACAGACAATATCATATACAGCATAACATTTTGACTATCAGTTATTTGATTTCAACATACTGTCTACAGAAACTTTGGCTGTTACTAAGCAGTAACATTTCAGGAGATATGCAAAAAATATATATTTGCCAAGGGTATGCCAGTCTTTTTTCATACCAAACATTAGAAACAGAATTGCTTCAAAAAGTGCATCTCTCTTTTTGCCTTGTTTCTTTGTCTTGTTGTTCTTTACACATGCATATTTTGGAACACGTCTGATATGTGTACTTCTCTTATTTTTTTCAAGACACTTTGAGGTTTATTTACTAAAGGAAAATTGGCTATTAACTTTTCAAGGAAATTTGCACTTTTGCTAAATAATTTTTTGTAAGCTCAGGAAATGTGGTGAAAATTCACTTTGCAATAAATACCCATTATTTGCAAGAAAAAAAACAGTATTATTGCTTGCACATTTTTGAATGATGGAAATCAGTTGAGTTTTGCCTCATTCACTAAGCTAAAGAAAATTTCCCTTGCAAATTCTATTGCAAAGCGAACAGCCTACTTACCTTTGGTAAACCAACCCCTATATTTCTTCCTCAAACTCTTCCTTCTAAGCCACATCTTTTTGGCAGCATGCCACCTTAATTAATTTTCAGCCATTGAAAAGATGGCGCCACACATTTTGCAAGATGCAACCTGCATATATATATTGATGCAGCACGCAAGGTCTGGTGTGGTGCTTGAACATCCATCTGGCTTATCTATTCTGCATGGCAATAATGGTTGGTGGACTTTTATAGATGATGAGTATACAAGAAATTTTTCATGTTCTGTGAGGGCAGCCCATTTATTTATATTTCTTATATAGTGGCCCCAGAAAGATAAACAATTGATTTCCAGAGACAACAGATCTTTGCATGCATGATTTTATCACTGTTCACCATTATGCACAATAGCATACACTGCTCAGCTATAATTTCATGACCATTCACAGGTTAAAGTATAATTACAGGCAAAACTTTTTTTTGTAAAGAGGGGAGGACTAGAACACCTGTCAGTTTTTATCACTCTCTGTGTCCCCTTTAGGGAGATTCACCCTCTCTCTTTGTTCTGTTTACCATTATAATTGAAATTGAAAGTGAAAGAAAATACAAATTTTGGGTCATCCTCAGAAAAGTAATAGATGGGAAATCTTCCAATGGAGGCACATGTTCTGGGGCCTGGGGGTCCCCTATAGATTCCTTTTATTTGCAGGGATTTCCTCTCACTTCCTGTTTTGGCTGTGGGAAAGGAAGGCAAAAATAAAACTTTTAGGGTTATAACCCTCCCTTACCATAGGTTCACACCTATGCTTTTTTTAGTGCAGTTTGCAGAAACACACTACAGTCCATTTAACATGGTTTCCTATGGTACAAGTTCTAAAACACATCTATATGTTTTGCGGCCACTGCATTTTTGGAAAGAGTCGGGGGCACTTTTTTCCTGCAATTTGTGGGTAATGGACTTCAATGGATTCACCCTAAGGTCTATACCAGGCCCTTTGGGTTTAGTATAGATTTGGAGGGGATCCCCCCCATGCCGAAATAAAAAAAATGGCGTGGGTCCCCCAAAATCCATACCAGTCTCTTGCACGGTAGGTCAGGAAAGGGAGTGGACGAGCGAGCGCCCCCCTCCTGAACCATAGCAGGCCGCATACCCTCAACATGGGGGGGTGGGTGCTTTGCTTTGCTCTGCGCCCCCCACCCCAAAACACCTTGCCACCATGTTGATGTGCACAAGGGCCTCTTCTCGACAACCCTGGCCGGTGGTTGTCGGGGTCTGCGGGCGGGTGGCTTATCCAAATCTGAAAGCCCCCATTAACAAGGGGACCCCCAGATCTGCCCCCCCCATGTGGTAGGGGTACATCATTCACCAAAAAACTGTGAAATGTTAACAAACTACAAGAGTCGGTTTTTGACAAGTCCTTTGTTAAATAAGAAGCCCAGAGCCATCTTCTCCTAGAGCTGTCATCTCACAGAACCGTCATCTCACAGTACTGTCATCTCCCTGGGTTTCTTCTACTTCTGGTGCTGTCTTCTCCCGTGGAGCTGTCTTCTTCCTCACCGCCACCGTCTTCTTTCTTGCCACCTCCATCTTCTTCTTCCTCACCATTGCCTTCTTCTTCCCCGCAGCTGCCGTCTTGTGACATCACGTGACATCATACAGGGTGACGTCATTACATGGCCGCACCCCATACCTATATAAGAGGTGCCAGACAGCGGGAACATCACAATGGAGAAAGACAGCCTCAGACAAGACTGATTTTGTTCTTTTGCGGGTAACTGGCAGCGATGAAGAAGAGGGCGGTGATAAAGAAGACGGCGGCGGCGAAGAAGAAGACGGCTCCATGGGAGAAGACAGCACAAGAAGAAGACGACATCGGGAGATGACAGCACCGGGAGATAACGGTTCTGGGAGATTACGGCTCCGGGCCTCTTATTTAATAAAGGACTTGTCAAAAACCGACTCTTGTAGTTTGTTAACATTTCAGTTATTTTGATGAATGGGTAGGGGTACGATGTACCCCTACCCATTCACATGGGGGGGGCTGGATCTGGGGGCTCCCCAGTAAATGAACCTAGTGTCTATATTTACATGTGATAACAGAATTGTGCAGCAAAATCTAATGGTGTACACAAAACCACAGAGCAAGAATAAAAATCAAGGTGATCTCGCGCATAAATAGTAATGAAATGAAGATAAGAACAAATCATGTGAATAAATAAAGGAATACCACTGTGTACACTAATTGCCAAAAATGTGCACATAGATGAGAATAGTGATAAAATAATACTGAATAAAATTATATATAAGCGCACATGTGAAATATGATACTAAAATACAACTAAATAAACGCACATGTGAAATGTGATAATGATCACTTCAAAAAACTCTTCATATGTGATAATAGTCACTTCAAAAAGATTCTTCTTATAATCAAATGGTGTAAAAATAGTAATAATAATAATAATCTGCTCCAAAAGTCAATATATGGTTAATAATGATAAAAAGTCCAAAAATAGATGATAAAACTGTATATAATGTTCCAAGTTCAGAGGTAAGTGTGAGGTAAAACCAGATGTGTGGTGTAGGTTAAGGTTGATGAAAGATGATTTTCATGTTGAATTCCATGAATTCTCTCATCAAATGCGGTTTCACAAAACTCTCACCTTAGGGTTATGTAGTATCTCACATCAACAGATAATTGGTATAGGTCTCGGCTTTCTATCCAGATCCTAATGGGTTAATGGATACTGCTAGTGTGTTTATGGATAGTTCTCTCCTTCATGGTCCTGGTATGGAAAATAGATGAAAAGATGGTTGATTTTCTAGATCTCAATATCAGCCAGGGCCGAATTGCTGAGAGTGGTTTCCCTTGCAGCTGGGTGCATGATACTCCTGAAGGTGGCACAGCAGGTATTGGGCACGGAGAGGCACGGGTCACCAGCAGGTGGAAGAGGTAGTGGAAGTCCTCTGTCAGAGAGAGAAGATCCGTGCAGAGCTGACTTGACACTGGACTGCAGCAGGCCGGCTTACACAACCAACTGGAACTGGAGATAGAGGCTGGAGGGAGATCCAAAAGGAAGTCTTGAGGCAAGCCGGGGTCATACACAGAAGGTCAAGCAGAAGTGAAGCAGGCTGATGATCAAGCACAGGGATCAGGCAAAGCAAAGTCCTGGAGGAGGCCGAGGGTCAAACACAGAAAACCAGCAGGTAGAGAAGTCCGTATAAAGAAGCCAAGGGTCAGATACTAGAGAGGTTCAGAGGTAGTCAGGTCGATCCGGGTCAAAACGGGTAGGCACAGGTACACAGGCTAGGAGCAGAACACAGGAAGCAACTGCAATCAACAGTCTGCTCCAGGCCACCGCATTTGATGAGAGAATTCATGGAATTCAACATGAAAATCATCTTTCATCAACCTTAACCTAAACCACTTAGTCACACATCTGGTTTTACCTCCCACCTGCCATGCTGCATGCATAGATAAGGGTCTGGTATGGGATTATATGGACCCCACGTAATTTTTAAAGAAAAAATTGGCGTGGGGTTCCCCTCCAAATCCATACCAGACCTGAAGGGCCTGGTATGGACTTGGAGGGGAACCCCACGCTATTTTTTTATTTTTTAACTGCCACTTTTTTTTTGTTATTCAGCTGTCAGCGCAGAAACTCATTGACAGCTGATGACTCATCTGTTGTTAGGGATGCTGCGGCCAGCTTCCCGGCCCCACTCCTTAACAACCAGCTTACACTGCACCCTGATTGGGCAAAGCTTTGCCCAATCAGGTCGCAGAATGCAATGTGCATCGCTCAGTGCATTGCAGGGTGTTTATCAGGGCGAACACCCTGCAAATTTGGGCGTTCGGCGAGCGGCGGAACAGGCAAACGTTCGGGGCAAACTCTTGCTTGGGCTGAACCATTCACTCATCCCTACTGCTGATTTCTGCAGAAAGTGGAAAGTTGTTACCTGAGTCATAATGGATTCTGGGGGACTGACAGGATGACTACTAATGTTAAAATACACGTAATAGTGTTGTGGGCTAACCATTATTTATGGGCAACCCAATTATTCATAAACATTTATGAGTTGACTTGTTTTTAGTAGTGTGTTTTTGCTAGTCTGAAAACATTTACTTTTATAGACCCTGTTGTATTTATTTTTGTAATGCTGTCTGAGTTGCACATTATCTTTTGCAAATACCAATACTGCTAAAACTGATTGCAATAATAAGTATATCCTGACACTGGGTACATTATGATGTAATCTTTTAACTTTTTTACTTTCTTGGTACAGTAATATTATTCTGAATGGTTTGTACTGTGTGTTCACTTTGGAAGCACTTTTTATTGCTTTTGTGATTTTGAGGTGAACTTTAGCAACTGAACTTAGTTCTAAAAAAATTATTATTAGCAGGAAGAAATTAATTCTGGAATAACCCTGTGTCCGACTACATTTTATTTTGCTGGGTACAAGACCAGATTTAATTTGCATATCTTAATCTCACATGACATTATGAAATTGCACTTTTTCATCATGTTTACACCTGCCATCTCTAATGCATTAGCAGGTGTGAGATTTATGAGCAGAACACATGAGACCTGCCACAGTTAATCAGATTTGCTTCCTTTCAGATACACTGCATAGTTGTTCTACAATTAGGTATGATTCTTTTCAGACTCTTTTCAAAATGTCTTCCTTTAAAGAAAAGTCAAAGCAATATTTTCCCATTTATTGCATTCAATTATGATATTAGTCCTCATTACATTTACATCATTGTGTTGGTTAGCCCAGTAATTTCATTACAAGATAATGCATGGTCAGTCAAAGGTAAACATATGTTGCACAGTCTTTTTTATTATCTGAATAACAAAATCAATTATGACCCTACAATAACTGCAACATTGTCTTCATCTTAGTCCAAAAAAAAACAATGCAACATTTGTTTTTTCAATTTCATCACTGTAAAACTTACTAATAGACAAAACCAAGTATTCATTTGGTTTTCCCAAAAGGATTAGTCACAAAATGTAACCCCAGCCAAGAGTTGTGTTTTTTTAAGGGGCTATACTGTTGGGGTTTTATTGGTTTTATTGGTGTCTGTATCTCTATTGCAGACATTTCTGCTACCTTCCTGTCACAGTAAATGAGGTTCAGAAGGACTATAATCATTTGTGAAAAAAAAGAGAAAGCAAACAAAAAATAAAATTTTCAGCATAGTGGATAAGAACCCCAGCCCCACCCAAAGCTAAGAAGCATTAATTTCATGATTTCCAGGCTTCAACATGTAAAGCCAGACCCAAACTAGGTACCTAGTTTATTTTCAAACCTTAGGAGGGAATCTTCTAGCCTTTTGCAGATTCCTGAAGGGAAAGCATCCCAAATGCCTGGGTATGGGAGGTGGTTTCCAAGGGCTACAAGCTAGAATTCTGCAATCGGTCCCCTCCCTGATTTATGTCTTACAACTTGCCTGTGACACCACACAGACTAGCAGATATAAATGCAGTTTATGCAAGTTTTCTGGATCAAGGAGTTATTACCCCAGTTCTATCAGCGTACAATTGACAGGGGCTTTGCTTCAACTTTTTCACTGTGCCCAAACTGTCCCCATCTTCCTCATCTTGGATCTGAAGGGCATAAAGGTTTCCATTCTAGCCTATAAACTCCACATAGATCTACCAGGATCTGTAATATCATCTCCATCAGGGAGATTTTCTGGCTTTTGTAGACATCAAGGATGTGTACTGTGCATGCATATCCTCATTTTTTCTTCCCCTTTTTCTTTCCCTAGAGAAACTTAAAATTTTCCAAGACCTAGACTCTTCAGTCCAGGAGTGACTGACTCTTTGCTTCTGCATGTGAGTCCTGAGATTGATGGTAGCATCCTTTGAGGCTGTTCTGTTCATCTAGTTTCACTCTAGACCCCTTCAACTCAACATACTGACATTGTGGGATACATCAGTTCAATGTATGGACAAACCAATTTACCTGACACTAAGGACCAGATTGTCTCTGGCCTGGTGGCTAAGGAATCCAGCTTTGAAGTTGGGAAAATCCTTCCTTTCAAACAGATGCCCGCCTAATAGGTTGGGTTGGAGTCTTAGTCACCTTGAACAGACAAAAACCGTTTGGTGCCAGGAAACTGGGACATCTATTGCACTAAGAACCTTGTGAATGTCCTGCAAGAGCCCAAAGAGCAGCTGTGTGGATGGGCACACCAGGAGGGGTGTGAATACAAGTAAAAACATTCAGGAGCAACCACAATTGAAAGCGCTGATTGGGACAGTCTTTAAAGGACAAACACTCAAATAATTAAAATGTTCAATGAGATAAAAGCATGTGCTGATTTAATAATAACATATGATTGGATGAACAATTATCTAGACATCTCCTTGCATAGATGGAACAACTGCAAAGCATGCTCCTCACCAGTGGCGGCTGGTGAAGTTTTAGGATGGGGGCGCCAGGCCCCGTCCTTCCTTTTTGACCCCAAAATGGGTGTGGTTTCAGCTAAATAGTGGGCGTGGCTCTAAGGTGGTGTGGTTAGTGTCTGAATTGAATGAGGGATGAAGGGAGAGGAAGAGAGGGATGGAGGGACAGCAGGCCCAGATCCTACACAACAATATAAATATGTGTATTCTAGAAAGTTTAACAATCAGCAGATAAAGATGCTCCAAACACCTGGTGTTAGCACTTCAATCATCCCGGCACCATGGTTGTTATGGTGTCAGGATGATTGAAGCGCATTATTTCTATTATTAGATTGTAATATAAAATGAAATCATTCAACTCACCATAATGCAGAATCAGTGGGAGCCCCGAGTGTGTCACTAGCCACGTCGCCTGCCACCAGATGCCATCAGGTGTCCCCAGCGGAGTCCCACCTTACATCAGGTGCCCCCAGTGGAGTCCCTCCTTACATGCAGCCTGTGTCACATAAAATGCAGCCTGTGTCACCACTAAATTGCAGCAGAATGTGTCACCACCAAATTGCAGCAGCCTGTGTCACCAAATTGCAGCAGCCTGTGTCACCACCAAATTGCAGCAGCATGTGTCACCACCAAATTGCAGCAGCACGTGTCACCAAATTGCAGCAGCACGTGTCACCACCAAATTGCAGCAGCATGCGTCACCACCAAAATGCAGAAGCACGTGTCACCACCAAATTGCAGCAGCAGGTGTCACCACCAAATTGCAGCAGCACATGTCACCACCAAATTGCAGCAGCACGTGTCAACACCAAATTGCAGCAGCACGTGTCACCACCAAATTGCAGCAGCATGTGTCACCACCAAAATGCAGCAGCACATGTCACCACCAAATTGCAGCAGCATGTGTCACCAAATTGCAGCAGTATGTGTCACCAATTTGCAGCAGTATGTGTCACCAAATTGCAGCAGCATGTGTCACCAAATTGCAGCAGCATGTGACACCAAAATGCAGCAGTGTCACCAAATAGCAGCAGTATGTGTCCCCAAATTGCAGCAGTATGTGTGCCCAAATTGCAGCAGTGTCAAATTGCAGCAGCATGTGTCCCCAAATTGCAGCAGTGTCCCCAAATTGCAGCAGTATGTGTCCCCAAATTGCTGCAGTGTCCCCAAATTGCAGCAGTGTCACCAAATTGCAGCAGTATGTGTCCCCAAATTGCAGCAGAGTCACCAAATTGCAGCAGTATGTGTCCCCAAATTGCAGCAGTGTCACCAAATTGCAGCAGTATGTGTCCCCAAATTGCAGCAGTGTCACCAAATTGCAGCAGTATGTGTCACCAAATTGCAGCAGTGTCACCAAATTGCAGCAGTATGTGTCCCCAAATTGCAGCAGTGTGATTGCAGCAGTATGTGTCCCCAAATTGCAGCAGTGTGTGTCCCCAAATTGCAGCAGTATGTGTTCCCAAATTGCAGCAGTTTGTCCCCAAATTGCAGCAGTGTGTGTCCCCAAATTGCAGCAGTATGTGTCCCCAAATTGCAGCAGTGTGTGTCCCCAAATTGCAGCAGCGTGTGTCACCACCAAACCCCCTCCCCCCGTTACTTACCTTGCTATGTGTTGTCCTCTCCAGTGGTGTCTCCTGTGGAGAGCCCCATTCTCATACTTCCTGTTTCCTCTCTCTCTCTCTCTCTCTCTCGAAGCAGGAAGTGACATCATACTCAGATGTCAATCAAACCACCCGGCCTTAGTAATAGATACTAGGGCAGGGCGGAAGCTACTCGGCGCTTCACAAAGTGCCGCAAGGCAGGCTAACCGCCCACAAATGCAGCGCCACGTCTGCAATCTCATGATTGCATAGACGTGGCGCTTCCCATAAGTGCACTGTGTCCGGTATCACACTGTGTCTGGCGTCCGAACACAATGCATTTAAGGACCGTTTTTGTATTTTGTTTTTAAAGGGCCAGCTTTAAATTTTTTTTTTTTTACTGCCTGGAGGGGGGGGCGGCACCCAGGCGCCCCCTATGGAGGGGCCGCCACTGCTCCTCACTGTAACAGTATCTTAAGCAACAGTTGGTGGTGGACTGGCTTGGTGGGGCAGTGCAGCAATTGCAAAACCTTCATGTGTTCCTGGATGTCACTAGGAAGAGGGAAGCCAGTGTGTGCAGAGCCAGATGGACAGTGTGGAGCCTCGATCAGATCCCCAATGATGTTTGGCGGAATAATGGGGCAGCCAGAAGGCAAAGGAGGGACCGAGAGGCAGCCACCAACCGGAGCTGGTGGACGGTCACACCCGAACGTGACGTCATAAGATCCGGGAACTCAGGTCCAAAATGGAGCTTGGAACACAACAGGTGGAGAGCAAGCTGAAGAGGGTAGAGAGGGAAGATAGCTGTCATCTACGCATATCAGGGTGGGGCCCTTCTTCAGGTCATCCAGGAACACATGAAGGTTTTATCCTAGTCACCTTGTAGCTGCAAGGCACTTGGATGTAGGAGGAATCCTGTCTCCTAAATACCATTCTGGATCTCTGAGTGATTTGGTTGTCCCTACAATTCAAGACATCCCAACTGATAGGTCATCCTATTGTCCAACATGGACAATGCCATGGCAGCGACTTGCCTTAAGTATAAGGAAGAAACCAAAAGTCTTTCCATGGCAAGACAATTAGAAAGTATTCTGTCCTGGGCTAAACTTTTACTGACATTAAACTGACATTTACATTCCAGACATGGGTAATTGGCGGGCATGCTTTCTCAGCTGACAAAACCGGGATCTGGGGGAATGGGCCCCACACGTGGAGGTGTTTCAGAGTCTGTGTCATAGATGGTGAACACCAGATGTGGCCAATCAGAGGTCAAATATCAGCACTTGCAATCTTGTTTTAGAGACTGCTAGCCTTCAATGCTTTGTATAACACCTTTGTTTCATACCTCTGTCTAGCCTTGGTACATCAGATTGGAATTATCTTTCGTTATCTGGATGTAGTTTCAGCTGCGAGTGTCTTTCTCACAGCCACTCTCTCCATTAGAAACATTGATTTTCTCTTTGTCATTCCTGATGGTCCCCCGCAAGAGGAACCGACTTCTCATTTCACCATTATCGGTGGCTAAATTAGGCTTAATTTTTAGCATTAAAGCTTATGGTCTTGAAGCTGAATCCCAACCATACCTTCAGCCTTGTTGTAAGGCTTTTCTCCAGTACTGAAATGACTTATTCTGATCCTACTGCACACTGTAAGCTTCTCACAGTGCACATTAAAAGCTGAGGCTAGTTAGATAGAGACGTCTTTGTTTCCTGACTGGAGGACATCCAATATCACCTAGACCTTTCCTCCCCAGCTTTACTGCTCATGGCCCACCCAATTAATTCTTTGGATTTCAGTTCTTGCAATCATGGAGGCTCAGCTTCACATGTGAGTGTTACCTAAGATAGTCTGCATGCAAATATCTACGACCATCTATTCCTTTAGACTGACAGCAGCGCATCAAGATTTTTGATATTTTTATGACTCCATCCAAGAGCCAGCCCACTGCTTGCATCAGGGCTGGGGGTTATTGGGGAAGCATTGAGGACAGAGTGCTGTGATGTTTTCAGGAAGCAATGTACCACACAATGTACCGCATCTTCTCAGCCTCTCCCACCAACCATAATCTGCCTGCTTTGTATAAAGAAGTACAGAAACCCAGTGATGACATCACTGAGTGTAAAAAAAGATATGTATTGAAAACTTAAAGCGTTTATTTAATACTTTTATTAGCAAGTTGAGGTGGAGAGAGAAACTCGAAAGGCAAAATGTTAGCAGGTTAAACTTCATCCTTAAGCATTGGGTTCCACCTTCTGCCATTAAGGCACAAATAGGTCTGTGAATGCTTTTTGAATGTTTTATTATCAGAAAACATTTTCACAGATTTGCAAGGCTGCCATTGTTTTTTGTTCACAAGTTTTACCAGGTGGATGTTCATGCTTCATTGCAAGCTTCTGTGGTAAGGTTCTTCATGCTGCACTTTGAGCTATAGGGAAGCCCCAAGTTCAGTTTTATCTTGTTTTGTGGGTTTGTTAGTGTTTTTTTTTTTTTTGCTGCTCCCACCCTTAAATTGGACTGCTTTTAGACATACCAATAAACTAATTTCCTTGGAATTAATTGAGGACTTACCATAAAATACTTTTCTAGGAATTATTTGGGGGACACTGGTCCCAGCTCTCTGTCTTCATAGTCTTAAAGTAGAACTCCATTTTGTTGTCTTTTTTTTTTAATTGTGCTGACTTGCACATAAATAAAGTAAACTTTTCTGCAATACCCACCTTTCCTCAAGTGCTGTCCCTTACAGACTTTCCTCTTATAATGTCCAGCACCATTGAGGTTCCAGGCTGAATGACAGCCAGCACTATGGCAACAGATCCTGGGGGGTGCAAAAAGACACATTTTTTGCTCACACTCCTAGACTGAATGGGGCTCACTCACACTTCCCACTGATGCCTATGAGGAAAAAGATGAATGATCTGTGACACCACCAGATTGGCCAGGTTTCAGAAAAACAGGTATTGGTATGTATGGGCTGTTTCAAAAAAAGTTTCAAGTTGGGCTTCAGACAGACAGTTAAATATTTTATATGGTAAATCCTAAACCTGGTGAATAGGTATGCTCCAAAAATTAAAAGCAGGCAAAATTGTGATTAGTTACGGGGGATGCGTCATCTAAAGGTTCAGCCATAAAGGAAGATTTTAATTCAGAACTCCATACAATAAAGTTGACCATAGGTGAGCAGAATTTTGAATGAAAATTCTTGGGAAAAAAAGGTTCTATGAAACTTTGTTCATTTTTCTAATCGTTAGCGGGGTCAAATCAATATTAATTCTGAAATGCAATGATTAGAAAATTCTAAAGAGCAGGATTCTTGCATGAATGAATTTATAACAGTGTATGTGGTTTTCATTCAGCAAAGTCCATCTTTTGAATGACTAACAAATGTTCTGAGAATGTTCTGAGGATTTTGTATAACATTTCATAAGCCTCTCTCTAAGAATTTTCGCACTTAAGCAGTGCCAAAAGCTTTCATACAATTATAAGCTATTTAATGTATAGCTTATAAAACACCTACCACCCAAGAAAAAAAATGAAATTAATTATTTGACACAACATAAAAGATATACTGGATTCCTTTATTTTTTCGTTGCCTCAGTCTCCTTCTTCAAGTTGATCGAGCTGTAATTAATTCAATAACTTGGTTTGATCATGCACCAATAACCCTTATAATTAATAGAGATCTAAGCTATTAAAAACCATTTCATTGAAGATTTAATGAAATATTAAGAACTGATTTACACTTTATCATTTACTCTGGAAAAGGTCTTCCAGTTAATTGAATTGCTTATGTTAGAAGGATTTCTAAATGTACACTGGTCTTCGAAGCTTCCCTAATTGTGCTGGCCAAACAACTGAGATTTGACAAAGGACTTCAATAACACTATCCAACCTCATAGAACTGGTTTCTCAACAGATCAGAGAAAGTGAAAGAACTGGAACCAGCAAAAATATAGACATCTCTGATTAGTACTAACCATTTTTTTAAAAAAATCTGTAAATAAAATACAAACTTTAGTACAAACCAAATAATAAAAAAATATTATCCTGCAACTATCCAGTCCTTAGATATGGTGGCTGTATTATTTTTTTCCATCTTTTTTAACCTTTTTTTTCCACCAAGTGATCCTGCCAGATATACTGTACATTGTGTACTAGGGTGACAGATGCTCACTCACTGTAACTTTAGCAGAGTAGGCTGAGTATTCATCCTAGGACAGGAAGTGTGTTAGAACTACAGAGAGGGGGCTCTTATCAGCTCCATAACATATTGAAGATGTTCTGTAGTCCAAAGAGGTGGGAATAATGCTAACTGATAACAGTCAGCAGAGACAGGAGCACAGGAAGTTATCATCTTACAGGATTTCTAACAGGACCAACAGTTATTTATTTGTACTTATGGAAAATATATAACAAAACACATTTAATTGTATATTTAACAGACCAAAAGAAGGCAGTAAGAGAAGTTCGTTGTTAGGGCCTACATATAGTTTAAGAGAAAATATTCTCTGAACAATTAAATAGATAATGTAATCCATGATCCACTTCAAATAGCTCTCATTTTTACTGCCTGTTATAAATGACCTTGCCTTGCAAATTCTTCTACAACCATATGACAACAGCTAAATTTCTTGATAACTACAGGTATCTAACTAGAATTACACATTTGAACTGGGGAGGCACCAAACTTACCAGGCTTCGGTTCGTGGGGGATTTGTCGAATTGTGCTAAAGTTTTAACTGTTAATCTGAGCCACATTAACCCCTTTACGACAGTGTAACACATATATACGGTGTCCAGGAAGTGGGCTTTAAGAACTTGTCTGTTGCATATATGTGTTCTTGTGTTTGTGCTGGGAGTGTGCTTGATTGGTGACAGCCCTGGGTCTCTACTAACAATTGGGACCTGGGGAACCAGATCCCAAATACATGATCACTGTGATAGCCTCTGATTGGCTATCACAGTGATCATTCATTCTGCAGCCAGTGCCAATGTTGTCTCTGTGAAGAGGAGAGACAACAGACTTCTCTGCTAGCGAGGACGAAAAGATAGAATGTATCTATTCCTCCTCACTAAGGCCCCTTTCACATGGGGCGGACTCTGTCAAGTGGATCCAGCTGTTCTTCTGAGCAGGCGGGTGACAGATCTGTGTCCACTCCGCTAATGCAAAGCAGACACGGACACAGCCCGCTGTTCTCTATGGGGCTGTTGGATGAAAATACATCGCCTGTCATCCTATCCGACCCGCCGGACAGATGGGGAACAGATCCCCACCTGTCTGTTTTTAGTTGATAGGATCGGGCTGGACGTGGTCGGGTGTCAGAGGAGAGGTGTCCTGAGAGCAATGGATGGCCCAATCAGGTCTGCCTGAAAAAGTGACAGGCAGACCCGATTGGTCTGTCAGTGTGAAAAGGGCCCAAGGAGAAGTCTGTACAAATATAAGTCTGGTAAAGAAAAAAAAAATAAAACTAGTTCAATGCTTTACCTAGCTTCTTGAGTGTAGGTGTCAGTGTTAGTGGCAGCCAGTGGCAGTGTCTCAGTTAGTGTCAGTGTCAGTTAGTGGCAGTGTAAATATCAGTTAAAAGCAGTTAGTGGCAGTGTGCATGTCAGTTAGTGTCAGTGTGTCAGTTAGTGGCAGTGTAATTGTTAGTGTCAGTTAGTATCAGGGTTAGTGTCAGTTATTTTAGGGAAAATACAAACTTTTGTTTCTTGCCCCTTCTATGGATACAAAGAATAAATCACACACACATATGTGGTCTTGCCGTGATCATCAGAAGTAATGCCCCGTACACACGGTCGGATTTTCCGATGGTAAATGTCCGATCGGAGCGTGTTGTCGGAAATTCCGACCGTGTGTGGGCTCCATCGGACATTTTCCATTGGATTTTCCGACACACAGAGTTGGAGAGCAGGAGATAAAATTTTCCGACAACAAAATCCGTTGTCGGAATTTCCGATCGTGTGTACACAAATCCAACGGACAAAGTGCCACGCATGCTCAGAATAAATAAAGAGATGAAAGCTATTGGCCACTGCCCCGTTTATAGTCCCGACGTACATGTTTTACGTCACCGCGTTTAAAACGATCGGATTTTCCGACAACTTTGTGTGACCGTGTGTATGCAAGACAAGTTTGAGCCAACATCCGTCGGAAAAAAATCCTAGGATTTTGTTGTCGGAATGTCCGAACAAAGTCCGACCGTGTGTACGGGGCATTAGAGAATTTATTTGAAGATTTTTTACGGTGGTACATGGTTATGACATAAAAATAAACTACATTTTTTTTTTTTTTTTTACTATTTTGGGATAGTTTTACTTTGATAATAAAAAAATCAGGAGATATCTTTTAATATTTCCCACCAAATGAAATTCTAATCTGTAGTGACAAACACATGGTCTAATCCACCTGGCTACACTAAGTAGTTGCGATGATATGTACAGTTAACACATGTCAAAGTTGCAAAATTGGGCTTGGGTGTTAGGATTCGTTTTGACCCTGGTCATGAAGGGGTTAAAATCAGCCAAATATTTAAATTCAGTTTTATGACATGGCTAGCTGTCAATGAATTATAAACAAATGGCTAACTGGCTATGTACGAATGCATAAAATGTTTGAAAAATACAGTTTGGTGAAGACGTTTTTTTTTAGAATATGTGATTTCTGTCTCCAGTCTGCTTCCTCTGCTATCTGCATGAGTAATTTCTGACAGGCTGTGCTGACTCCAAGTGTTAGATTGGGACAGGGGAGGGGAGGCTCTAGCACACAGCCTGTGATTGACAACCTCAACTGTGTATGTTTCCCTATGAGATTGTGTAGGGGTGGTGTGTTCCTTCCCTCCAGATTACACTCAGCTGTGCAGTGTATGACTTTAGATTCTGCACCCTGCCTCTTGAAGCTTATGTAAATTTTGGACTTTAACCACTTCCCGACTGACTCCTGTACATATACGGCGGCAGGATGGCTCTTCTGCGCAAATCACATATATGTATAGCAGCTCCTTTAAGAGCCATAGCAGGCGCACGCCCGCTGCAGGGCACGGGACCCAATGTGTGTGGCCAACACCCGCGATCGTGGGCACAAGAAAAGAAAGAGGATTTGTGTGTGTAAACACATAAATCCCTGTTCTGACAAGGGAGGAGAAACAGATCGTCTATTCCTACTAAGTAGGAACAGCGATCTGGATCCTCCTCTAGTCAGTCACATCCCCTCACAGTTAGAAACACCCCCCTAGGACAAACTTAACCCCTTGATTGCCCCCTAATGTTAACCCCTGCCCTACCAGTGACATTTACACAGTAATCAGTGGATTGGTATAGCACTGATCGCTGTATAAGTGTCAGTGGTCCCAAAAATGTGTCAAAAGAGTCCGATCTGTCTGCCGCAATGTCGCAGTCCTGATAAAAATAACTGATCGCCTCCATTACTAGTTTTTTTTTATTTGGGACATTTATTATAGCAAAAAAGTAAAAAAATAGTGTTTTTTTCAAAATTGCCGCTTTTCTTTTGTTTATAGCACAAAAAATAAAAACTGCAAAAGGTGCTCAAATACCACCAAAAGAAAGCTCTATTTGTGGGACATAAATTTATTTGGGTACAATGTCGCACGACCATGCAATTGTCAGTTAAAGCGACGCAGTGCCGTATCTCAAAAAATGGCCAGGTCAGGAAAGGGGTAAATTCTTCCAGGGGCTGAAGTGGTTAAACAGTTGTAGAGAAAAGATGGCTGCAGATAAACAGGCACAACTTATGTAGAAGGATTTGTTTAATCTCTGTGTATCACCTTAGGCTAGTCATTTCACTGGGTATATCCAAGGGCTTACAACCACTTTAAAGTTAACCCTTTCATGCCTAAGCCTATTTCTGACATTTGTTGCTTACAAGTTAAAATCTGTATTTTGTGCTAGAAAGTTACTTAGAACCCCCAAACATTACATATTTTTTTAGCAGACAATCTAGAGAATAAAATGGCGATTGTTGTAATATTTTATGTCACACTGTATTTGCGCAGTGGTCATTCAAACACAATTTTTTAGGAAAAAAGACACTTTCATGAATTAAAAAAATACTAAACAGTAAAGTCAGCCCAATTTTATTGCATAACGTGAAAGATGATGTTACGCTGAGTAAATAGATACCTAACATGTCATGCTTTGCGATTGTGCACACTCATGGAATGGCGACGAACTACGGTACCTAAAAATCTATATTGGCGACGCTTTAAAAAAAAAAAAGGTTACCAGGTTAGAGGAGGTCTAGTGCTAGAATTATTGCTCCCGCTCTGACGATTGCGGCGATACCTCACATGTGTGATTTGAACACAGTTTACATATGCGGGCGCGACTTACGCGTGCATTTTCTTTGCTGCGCGAGCTCGCGGGGACGGGGGCACTTATTTATTTTATTTATTTTTATTTTTTTACATTGTCACTTTAAAAAAAAGTGATCACTTTTATTGCTGTCACAAGGAATGTAAACATCCCTTGAGACAGTAATAGGTGGTGACAGGTACTCTTTATGGAGGGATCGGGGCTCTAAAAGACCCCAAATCCCTACTTTGTACTTCAAACTATTTAGATAGCCAAAAACGGTGATTCTGAATACTGTATTTTTTTAAAAATGGCACAATTGGCAGCTTCGGAGTAAACCGGAAGTGATGTTGTAACGTTGCTTCCTTGTTTACACACAGGACACTGGCACCAAGCCATTTCCGGCTTTCTTCCAGTGCCGGATCGTGGCTCGGGTCTCCCGGTGGGACGGGAGGCCTGGGAAGATTGGCGTAAGGCAGCGGGAGGGGGGTAGTCCCCTCCTGTTACTCCTGAATAACAGCCAAGTGCCTTTTAGCCGCATCGGTTGTTATCCCTGAAGATCCGACAGCCCACTCTAAAAAAGGTACCGGGATGATGCCTGCAGCTGCAGGCATTATCCCGGTATAATCCCTTAAAGCTGAGGATGCATATGTGTGTACGGTCGACGGGAAGGGGTTAAACAACAAAAATGCCCATTTCCTTTAAATAACATGCATAGGGGATACCATGAATCTGCCTGTGCAATGGCACACCTGTAAAATGTATACAATGTACTGCAACCAAGTTGAGATTTAAAAGGAAACAAAATGACATTTCCTTGCCAGCCTGGATTTCTCTGTAAAACACTGCATGGAGACCCCTCAAGGGGGTACTGGTATGTATTATGGACCCCCACAAAATATACCAAAATACATACAGAACCAGATGCTTAAAGGATCACTAAAGATATATTTAAAAAAAAAAAAAATAACAAACATGTTATACTTACCTCCACTGTGCAGCTCGTTTTGCACAGAGTGGCCCTGAACCTGGTCTTCTGGGGTCCCTCGGCGGCTGTCTCGGCTCCCCCCGCAAGGACTCAACACCTTCATGCAAGCTCCCTCGCATGGTGTTGAGTGCTTGCAGGCACGCTCCCGTGATACAGCCGGCGGCCATAGCCTCTCACTGTATCACTTGGCCCCGCCCCCCAGCACGCCCCGTCAATGGATGTGATTGACAGCAGCGTGAGTCAATGGCTGCGCTGCTTTCAATCCATCCACTCTAGCCAATCAACGGCCAGGCTGAGCGGCAAAGACTTTCGAGGGGTCAGGTAAGTAAAATGGGGGGGCTGGGGGGACGGTATTGTCCGATGTTTTTTCACCTTAATGCATAGAATGCATTAAGGTGAAAAAACTTTTACCTTTACACCCCCTTTAAGAGTCTTAAATATGTTTTGGGGGGCCTTTTGGCAGAGCTCCCTATACCATTATAAAATAGGTTGGCAGGGAAATGTTAATTACAAATGTATTATATTCTTTCTAAAATGTAACTTTTACTGTAGTACAGTCAACAGCAAAAAATTACAAAAGAAACAAAAATGCCTGGGGTTCCCCCACAAAAAGCATACCAGACACTTATCACTTATCCTTAGCTCCGGACCGAATGCCTCAGCAAACCTACGCTGCATGGCCTCCCTGATCCTGCAAAGCCTGCGGAAGGATCCTCGTATCCGTGGTATCAAGGAGAGGGATCAATACTGTCTGGCAACCCTCCTTGATCTCCTTGATCCACGTTACAAGGGTAAGGTTGCGGACCTTATCTTGCCGTCGCAGAGGGAGCAGAGGATGAAACATCTTCAGGAGGCCTTGCAGAAAGGTCTGTGCAACACGTTCCTAGAGACTGGGAGGATACAAAATCCTGTTCCTGGACAATGTGTTGCTGAGGCTTCGTTCAGTCAAAGAAGAAGCGGTGCAGAAGGTGGCCGTCTGACCGATGCGTTCAGACAAATTTTTAGTCCGCAGCCCCAAGGTATGATCTGTTCCAGCAACCATCGCCAGCGTCTGTTTTACATGATGCAGGAATACCTAGGGGCAAGATCTGACTTGGACACCTTTCCCACCAAAAATCCTCTGGGTTACTGGGTCTTGAGGATGGATCACTGGCCAGAGCTTGCACAGTATGCAATTGAGCTACTGGCCTGTCCTGCATCCAGCATTCTTTCGGAACGCACATTCAGTGCTGATGGAGGCTTTGTAACCGATCACAGGGTGCGTCTGTCCACCGACTCGGTCGATTGACTGACCTTCATAAAAATGAATCAGTCTTGGATCACCACCAGCTACCAAGCACCTGATGCTGATGTAACAGAATAATTTTTTTTGAAATGTCAGATCCCTTCAAGACTGCCTATGCTGATGCTGAGTGACTATCCTGTTATGCTGATGATCCTCTTCCTCCTCAATGATCATGCTGATAGCTTGTAAGAACATTTTTGGTTCTGGGCGCCGCCACCAGTGGCTAAGGCCCAATTTTTCAGCCCCTGTTTAACAGGGGCGTGTAATTACAATTTTTGATGCAATATTTTGCAGGAGGGTTCGTTGGTGCACTCAACTAGAGTATCTGTGAGGGGTTACAGTGTTTTGGCACCAGCACCAATGCCTAAGGCCCAATTTTTCAGCCCCTGTCTAATAGGGGCATGTAATTACAATTTTTGATGCAATATTTTGCAGCAGGGCTCGATCCTGCACTCCAACTAGAGTATCTGTGAGGAGTTGCAGTGTTGTGGCACCAGCACCAGTGCCTAAGGCCCAATTTTTCAGCCCCTGTTCAACAGGGACATGTAATTACAATTCTTGATCTAATATTTCACAGCAGGGCCCGTTTCTGCGCCCACCAAGAGTAACTGTGAGAACTTACAGTGTTGTGGCACCAGCACTACCACCACCACCACCACCAAAGGCCCAATTTTTCTGCCCCTGTTCAACAGGGGCATGTAATTACAATTCTTGATCTGATATTTCACAGCAGGGCCCTGTGAGGGCTTACAGTGTTGTGGCAACACCAACACCTAAGGCCCCAATTTCTGCAGAGTATATAGGGCAGGCCCCTACTTTCAAACATCCAACTTACAAACGACTCCTACTTGCAAACGGAAGGAGACAACAGGAAGTGAGATGAAATCTACCCCTAGGAAGGGAAATTCTCTCCTGTAAGAGTTAATATGGGAAAAACGTTTCTCCTTTCGACTGATGCTTTATCACCAATCCTTGTTTCACTAAAAACTCCAAATTTTCTAAAAACATTTGTCATTGGGACAGAAAGTGAGGTGAAATCTTCTGAAGAGGAGCACAGACAGCAAAACAAATGTCACAGGGGTGATAACCCTTCCCTATGTTTTCCAAAAAGCTTAAAACAGATTTTTTAGCTGGAGCTAAACACGTTAAAAATGTACCAGTTCAAAATTGCAAACAGATTCGACTTAACAACAAACCTACAGTCCCTGTCTTGTTTGCAACGCCTGTATACTGCTGTTCAGAGTATATAGGGGGTGGTGGCCCCACGCCTTTCCTTTTTTAATTTGGGTGCGGGGTTCCCCTTAATATCCATACAAGACCTAAAGGTCCTGGTAATGGGGGGTACCCATGCCATTTGTCTCACTGATTTTCATCTATATTGCCAGGACCCGACATTACATTAAAGCCGCAAGCAGTTTTAAATGACTTTTATTCCTTTAAAAATGTCATTTTGTGCAGGGACTGTTCTAAGCACGGGAAACACGCGCCACTTTAGGTATGATATTTAAAGGAATATTTCACTTTTTTTTTTTTTTAAGCATCATTAAAATCACTGCTCCCGAAAAAATGGTCATTTATAAAACCCTTTTTTTGCATTGATACATGTCCCCTGGGGCAGGACCCGAGTCCCCAAACCCTTTTTAGGACAATACCATGCAAATTAGCCTTTAAAATTAGCACTTAATTTTGATTTTGAATGTTCGAGTCCCATAGACATCAATGGGGTTCTAACGTTCGTGCGAATTTTCGGTCCGTTCGCAGGTTCTGGGGCGAACCGACCCGGGGGTGTTCGGCTCATCCCTACTTCTAAACTTAGATCTTCCAATTTTAACAAAAATCTTGGCAAATCCACCAAAAACATATTTTATCATCCCCTAATGATAAGAGACCAAGTTATTTTATTTTGATTAACCATTAAGCAATATGAATATTCTTATTGGTTCTCATACTGTATGTCTACTGAGGTCTTAGTTATGGAAATTCCCTGAATAAGGTGGGAATAAATCCACACTGTCATTGTAGAAGTACATATTTTTTAAAATTTAATATTCAAACGTGCTAATGTTATCTCTTTTTGAATCACTCCCCATGTCTCAAAATACAAACAACAATGCCCTGTACACACGGTCGGACATTGATCGGACATTCCGACAACAAAATCCATGGATTTTTTCCGACGGATGTTGGCTCAAACTTGTCTTGCATACACACGGTCGCACAAAGTTGTCAGAAAATCCGATCGTTCAGAACACGGTGACGTAAAACACGTATGTCGGGACTATAAACAGGGCAGTAGCCAATAGCTTTCTATTAATTTATTCTGAGCATGCGTGGCACTTTGTGAGTCGGACTTGTGTACACACGATCGGAATTTAACCGATTGGATTTTGTTGTCGGAAAATTTTATAGCCTGCTCTCAAACTTTGTGTGTCGGAAATTCCAACGGAAAAAGTCAGGTGAAGCCCACACACGATCGGAATTTCCGACAACACAATCCGATCGCACTTTTTCCGTCGGAAAATCCGACCGTGTGTACAGGTATAAGGCTACTCGATTTTGGTACTATATAGAGTATATCCCTTTAATAAGTACTGGTGGTATTAACACGGAAAACTAACACACCTGCTGAAAGATTTCACATGCACTTACTTCATTGACCTTCATGTAGAACTTGAAGTGACTAAATTACTGGAGTTGGTTTACTAAAGCAAATTCAATGTTCATTTTGCATATAATGCTAATCATTTTTAGTAATTCATCCACACAGCAGTTTTATCGGGTGATTCATATTTAGGCTTAAGACAATAGACTAAATATGTGTCATTTACTATCAGTACTAAACTACTGGTGCCACTGCTGCAGGGGCTGTAAGCATTCATTGCAAAATGGTTTTGGTACTGATAAAATAAGTATACAGTTTTGGGGAGTTTTAAGAGATAAGATGCTGTTAGATTAAGGGTTACAATTTGAATAACTAGTAAAACTCCAAGAATAGATATTTTTATGCAAACTGTATCAAACTGTAACTATTATTGAACTCTGCTCAAAAGAATGCCAGCACTCATTCCCTGAAATTCACCAAAAGTGTCTAAGACACTCTATAGCATTCAAATTCACTTCCACATGACAAATGTCAGTGTGTGGGTGATGGATTCATGTACCTGTTGTACACAGGCACATGAATCTGGGGCATGCACCACGTGTTGAGGGGCACTACGAGTGGAGTGTCCATATGGTCACTCCAACCAAAGCACAGTGCTGCTCACTCCCCATTGTTGAAGCCATCACACAGACAGGGCAGTGGTGAGAGAGTTTTTAACCTGGGGGTCAGAGCCCGATGGGGATTTACAGACACTACTCCCCGATCAGGTTTACTCCCCTTGTGATTGAAACCAGGCAGTGACTGGATCTTTAGCCAATAGACAGCCTGCATTTGGCTAAAGAATCCACCAACTGCCCGCTGCCAATTACAAGGTGAGTGCGGACCTGATAAGGAACTAGTATCTCAGCTTTCTCATCAGACTCTGATTTCTCAGACTCATTGGTTGTTAAGAGGCTGTCAGGTGTGAAGCTGACAGTGTCCTTAACAACCAGTGGCAGAAAAGTAGTAGCAGCTGTGAAAATACAACTCTGCTCCAGCTCTGCTACACTACGGACAGAGGCAGACACTCTGTCTTTTTCTGTATGCCAATTGAAGGTCTTAGTTATCTGGAACTGGAGGTAATAATTTTTTTAATTTGGTGTATTAATACTATTAAGAACTAACTGAATCTGCTGCATGTATCAGTAAAGTTACCAAAACAGGCAGTAAAGATTTTTTATTTTTATGCAGGCCATTTTAACCACCTCAATACTGGGCACTTACACCCCCTTCCGGCCCAGGTTATTTTTCAGCTTTCAGCGCTGTCACACTTTGAATGACATTTAATGCTACAATGTAACCATGTGAAATTGTTATCATTTTCTTCGTACAAATAGAGCTTTCTTTTAGTGGTATTTAACCACTTCAGCCCCGGAAGAATTTACCCCCTTCCTGACCAGAGCACTTTTTGCGATTCGGCACTGCGTCGATTTAACTGACAATTGCGCGGTCCTGCGACGTGGCTCCCAAACAAAATTGACGTCCTTTTTTTCCCACAAATAGAGCTTTCTTTTGGTGGTATTTGATCACCTCTGCAGTTTTTATTTTTTGCGCTATAAACAAAAAAATAGCGACAATTTTGAAAAAAACACATTATTTTTTACTTTTTGCTATAATAAATATCCCCAAAAAAATCATTAAAAAACATTTTTTCCCCTCAGTTTAGGCCGATACGTATTCTTCTACATATTTTTGGGGAAAAATTAGCAATAAGCGATTATTGATTGGTTTGCGCAAAAGTTATAGTGTTTACAAAATAGGGTATAGTTTTATGGAATTTTTATTAATAATTTTTCTTTTACTAGTAATGGCGGCGATCAGCGATTTTTATTGTGACTGCCACATTATGGCGGACACATCGGACATTTTTGACACATTTTTGGGACCATTGTCATTTATACAGCAATCAGTGCTATAAAAATGCACTGATTCCTGTGTAAATGACACTGGCAGTGAAGGGGTTAACCACTAGGGGGCGGGGAGGGGTTAAGTCAATACTAGGGATGTGTTCTAACTGTAGGGGGGATGGGCTAGCTGTGACACGTCACTGATCTCTGCTCCCGATGACAGGGAGCAGAGATCAGTGACACTGTCACTAGGCAGAATGGGGAGATGCTGTTTACATCAGCATCTCCTCGTTCGTTCTCTCCGTGAGGCGATCGTGGGTATCCGCAAGGCGATCGAGTCCGAGGGACCTGCGACCCGACTCACGAAGATCCCGGCCGGGCGGCGCGTGCCGCCGCCGGCGCGCACGCAATGGCACAGTGGGGAATTCAAATGGGACTTACAGGTACGCCCATTTGCCCAGCTGTGCCATTCTGCCGACGTACATCGGCGTGCACCAGTCGGGAAGTGGTTAATCATTTTTAGGTTTTTTTTAGGAAAAAATTAGAAGACCAAAAATTAAAAAAAAAAAAAAGTTTTTCTTAGTTTTCAGTACATTTTGTAAATAAGTCATTTTTCTCCTTCACTGATGGGCGCTGATGAGGTGGCACAGATAGGCGGCACTGGTGGGCACAGATGGGCAACAGTGATGAGCATTGATGGACAGCAGTGATAGCCAACACTGACTGGCATCACTAATGGCCATGGATTGCTGGCACTTGTGGGCAATCATTGCTGGCACTGGTGGGCACTATTTGTAATCAGGGCACTGATGATTAGTGCCTTGATTACATACCTAGCTGTCCCCTGGGAGGAGATGCCACTGATGGGCTCTCCTCTCCTCACACTCTGTCGGTGTGAGGCGAGGAGCGCCGATTACTGGCATCTCCGTGTTTACATGTGACCGGCTGTGATTGGACACAGCCAATCACATGGTTAAAGAGCCGCAGCCCTTTACACAGATCGGGGTCACGCTGTGTCCTAGCATGCCCCGAGGGCATGCAAGAGCAGTCTTTCTGGGAGGCCGTCATATAATGTCCACCCAGAACGAGAGCAACACCGCCCAGCCGTCATTTGACGGTGGACGGGCGGCAAGTGTAAAGGGCAATCTTGCCAAAAAAATTATGTGCAGGACAATAACAAGTGCCATAACCAAACAAGTTTCAATACACGCTTCACCCAGTCATGATCAAGGATGACATTTGTGTCATCCAATATTCTCTTTGTGAACTCTTGAAAGACAAATACACTATATTGTCAAAAGTATTGGGACACCTGCCTTTACACACACATGAAATTTAATGGCATCCCAGTCTTTGTCTGTAAGGTTAAATCTTGAGTTGGCCCACCCTTTGCAGGTATAACAGCTTCAACTCTTCTGGGAAGCCTGTCCACAAGTTTTAGGGGTGTGTCTATGGGAATGTTTGACCATTCTTCCAGAAGCGCATTTTGTGAGGTCAGGCATTGATGTTGGACGAGAAGGCCCAGCTTGCAGTCTCTGTTCTAACTCATCCCAAAGGTGTTTATTCAAGTTGAGGTCAGGACTCAAGTTTCTCCACCCCAAACCTACTCGTTCTCACTATAGTTCCATTAAAGTTCATGTGCGTGTAAAGGCAGGCATCCCAATACTTTTGACAATATACTGTATATACTGTAGGTAAACATTGATGAAAACCATTGCAAAAACAAATGTCTATATGTACCCATATAGACAAAAACATGCACAATATAATAAATGAGTGCTTTATATAGTTCTTCTATTATATGTAGTAAATGAGTAAATAGTTCCCAAATTCATAGTGTTTCAGTTGGCAAAAGTGTAGGAAATGAGGCTCTGGTGATCACCTGTTTAGGACATTTATATATATATGCAGTATATTTTGAGGCAGTGCTGTGCCCTATCACAGTGTGAAAAGGTTTCTGTATCACCCAGGATTCTCATCCAGGCAAGTTGAAGGGCTCCAGGGTGCTTGTGTCCTTCAGAGGAAACTTTTGTTTCCTCAGTGTCTGGTAAAACCCTAATTGAGACCTGGAGTCAGTGCTGGGACCAGGTCATCCAGCAACCAGGGCAAAGATACCAAACTGCACCCCCCCCCCCCACCATTAATGATGTGCAACCCTAGGTGATCCTACGCCCAGCAGTCACTTTCTGGTCAAAATCACAGCCACTGTCACTACTCCTGTCAGCCATGTAACAAAAGAAAGGCGCCACTATCCATACAGTAAACCACTGTGCCCAGGGCATCCACCCACCCCTTGTCCTAGCATTGCCTGGAGTCCAGAGGCATCGTAGAGTCTTCAATCCTGGGTCCGTGTTTTCCGCGGTGGGAGCCAGAGCAGCATGGGGCTGCTAAGTGGATGGACCAAGCTTGTGCGAGATAACTATCTGTAGGTGGCAGCCAAAGGCCTGAAGTGTAAAGCCAGAGTAGCAGTGCTGCATGTGTAAGCCAGGAGGCTGATAATTAGTCATTTTGTAAAAGCCTGCGAGGGAAACTGTCTTAAAAATTGGGCATGAATCACCCTAAAAAGAGGATTGAAGTGAGTAGCTATGTCCTTAATGCGCTTCTAGTTGAAGCTAGGTCTCACTATATATATATAGTATATCTTTAAAAATATGAACTATAATTGAATATGATTAGAAAAGAAGGCCAGTGGCTTTAAAAGACTTAAAAAGAATCATCTGTATACCGCCTTGCTTTGTATTCTGTGCGAAGGACACAAACACTATTGTGTGGATTTTGCCAAAAATGTACTGCGTGTGTTTTGATTGCCATCATAAACAACAACAGTGACAATGGTGTGGGATAAATCTTTTTTTCTTTGTTATTTTTAAGGTAAGCCTCTGGGAATAGAAAAAATGTTTGCAGTTTCTTTTTGTAGGAAAGTGAACAACTATTTTCAAGACTGTCAAGTGCATTTCTCTTATTAAGGAAAATCAGTAGATTTTTTTAATTTATTAACTACAGGGATGTATTTAGGTATTTTATAATATAGAACTGAATATTAATCATATGGATGTATAGGAAAATAAAGCGATTGTTTATGTAAAAGCCAAAAAAGCAGTTGATGGTAAAAGGGACAATAAAAGTGATGATTCAGTCTTAAAGTGGAGAGGATATCTAAAAAAGAAAAATATTTGTAAATGTTTTGTCAGTAACAAAGTTGTGGGGTGGCCCCTTGGTGACCTGATGTGGCTGGTATGTAAGGGCTGGCTGTACCCCTTATCAGTAACCCAGTAATACATATATATATTTCTCAAGGCAACCAGTACAACATAAATGTGCAAGAAAGACACCAAAATATCCACATGGGATCCAACCCCTAAAAATCCATGGATAAACCATAGAAACTATGTACATTGTATGTTATATATCACCAACACAAGTATTCACCATAATATACCTCAAAAATAATGAACCATACATGACTCATTCAAATGGCAAGTGAACATTTGCTCTACATAAATATAAAAATAAAGAATACAAATCTATAATACACTTAGCCCAGATGGCAGACTACAGGCCCCAGGCAGCTGACACTGCAGGCAACACCATAAACTGAGATAAGGCTGTTTCCAGGCCTGTTAGTCACAGCAAAAGTATGGAAGACAATGATAATGGTAAAGTCACAAGCAGAGGAAAATGAGCAATAAAAAAATGATGTCAACAAAATACCACATGGAAATCCAAAGTAAATAAAGTACAAAATCAGCCAAGAGGGTACAACTTAGTAATAGAGAACAAGGAAAAATGAAGGAAAGAGAAAAAGAGGAAGAAATATAAACTTGAATAGAAGTAAAAACTTAAAAAAATGATAATAGATATGGAAAAAAGAAAATGGAGCAATATATAAGGAAAAATATATTAACGTAAATTATACCAATGCAAACAATAAAAAAACTACAATCAAAGGGGGAGTTTGTGCCCTGATGATCAGTGTAAATGTCCCCTGCAACTAAAAAGCTGCCTATCAGCTTTCCTTTCCTCAGACACTGACAGCGATGAGGAAAGGAAGTGCCAATAGCCACCATTTGTTTACATGTGATGGTCTGTGATGGGACACAGCAGATCACATGGTAAAGAGCCTACAGTAAGAGCCTATGGTAAAGAGGGAGAGCAGATTGGATCAAAGTGATATGACTGAGAGGGAATTGAAATGTAACCACATGACCTCCAGAAGATTTAGCTCCCTTCATGACCAGGCCATTTTTTGCAATAAGGCACTGCATTATTTTAACTGACAATTGCGCGGTCATGCAAAGCTGTACTCAAATAAGATTTATGTCTGGACCCAGCACACAGGTCACTGGACCAAGCACACAGGTAACTGATCACTAAATTCAGGACACAGGCCGCTGGACTCAAGACATGGGTTACTGGACTCAGGACACAGGCCACTGGACCAAAAACACAAGTCAATGGACTCAGGACACAGGTCACTGGATTCAGTGAAAACCCCGAATCACTGTGCAAAGAGGGGAAAAAGTGGAACAGGATGGTGGAAAGGGGAACAGGACATTGGACACAGGTCACTGGACACAGGACACAGGTCAATGGACCCAGGACACTGATCACTGGATTTAGGACACAGGTCACTGGACTCAGGACATAGGTCACTGAATTGAGTCAATGAATACTGGTCACTGGCCCACTACACAGGTCTCTGAACCCAGGACACAGATCACTGGACCCAGCACACAGGCTACTGGACCCAGGACACAGGTTGGTGGACCCAGGACACAGGTCACTGGACCCAGAACACAGATCACTGGACCCAGGAAACAGGCCACTGGACTCATAACACAGATCCCTAGGCCCAAAACACTGGTCACTGGACCAAGGACGCAAGTCACTGGAGCCAGAACACAGGTCACTGGACCTAGGAAACAGGTCAATGGTCCCATGACACTGATCAGTGGATTCAGGACACAGATCACTGGACCCACAACATAGGTCATTCGATTCAGGTCACAGGTCATAGGATTTAGGAAAAAGCCACATCACTGTGCAAAGAAGGGCCAAAAGGGGGATAGGGTGGTGAAAAGATGGACAGGACATTGGACTCAGAACACAGGTCACTGAACCCAAGACACTGAATTCAGGACACAGGTCACTGGATTAAGGACACATGTCCTTGGACTCAGGACATAGGTCACTGAATTGAATGAAGAGGAGACAGGGTGGCGAAAATGCAGACAAGACATTGGACTCATTGCAGGTTACTGGTCACAAGGCACAGGTCACTGGATTTAGTGAAAACCCTGCATCACTGTGCAAAGATGGGCTAAAAGTGGAACAGGATGGTGAAAAGAGGGACAGGACATTGGGCACAGGTCACTGGACTCAAGACACAGGTCACTGGACCCAAGACACTGCATTCAGGGCAATGGCCATTGGACCCAGGACACAGGCCACAGGATTCAGGACACAGGTCACTGGACCCAGGACACAGGTCACTGGACCCAGGACACTGGTCAATGGATTCAGGACACTGGTCAATGGATTCAGGACACAGGTCATTGGATCCAGGACACAGGTCACTGAATTGAGTAAAAAGCCTGCACCACTGTGCAAAGAGGGGTGAAAAAGGGTACAGCGAGGTAAAAAGGGGGTCAGGACATTGGACTGAGGACACAGGTCACTGGACTCAGGACACAGATCAATGGACTCAGGACATAGGTCACTGAATTGAGTCAATGATTACTGGTCACTGGACCCACTACACAGGTTTCTGAACCCAGGACACAGATCACTGGACCCAGCACACAGGCTACTGGACCCAGAACACAGATCCCTGGACCCAGGAAACAGGCCACTGGACTCATAACACAGGTCACTAGACCCAAAACACTGGTCACTGGACCGAGGACGCAAGTGACTGGAGCCAGGACACAGGTCACTGGTCCCATGACACTGATCAGTGGATTCAGGACACAGATCACTGGACCCACAACATAGGTCACTTGATTCAGGTCACAGGTCATTGGATTCAGGAAAAAGCCACAATCACTGTGAAAAGGAGCGCAAAAAGGGGGATAGGATGATGAAAAGATAGACAGGACATTGGACTTAGAACACAGGTTACTGGGCCCAAGACACTGAATTCAGGACACAGGTCCCTGGATGCAGGACACCAGTCAATGGACTCAGGACACTGGTCACAGGATTAAGGACACATGTCACTGGACTCAGGACATAGGTCACTGAACTGAGTGAAAAGGAGACATGGTGGTGAAAACGGGGACAGGTCATTGAACTCAGGATGTCTATGGACTCAGGACGCAGGTTACTGGACACAAGGCACAGGTCACTATGGATGAGCCGAACACCCCCCCCCGGTTCGGTTTGCACCAGAACCTGCGAACGGACTGAAAATTTGCGCGAACTTTAGAACCCCATTGAAGTCTATGGGCCTCGAACATTCAAAATCAAAAGTGCTAATTTAAAAGGCTAATTTGCATGGTATTGTCCTAAAAAGGGTTTGGGGACCCGGGTCTTGCCCCAGGGGACATGTATCAATGCAAAAAAAAGTTTTAAAAACGGCCATTTTTTCGGAAGCAGATTTTAATGATGCTTAAAGTGAAAAAAAAGTGAAACATTCCTTTAAATATCGTACCTGGGGGGTGTCTATAGTATGCCTGTAAAGTGACGCGTGTTTCCCATGCTTAGAACAGTCCCTGCACAAAATTACATTTTTAAAGGAATAAAAGTCATTTAAAACTGCTTGCGGCTTTAATGTAATATCGGGTCCCGGCAATATGGATGAAAATCAGTGAGACAAACGGCATGGGTACCCCCCAGTCCATTACCAGGCCCTTTGGGTCTTGTATGGATATTAAGGGGAACCCCGCACCCAAATTAAAAAAAGGAAAGGGGTGGGGCCCCCAGGCCCTATATACTCTGAACAGCAGTATACAGGTGGTGCAAACAAAACAGAGACTGTAGGTTTGTTGTTAAGTAGAATCTGTTTGTAATTTTGAACTGGTACATTTTTAACCACTTTGCGCCCGTGCTATAGCCGAAAGACAGCTGCAGCGCGGACGCTATCTGCCGGGCGGCCGTCCCTTGGACACAGCCAGTCACAGATCGCTGAAAACGGCCAATCATAGCGGCCGTTTTCAGCGTGATCGGCGATGCCAATGAGAGATGATCTCAAATGTAAACATATGAGATCATCTCTCACAGAGACAGTGTGTGAGGAGGGAGACCGTTTAGTTACTGTGAGTAAAAAAAACACATACACTGTGCCAACACACTAATATCAGTGCCATCTGCCAGTGCAATCTGTCAGTGCCATCTGTCAGTCCCATCTGTCAGTGCCATCTGCCAGTGCCATCTGCCAGTGCCATCTGTCTGTCCCATCTGTCAGTCCCATCTGCCAGTGCCATCTGCCATCTGCCAGTGCCATCTGCCAGTGCCATCTGCTAGTGCCTCTGTCAGTCCCATCTGTCAGTCCCATCTGCCAGTGCCATCTGCCAGTGCCATCTGCCATCTGCCAGTGCCATCTGCCAGTGCCATCTGCCATCAGTGCCACCTGCCATCAGTGCCACCTGCCATCAGTTCCACCTGTCAGTGCAACCTGTCAGTACCATCTGTCAGTACCACCTGTCAGTGCCACATGCCAGTGTCATCAGTGTCATGTAAGTGTCACGTGTCATGAGTGCCACGTAAGAGTGCCAGCTATCATCAGTGTCACTTGTCATCAGTGCCTTCTGTCATCACCAACAATGGCTAGAAGATTGTATTCAGCTGAGGAGGCATACAGTATTCATGCGGGCGACAAGAGCAACGGGGAGCTCTCCGCTTCGGATTCCTCCTCATTTTCCGATTCTGAGTCTGACGTGGACTACGAGCCTGTCCTAACCAGTGGTACACTGACAGCCTTAGAGGAGGAGGATGAGAGTCCGCCCGCCAGATGAAGGCATACTGGTGAGGAGGCAGTGCCATCCACCAGCACCGCAGTGCCATCCACCAGCACCGCAGTGCCATCCACCAGCACCGCAGTACCTCGGCAAAGGCCACGTACCAGTGGGGTGTCACCTCAGTCCCAAAGGGTTAGGTCCCATGCCAGCCTTCCCTATTCCCTTCAAAACCCCTTGTGGCTGCCTCCTAATTCAGGAGAAGCTAACATTCCCCCTTTCACTGCCCAGCCAGGAGTCCAGGTGGACACAGAAAATTTTTCCCCGATAGACTTTTTCCACCTTATTTTTACTGGGGACATGCTTGCATCAATTGTGGCCCAGTGCAACCTATATGCCCAACAATTTATTGCAAGTAACCCAGCGTCCTCTTATGCCCGTCCCTACGAGTAGAGAGCCCTAACAGTGGAGGAGTTTAAAATTTTTTTGGGCCTCACGTTCTGTATGGGACTAAACAGAAAAAATGAAATACGTTCGTATTGGTCTACCCTCCCCATCTACCACATGCCCATCTTTTCCTCAATAATGCTCAGGAGCAGATATCTTATGATTATGAGATTCCTTCCCTATAACGACAATACCCAGTGCCCTCCCCGAAATCACCCAAATTTTGACAAGCTTTTTAAAATTCGGCCCCTAATAAATTATTTTTCAGAAATCTTCCCCCAGTTGTTTACCCCAGACCAACACATATGTGTGGATGAGTCCCTTATCAAATTTTCCGGCAGGCTGGGCTTAAAACAATTTATTCCCACCAAAAGGGCCCGCTATGGGGTAAAGATGTACAAATTGTGCGATCGTGCTACAGGGTATACCTATGCCTTCATGGTATACGAAGGGAAGGACACCCAGCTACATCCCCCTAATTGCCCAGAATATATTGGATTGAGTGGGAAAATCGTTTGGGAACTCATAAACCCACTCCTGGAGAAAGGCTAACATCTGTATGTGGACAATTTTTATTCCAGTTTGCCCCTGTTCCGAAACCTTCATAGAAAGAAGACTCCAGTATGCGGCACCGTAAGGACGAATCGGAAGGGCTTTCCTCAAAGCCTCGTCAACAAGAAGTTAAGGAGAGGGGAGGCGGCGAGCTTACGGAATGAGGAAATTCTGGCTGTGAAGTGGAGGGACAGAAGGGACATCTATATGCTTTCTTCAATCCACAACAACACATTTGTTGAAATCACCAGGAGGAATGGCCCAATTCAAAAGCCACGTGTATCTATGAATACAACATGTATATGGGGGGTGTCAAATTCAACGACCAGATGCTCGAGCCCTACCTTTCCACTAGAAGAACATACCAGTGGTATAAAAAAGTTTCGATTTATTTATTTAATTTGGCCATATACAACACCTATGTAATTTATCGCAACACCACTGACAGACCCAAACCCTTCCTTGGCTACCAGGAGGAAATCACCACTGCCCTTATATACCCGAATGGCCCACCAGAAAACATTAGATCCAATGTAATTAGCAGACTCTCTGAACGCCACTTTCCCCATAAAATCCCTCCCAGACCAACAGGCCAAAAACCTCAGAAAAAATGCTGGGTGTGCTCCAAACGAGGGGTGAGAAGAGACACCACTTATCATTGTCCCCAATGTCCTTCTCAACCAGGCCTCTGCATAGTTGACTGTTTCCGCCGTTACCATACTTCACTAAATTATTAGTGAAGTATGGTAAACATAACCCTCACTTCCTGCCTTCACACACCTTCACACCCCTTATGCCTCTGCTTGCTCTGTAACTGACCCTGGCTTGTTATTCGACCATGCTTCTGCCTACCGATTCTGTTTATATCTCTACCTGATCTGGAACTGACCCTGGACTGTTATTCGACCACGCTTCTGCCTACCGATTCTGTACATACCTCTGCCTGATCTGGAACCGACCCTGGACTGTTTGACCATACCTCTTGCCTGCCTCTTGGACTGATCTTGTACCCTGCCAGTGGACTAGTGGGATTCAGAACACAGGGGTCTCACATATGTGAGGGGCTCCAGAATTGTTTTTCTCGATGAAGAAAACAATTTCATTTGTTTTCTCATTCCTAGATTAGGGTCTGGAGACTCGGAGGCTTCAAAGAGATTTGAGTGGGAGAAGCCTCTACCCGTGTCCCCATTCTGTCCTGAACGAGGCCCTACTTCTGCCTGCTGCCTGTAGGACCTATGCCATCCTGCCTCTGCCTGTCGCATGAACTGACCACACCACATGGACCTGCCTACTACCAGGACCAATATATTGGCACTGCTGACAATCTCTGCCTGCACTGACCCTGGACTGTATATGGACAGTATCCCTGCCTGCTGCCTGTACTGACTATGGACAGTATTCCTGCCTGTTGCCTGGAAAATTGTAATTGCTTTTGCTGACCAAGTCCCTGCCTGCTGCCTGGACCAGTGCTATCCTCCTGTGTACAACTGCACAACTACAACCACAGGTAATCTTTTGTTTACTCTTTGCTCAGCATAATGTATTTTGGGGTGTAATTCTTGGTATGTGAATGTTGTGTCCCTAGAACACCTGATGGTGTTCCTTGCATGTTGGGCCTCTGTATGTGGCCAGGCTGTGTAAAAGTCTTACACATGTGGTATCGCCGTACTCAGGAGGAGTAGCAGAATGTATTTTGGGGTGTCATTTTTGCTATGTACATGCTATGTGTTGGAAATATCTTATAAATGCACAACTTTGCGTAAAAAAAATGCGTTTTCATTTTTTTTCCACATTTTCCAAAAACTTTTGAAAAAAATCAACCGTTCAAAAGACTCATTATGCCTCATAGATTATATGTTGGGGTGTTAGCTTTCCAAAATGGGGTCACTTTGTGGGCGTTTCCATTGTCCTGGTGCTCCAGGGCCTTCAAAATTGTAATAGATGGTTGAGAAATGAGATGAGTAATTTATGCTCCTAGAACGCCTGATGGTGCTATTTCAATATTGGGCTTCTGTATGTGGCCAGGCTGTGTAAAAGTCTCACACATTTGGTATCGCCATACTCAGGAGGAGTAGCAGAATGTATTTTGGGGTGTCATTTTTTGCTATGTACATGCTATGTGTAGGAAATATCTTATAAATGCACAACTTTGCGTAAAAAAAATGCGTTTTCATTTTTTTTCCACATTTTCCAAAAACATTTGGAAAAAAATGAACTGTTCAAAAGACTCATTATGCCTCATAGATTATACGTTGGGGTGTTAGCTTTCCAAAATGGGGTCACTTTATTGGCATTCCATTGTCCTGGTGCTCTAGGGCCTTCAAAAGTGTAATAGGTGGTTGAGAAATGAGATGTGTCATTTATGCTCCTAGAACGCCTGATGGTGCTATTTCAATATTGGGCCTCTGTATGTGGCCAGGCTGTGTAAAAGTCTCACACATTTGGTATCGCCATACTCAGGAGGAGTAGCAGAATGTATTTTGGGGTGTTATTTTTTGCTATGTACATGCTATGTGTTGGAAATATCTTATAAATGCACAACTTTTCGTAAAAAAAATGCGTTTTCATTTTTTTTCCACATTAACGTAGGATAAGGATGTGCCAACACAGGAGAAGAAACAAAGGCAGCCTTGAGACTTTCAAAGGCCTTAATTGACTCCGGAGACCAACTCTGTGGGTTACCGTCCCTTCTAGTCAG
The DNA here is from genome assembly GCF_042186555.1 of Aquarana catesbeiana. Taxonomy (NCBI): domain Eukaryota; kingdom Metazoa; phylum Chordata; class Amphibia; order Anura; family Ranidae; genus Aquarana; species Aquarana catesbeiana. The sequence continues at coordinate 207,802,194 of NC_133326.1, read as the reverse complement.
TCAGGGGCTTGACCAGAGGCGAGAAGTTCTGAATAAACTTCTGATAATAGTTGGAAAAGCCAAGAAAAAGCTGTAGAGGACATAAACCCACGGGTCAGGGCCACTGTAGGACTGCTGAAAGTTTCTCTGGGTCCATCGAAAAACCAGCAGTGGAAATGACACAATCTGGGAACTTAACCTGTTCACGGTTGAATTCGCACTTTTCCAATTTACAATAGAGATTGTTCTCTTGTAGTTTCTGAAGCACACAACAGACATCTGTGTGGTGGCTCTCCAGGGACTTGGAAAAAATGAGGATAAACCACCACACATAACTGCAACAAATCTCGGAGGACATTGTTAATAAATTCCTGGAAAACTGCCGGGGCATTACAAAGGCCAAAGGGCATTACAAGGCATTACAATTACTCATAATGGCCTGTTCTGGTATTAAACGCAGTTTTCCACTCGTAGCCCTCCTTAATCCTCACGAGATTTATGCCCCTCTCAAATCAAGCTTTGTGAAAACCGTTGCTCCCTTGAGGCGGTCAAATAACTCCGTAATCAACGGAATCAGATAGGTATTCTTAATCCTGCAACGATTGAGACCTCTATAATCAATACAAGGTCTCAGTTCACCACTCTTCTTCTTCACAAAGAAGAAACCAGCAGGAGACGAGGATTTGCAGATGAAACCTTGAGAAAGTGCGTCTGGAACATACTCCTCCATGGCCTTATCCTCCAAGACCGACAAAGGGTAAATCCAGCCATGAGGGGTATGGCACCAGGTTGAAGGTCAATTGCGCAATAATATGACTGGTGTGGAGGCAAACTACCGGTTTGACCTTTGTCAAAGACATCGCTAAAATTGCGGTACTCCTCCGGCAGGGAGGAGAGTGAAGAGGTGCACAGGACCTTGGCTACCTTCTGGAAGCATGTCTTACTGCATTGTGGTGACTAGGATAGAACCTCAGCACAGAGCCAATCAAAAGAGGGGTTGTGCCTCTGTAACCAAGGATAACCAATAACCAGTGGAAACTTAGGTGAGGAAATAACTTGGAATTGGATTATCTCATGGTAAAGAGCCCCTAAGGCCATGGACAATGGACAATGGAACAGTCTCATGAGTCACATGGGCAGGCTGTAGAGGTCTCCCATCAAGAGCCTCAGTAGCAAGTGGAGTGTCACGCAGCTGCAGCAGAATCAAATGCTTCAATACAAAGGCAGCATCAATGAACAGGCCTGCAGCCCCAGAGTCGATTAGAGCCTGTATCTTGATGGATGGCTCAGCCCAAGAAAGGGTAACCGAAATCAGGGGCTTATCCTTCTGGATAACTGGGGACAAAACAACGCCACCTAAGGTCTGTCTGGGACCTCAAGGTTTGGGCATTCCCTGGACGGGTAGGACAAGACTTCAAAACGTGACCTACCTGGCCACAATATAGGCACAATCTCTCCTTCCTCCTAAGGGCTCTCTCATCCGCAGAGAGACGCGTGAAGCCCAAGTGCATGGGTTCATCCTCACAGACTGACTCGGTACCAGGAGGCATGGGAGTTGAGGGAGGCAAGGGTGGGACTGCAAAGCTCGGAGACAAATATACAAGAGGCTTCCTCAAGCACTCCTTAAAAAGGAGTCTTTCTTTGAGTCTGAAGTCAATGAGGATGGCAAACGTGATCAACTTCTCCAGCTCAGTGGGTATATCTCAGGCTGCTATCTCATCCTTGATTGTATCCGAGAGACCATGAGAAAAAGCAGCCACGAGGGCCTCATTGTTCCAAGCAACCAATGCTGCCAGAGTACAGAATTCGATGGCGTACTTGGCAACAGTTCTTGGACTCTGTTTCATAGACATGAGGCACTTGAAGTGGAGCGTGCGGGAACATCAAATACCCTTTAAAAAGAAGCCACAAACTCAGGGTAACTCAAGACAACATGTTTTTGCATCTCCCATGGAGGGTTTGCCCAGGTCAAGGCTCTCTCAGAAAGCAAAGATATCACGAAACCTGCTTTGCGTCTGTCCGTGGGAAACGCCTGGGGCAGCATCTCAAAGTATATCTCAACCTGGTTGAGAAACCCTGTGCATTGGACTAGATTGCCCCCAAATCGCTGGGGAAGTGGAGCGGAACCAGACATACCTCTTATAGAAGTAATATTCAAGGCGGATGCCTGCACAGAGACTGGAGCAACAGAAGGGATGGCCTGCAACACAGGTTGTACCGGAGCAGCCACAGTGGGAGATTCCAGGTAAGCCGTGTGACTCAGGAGCATTTGTAACACCATGGCAAACTGATCCATGCTGTGATCCTGCTCATCCAATCTGGAAAAAATATTACCAACAAGTGGATTGACTGCATCTTCTGAATTCATGGCCTTCTCTTACTGTCAGAAACCATGAATCAGACTGAGACAGAAGTACAGTTAAATTACACTTGTTTAATAATAATAAAAAAAAGGTAAACAGAGTAAACATAGTCAAAACATAACCAGAGTTCAGGAACCGGAACGGATAGTCAGACAAACAAAAACATCAGGGAGCCAGAGAAGAACGTAGTAGAACAGCAAGCAGGATCTGGAGCCAGAAGGAATGTCAGCCAAGCAAGCCTTTAACAGGAACACAGGAGAGCGTCTCTAGAGATGTGACCAAGGCGAAGGCAGAGATCATCTGGACTGGACGTGGGCAGGACTGATGAGCAGAATATCATCAACAGATGAATCACTGTGGAGAGATAAGAGCTTACAGCTGAGCGGCCAGCTTTGAGAAGGAGGGGCTGAGCCCAGCACTGACAGGAATCCTGTGTGCTCAGTCTATAATAAAATCTTGAGTAGATTGTAATGGCATTAGAAAATTTAAACATTTCAATAAAATGCACACCTTTAGCTTCTGTTAATAATTCAGAGACTCCTCTGATTTTCAAATTATTTCTGCTGGATCTTCTAGGTCTTTCAGCAATGTAAGCTCACCCAGTTGCTTAGTGCAGCAATCCACAAGCTTATTACAAACTGTGAAGATTTGCCCAATTTTCCTCCCTATGTGATCTGTGCGGTCTCCTCACTGGTCAATTTGTGTGATATAATTAGTTAAATCCTAATGCAAAGAGGATTTTAGCATGTATTTAACCACTTGCCTACTGGGACATTTTTCAAAATGTTCACATGGATGATAAAATCTGCAATTTTTTGTCAGAAAATTACTTAAGATACCCAAGCATTATATATTTTCTGAAAGCATGTGTTTCACTAGAACTTCAGGAAATTCTAGCAAAATGTATTTTGGAGTGTGGGACCATCACTTTGGGTCCTGTGTGATGTCATGTCTGGACCAAAGAATGAGGCTTGGAATGCATGCTGGCTTCATGCTGGTGGTGGCGGTGACATCCCATACCATACACGCTGTATATGCTGGTTCCGGCATCCAGGCACCCATAAATACCACCCCAGGAAGAATCTTGGCTTTTGAGAGCACAAAAGCTTCTTTTTTCCTTCCTGTTAAAAAAGGGTCAAACATCTCTGGTGAGTGCACACCTATATTCTGAGCACAAGCGATGAAGGATTTTTGAAAAAAATTGCTTTGGAAAATTGTTTTCGGTGTTGGGAATACAATACACTATTTATTTCAATTTAATTGATTCTTACAATATTGTCACATATTAATTTATAGAACCAAGCGCCATGCCTTTATTATGTACATACTATAAGTGGATTTATCCTTTAAAAGGACAGCTACAATTTTTATTTAATTTAGCAATATTTGTTTCTATATTTGTTCATATATTTGATTGTATCTACTGTACTTCTAGCTTATTTTGGCGTAGGCACCAGACACTGGTTTATTAGTTTACTGTTTGCAGGTTATCAGTTTAGAGTTAAAGTGATATTAAAGGCTTTCTTTTTTTTTATAACAAACATGTCATACTCATCTGCTCTGTGCAATGCTTTTGCACAGAGCAACCCGCATCCTCCTCTTCTCAGGACCCTCACCGGTGCACTTGGCCCCTCCCTCCTGTGGAATGCCCCCAAAGCAAGCAGCTTGCAATGGGGGCACCCAAGCAGGCTCGTTCCTTAGCCACAGCTCTCCGTGTCCATTTACACACAGAGCCACAGCTAAGCCCTACCCCCTCTCCTCCTCATTGGCTCTCAGGCTGAGATTGACAGCAGCAGGAGCCAATATCTCAGGTAATTAAGAGGGAGAGTCCCGAGGCTCTCGTGCACATTGCTGGATTGAGAGTGGGCTCAGGTAAGTATTGGGGGAGCGGGGGGCTGCTGCATAGAGAAGGTTTTTTACTTTCATACATACAATGCATGAAAGTAAAAAACCTGAGCCTTTAGAATAACGTTAAACATGAGCTATGGTGCCGGAATTATTATTCTTACTTTGGTATTCGTGATGATATTTCACATGTGTGGTTCAATTACTGTTTATATATGCGTGTGGGACCTACATGCATGTTTGCATTTTAGTGCTTTTACAATTTGTTTTAATTATTTTTATTACATTTGTTTTTACTTTTATTATTTCAATGTTTTGCTATTACAAGAGGTGAACAAGCCCCTTGTGTTAGCTTTAGGTAATTAGGGACATCAGTAGTCTTAGACCCTCAATGTCTCACATGCCCTTCAAAATGTCTGATCAAACACAAACATATAATATATTCTCGGATCACAACACCCCAAATATTTAGTAAGTTTGAAAATATTTGAGTCTAACACCACCCCCCAGTACCCCCCCCCCCCCCCCATTTGAAATGGACAAATAAAGTGCTTAGAGAAAAAAAAGAACGCCCATTGCTAAGAGATGGGGAGGAAGCCGAGGAGGATAACTTCACAGTTAGAGTGAAGGTCTGCTTTAACCACTTGCTTACTGGGCACCTAAACCCCCTCCTGCTCAGACCAATTTTCAGCTTTTAGCACTGTCACTCTTTGAACAATTGCGCAGTCATATAACACTGTACCCAAATTAAATTTTTATCATTTTTTCCCACAAATAGAGCTTTCTTTCGGTGGTATTTGATCACCTCTGGGCTTTTTATTTTTTGTTTAAAAAAAGTACAAACTCATTTTATATTTTGTTAATAAATTTTGCAAACAGGTAATTTTTCTCCTTCATTGATGTACGCTGATGAGGCTGCACTGATGGGCACCGATAGGCTGCACTGATGGGCACCGATAGGCTGCACTGATGGGCACTGATAAGGCGGCACTAATGGGCACTAATAGGTGGCACTGGTGGGCACTAATAGGCGGCACTGGTGGGCACTGATAGGTGGCATTGGTGGGCACTGATAGGTGGCACTGATGGGCGGCACTGAAGGGCGGCACTGAAGGGCATTGATAGGTGACACTGAAGGGCACTAATAGGTGGCACTGAAGGGTACTAATAGGTGGCACTGATAGGTGGCACTGATAGGGGGCAGTGATGGGCACTGATTGGTGGCAATGATGGGCATTGATCGGCACTGGTAGGTGACACTGATAGGCAGCACTTCTAGTTGGACCTGATGAGACACTGATTGGCACCACTGGTAGGCATTGATAGATGGCACTCGTGGGGATTGATAGGTGGCACTGATTGCTGGCACTTATGCACTAATTCGTGGCACTGTGTGGGCACTGGCAGGTGGGACTGGAAGGCGGTATTGGTGGGCACAAATGAGGCGGCTTTGCCTCTTCCTCTTGGACCGATGCCCCTTGCACTGAAGCCGGTGATCGGCTTTTTTTTCTCCTCACGCTGTCAGCGTGAGGAGAAAAAAAAACGATTACCGAACTTTTGTTTACATCACGTGATCAGCTGTCATTGGCTGACAGCTGATCACATGGTAAGGGGCCTGGATTGGCCCCTTACTCTGATCTGTGATCTCATTGACTCAGTGATCACAGCGTGCACCGCGCGCCCCCTGCAGCGTGCAAAGGGGAGGATGTCCATTGATGGCTTCCTGGCAAAGCAAATTTGTGCTGTAGTCATTATTCGGCTATAGCACGGATCTGAAGGAGTTAATATGTGAGCTCAATCTCCATTTTAAATAGGAACACCACCAACCATTTGTAAAAATGAAAATCAACATTACAGTATCATTTATTGCAAGTATTAATTTATTTGGGCTTAAGCTCCACTTTAAATAGGCCCCCAAATGATAAACCTACCTTTTGAAATTAATACAGTATAATTTATTCCAGCAGTTTATTAAAAAAAAATCTGTGAACTGAGATGTGAGTCAGGACTGTGAAGGTACCAACATCCCCAAAAATGTAATTATGACACAAAATATACATTGGGTAACTAGGACTTTTTAGGCCCCAAAATGAAGAACAAAAATATAAGAACAGTACATGTATTGTTTCAAAGGTAAAGCTTTTGTACAGCCTAGTTTTCTCCTTTCATCACTGCAGGTCTGAAATTCCACCTCCTGCCACCATTGTCATATTTTGCCCAATGAGCACACCCAGCCATCAATAACACTTCCTTCTACAACTACTGGTCACTTGCCAGGCCTATTGTTATTGTTAAGAGAATATATAACTGCGCTAATCCAGTGAGAGAAAAGACAAAGCTGCTACATAAAAATATGACAAATATTCAAAGGTAAAATGGTATAAATATGTAGCTCTACAGCGTGTCAAAAAAAATATATGTGAAAATAGATGTAATTCAAAAATTTGTAAATGACTCCCCACTGTGATGTGGGTACAAATAAAATCAGTGATAAAGTCCCATAATATGGTAAAAAGTAAAATCCAATATATGTGGAGAAATCTTCGGGTATGTGATTCATCTACATGAAAATCTTGAAGTATAGAGAGATAAAATACTCTTACCGGAACTGGTGGATCCGGATGCCGGTGGCACCGAATCAAACAAGCTTAGAGATCCAGATGGATGGCTGTCCTGGAATGAAGTGGGGGTTCCGGATCTCAAAACACATCTCCCCTTATCTGGAACAGCTACAATGGTATCCAACGCCTGAAAGTCCCACGTTCAGCAGGAAGATCCAAGTCTCACGTCACTTGGCCTCTCGTAGGGTGGGGACCATAATCAGCAGTTGTTCCAAAAAAAAAGTAAGCAGGCTGGGGCTTCTGGTGTTGCATTTCGGCACTCCCCAGGTGCCCCCTTTATGGCCAATGAATGCTTCCACACTCCACTCAGGTGAGCGTGTCTCTGCAGACAGGAGAGGTGAGATAGGAGTTTTTTCTTATTTGTGATTTTATTTGTACCCACATCACAGTGGGGAGTCACTCACAAATTTTTGAATTATATCTATTTTCACATATATTTTTTTTGACACGTTGTAGCGCTACATATATATACCATTTTACTATTGTTATTGTTTTTGCATACCCAATTTTTCTGCAGCTTATTTTACAGTTTAAAGAATTTCCTGAAACTGTTTCACAGTTGAAAATAATGTATTTTTTTGTCAGGTAAACTACTGTGCTCTACATTAATATTTCTGTTTGCTTATGGTGTGCTGACATCAATAATACTCAAAACCTAATTTTTCTTTTGGCCAGCTAACTAATCTGTTAGCCATTAATGTTTGCATTTTCTTATGGATGCATTGCCATTTAAAATTGGCAATATTTTATGTTTATGCGAAACATACTTTATTTGGTTTGTTTTGGAGAAAGTTTGGGCTTTCATGCAGGCTATTGGCAAGCTATTTGTATCAATCTTGTGAGTACTTGAGTACACTAGCATGACTGAGAATTATTTTAGATACACATTTTTAATGTTGTATGGCTTAACAGTGATTCTTGAAATAGAAAAAGCCCATTCTCATTCCCTAGCTCTGAAGTTTTGAAAGATGCAGTCTATCTACTCTTACCCTTTCTCAATGGCCTTCTATGGAATATGATTTGATTCTGTGCAGCTGATCTGTATAATTTATAAATTATGCATTTTACAAAATAACTGTAAACTGTTATATTTGGAGCTGAAATATGAGTTATTTTTGCTTACAAAATGTAATCCTACTTCAAAACATGAAATTCTGGCCATTCAGTAAAATCTTTTTCTTTTTAAACTGTTTCTTTAAAAAAAATAGAGAATCTTTGCAGTATATGAGAAAACTATAATATAGTGTCTTCATTGATTTTTTTTTCTGTCTGAAATATGACTTCTCCCTGCATCTGAAATGTACTTGTATTAAAAAAGATGTGATTCAGTGCATCAAAACTGTTCAATTTTTATTAAAGTTTGAGAAACATTTTTTTCTGTCTGATAAATGCCTACTCCCTGCCTCCCAAATTGCCTTTTATTAACTGGTTCCCAACCGCCACACGCCAATGTACATGGGCAGAATGGCATGGGTGGGCAAATACGTCCCTCCCTCCCCGTGAACAGGGGGTGCAATCGCGCCCCCCCCTGCCCATAGTGCTCGGATTCGTTGGAGGACCGATCAGTCCCAGGGCCAGACCAATGATTTATGGTCTGGACCTGCTGATCGGTCCTAATGAATGGAAACCATCCCCTGTCTGTGTGGGTATAAACACAGACAGAAGGAAGTGATGTCATTTCTCCTCGTGGAGTCTTTTCGATTCCAGTGAGAGGAGAGATAGCATCTAACCTGAGTGGCGCCAATACTACACTAACACCCCGTACACACAGATACACTTGCCACCCCCGATCACCCCCTGATCCCCCCCAGGTAACCCCTTCACTCCCTGTCACTGTGTCACCAATTGCAGTTTTCAGATTTTTTACTGATCACTGCATTAGTGTCATTTGTGACTGAAATAAGTGTTAGGGCAGTTAGTAGTTGGCCCCGTTAGGTCTAGGTTACCCCCCTAAACCCCCCTAATAGAGGTTTAACCCCTTGATCGCCCCCAGTTAACCCTTTCACCCCCTGTCACCAGTGTCACTAATCGATTGCCATATTTGTGTCATGGGTGACGCTAGTTAGCCAGTTAGGTGATTAGTTTCACCATCAGGTTTTTATAGAATCAGGTACCCCCCATATATTACCTAATAAAGATTTTAACCCCTTGATTGCCCCCTAGTTAACCCTTTCACCCCCTGTCACCAGTGATCCCCATATTAGTGTTACAGGTAACGCTGGTTAGTTAGTTTGTCTTTTATAGCATCGGGGCAACCGCCGTATATTACCCAATAAAGGTTTAACCCCCTGATTGGCCGGAGGGTGATATCAGTTAGGTTTTAGTGTCAGATAGGGTCTGCTTCTTCCCAGGCAGCGTCAGATTAGTGCCAGTAGCTCTAACACCCACGCACGCACCATACACCTCTCTTAGTAGTATAGTGTCTGAATGGATCGATATCTGATTTGATCAGATCTATACTAGCGTCCCCAGTAGTTTAGGGTACCCAAAAACGCAGTGTTAGCGGGATTAGCCCAGAGACCTGCTAGCACCTGCATTTAACCCCTCTGCCCAGTCCAGCACAGCCCAGCCCACCCAAGTGCAGTATCAATTGATCACTGTCACTTACAAAAACACAACACACATAGCTGCAGCATTCGCATAGTCAGGCCTGATCCCTGCGAATGCTAACAGTTTTTTTGGTAGCCTTTGAATCAGTCGTTGACAGTCAGGAGCTCTTTTTCCTGTGAGTCTCACTAGTGTACCATTAAATTTAGAGACCAAAATGTCAAATCGAAGGCACACTAGTGAAGAGGCCTACACATTTCTGAACATGACAGATAGTGAAGAGGAAGTCACTTATCTGTCAGATTCAGGCTCAGAATACGATCCTGTAGACAGCAGCGGCACCCTGGCAGATAGCTCTGACAATGGAGTTGTGGTCCCCGCCAAGGTCAGGCGTACCTGACAGCGTTCTTCTGCTGTCATTGAGGTGCAAGAACTGCAGGGTTCTCGTATGGAGCAGAGAGCCAGTACTAGTGCCGCTCATCCTTCTGGTGAACTGGCAAGCACCAGCGGCAGTTCAAGCTGGTGAGGTGGCTAGCACAACTAGTGTTCACCAAGAAGACAAAGACAGGCCCTTTGAGACCATAGTGCCCTTTCTGCTGCATTTGCCAATCCTAATTGGGAGCCCACCACTTCTGCAGCATCCGTACTTCCCCCATTCACTGGCCAACCCAGAATTTAGATGCAAACAGTTGACTTTACGTCACTTGATTTTTATTCGCTGTTTTTCACAGAAGATCTCTATAGATCTATTGTGGACCAAAGCAATTTGTATGCTGGTCAGTTCATCACCGCTAATCCCCATTTGACCCTTGCCAGAGATTGGAAGCCGATTACGGTTTCCAAATTTAAGACCTTTCTGGGCCTATCCCTCCTCATGGGCATAACTAAAAAGAGTGAGTTGCGGTCATATTGGTCCACTGACCCAATTCACCATATGCCCATGCTCTCTGCCTCCATGGCCAGGGCACGATAAGAGAAGATCATGCACTTCAATGACAATGAACTCTGTCGTCCTCGGGGTGACCCTGGATATGATTGGCTCTACAAAATTCGGACCCTTGTAAACTGTGAACTGCTCAGATTACATAGGGAGCACTGATAAGATTGTGTTGGACTTGGTGTCACCCTTATTCGGAAAGGGGTACCACTTATATGTGGACAATTATTACATGAGCATGCCACTTTTTAGTCACTTGTTTGATCATGGAATTAGTGCATGTGGCACCGTGCGATCTAATTGCCGGGGCTTACCCCAGCGGCTTGTAGATTCCCGTTTTAGGCTGGGGGAGAGAGCCTGCTTGAAGTGCAATAATTTGCTCGCTGTGAAGTTGAGGGATAATCGGAATGTTTTTGTTCTGTCCTCCCTTCACGCAGACATGACAGTCCAAATTCCTACGGTAACTGGTGTTGTGGAGAAACCCCTCTGTGTCCACGAATATAACCCTAATATGGCAGGGATGGAGGCCAGACGCTGGTACAAAAAAGTGTCTGTATACTTATTTCTGCTGAATACTTATGTGCTATACAAAGCTTCAGGACGAACTGGATCCTTCTTTAAATTTCAGGAAGAGATCATCACAGCCCTTCTGTTTCCAGACGGTGCTGTGACCCAACTTCCCATCCAAATGCAGTAAGCCAGCTGCATGAGAAGAATTTTCCGTATGTCCTCCCTGGTACCCCTACCCAACGAGCCCCCCAAAGAAAATGTTGTGTCTGTAGTAAGCGCGGATATAGGTGTGACACCCACTATTATTGTCCCTCCTGTCCTGACCATCCTGGTCTTTGAAATGGTGAATGTTTTGTACGCTACCACACAATAGTGGAGTATTAGCATAGGGTACAGCACTGCACAGACTAGGACACACTTTCACAGGGTCTCCAAAGATGCCATCACATTTTGGGGGACCTGAACCTGGAACCAAACCATTACAACCATTACAGTTACAAATAAAAGTGTAAAAAAATAAATAAATAAATAAAAAAAAATTAAAAAACAAAAATAGTTGTCGTTTTATTGTTCTCTCTCTCTATTCTCTCTCTATTGTTCTGCTCTTTTTTAGTGTATTCTACAATGCAATGTTTTATTGTTACTATGTTTTATCATGTTTGCTTTTCAGGTTTGTAATTCTTTTAGACTTTTACTGTTTACTGTGTTTTATTGTTAACCATTTTTTTGTTTACAGGTACGCCATTTAGCTGCAACACTGATTTATTTACCTTGACAGCAACAGCGTTTGCTCCCACCATATGTAAATCAGAGACTCCAGTGCTGTAGAAGGTGATTTCACCATCACAGTTAAAAAAAGGGCATAGTTACATAGTTACATAGTAGGAGAGGTTGAAAAAAGACACAAGTCCATCAAGTCCAACCTATGTGTGTGATTATGTGTCAGTATTACATTATATATCCCTGTATGTTGCGGTCATTCAGGTGCTTATCTAATACTTTCTTGAAGTTACCAATGCTTCCCCCTGAGACCACCGCCTGTGGAAGGGAATTCCACATCCTTGCCGCTCTTACAGTAAAGAACCCTCTACGTCGTTTAAGGTTAAACCTCTTTTCTTCTAATTTTAATGAGTGGCCACGAGTCTTGTTAAACTCTCTTCTGCTAAAAAGTTTTATCCCTATTGTGGGGTCACCAGTACGGTATTTGTATATTGAAATCATATCCCCTCTCAAGCGTCTCTTCTCCAGAGAGAATAAGTTCAGTGCTCGCAACCTTTCCTCATAACTAAGATCCTCCAGACCCTTTATTAGCTTTGTTGCCCTTCTTTGTACTCGCTCCATTTCCAGTACATCTTTCCTGAGGACTGGTGCCCAGAACTGGACAGCATACTCCAGGTGCGGCCGGACCAGAGCCTTGTAGAGTGGAAGAATTATCGTTTTATCTCTGGAGTTGATCTCCTTTTTAATGCATGCCAATATTCTGTTTGCTTTGTTAGCAGCAGCTTGGCATTGCATGCCATTGCTGAGACTATCCTCTACTAGGACCCCCAGGTCCTTTTCCATTCTAGATTCCCCCAGAGGTTCTCCCCCCAGTGTATAGATTGCATTCATATTTTTGCCCCCCAAATGCATTATTTTACATTTTTCTACATTGAACCCCATTTGCCATGTAGTCGCCCACCCCATTAATTTGTTCAGGTCTTTTTGCAAGGTTTCCACATCCTGCGGAGAAGTTATTGCCCTGCTTAGCTTAGTATCGTCTGCAAATACAGAGATTGAACTGTTTATCCCATCCTCCAGATCATTTATGGACAAATTAAATAGGATTGGTCCCAGCACAGAACCCTGGGGAATCCCACTACCCACCCCTGACCATTCTGAGTACTCCCCATTTATCACCACCCTCTGAACTCGCCCTTGTAGCCAGTTTTCAATCCATGTACTCACCCTATGGTCTATGCCAACGGACCTTATTTTGTACAGTAAACGTTTTTGGGGAACTGTGTCAAATGCTTTTGCAAAATCCAGATACACCACGTCTACAGGCCTTCCTTTATCTAGATGGCAACTCACCTCCTCATAGAAGGTTAATAGATTGGTTTGGCAAGAACGATTCTTCATGAATCCATGCTGATCACTGCTAATGATACTGTTCTTATTACTAAAATCTTGTATATAGTCCCTTATCATCCCCTCCAATAGTTTACATACTATTGATGTTAGGCTAACTGATCTGTAATTCCCAGGGATGTATTTTGGGCCCTTTTTAAATATTAGTGTTACATTGGCTTTTCTCCAATCAGCTGGTACCATTCCAGTCAGAAGACTATCTGTAAAAATTAGGAACAACGGTCTGGCAATCACTTGACTGAGTTCCCTAAGTACCCTCGGATGCAAGCCATCTGGTCCCGGTGATTTATTAATGTTAAGTTTCTCAAGTCTAATTTTAATTCTGTCCTCTGTTAACCATGGAGGTGCTTCCTGTGTTGTGTCATGAGGATAAACACTGCAGTTTTGGTTACTGAAGCCCCCCGATTCACTCGTGAAGACTGAGGAGAAGAATAAATTCAATACCTTCGCCATCTCCCCATCCTTTGTAACCAGATGCCCTTCCTCATTCTTTATGGGGCCAATATGGTCTGTCCTCCCTTTTTTACTGTTTACATACTTAAAGAATTTCTTGGGTTTTTTTTGCTCTCCTCCGCTATGTGTCTTTCATGTTCTATCTTAGCTGTCCTAATTGCACCCTTACATTTCTTGTTGCATTCTTTATAAAGTCTGAATGCTGAGGATGATCCCTCAACCTTGTATTTTTTGAAGGCCTTCTCCTTTGCTTTTATATGTATTTTTACATTGGAGTTAAGCCATCCAGGATTTTTGTTCGCTCTTTTAAATTTATTACCCAATGGGATACATTGGCTAATGCCCTTATTTAATATGCTCTTAAAGCAAACCCATCTCTCCTCCGTATTCTTTGTTCCTAATATTTTATCCCAATTTATGCCTTTTAGCAAGGTTTGTAGTTTAGGGAAGTCGGCTCTTTTGAAATTCAGTGTCTTTGTATTCCCTTTATGTTTCCTATTTGTGTGATTTATATTTATTTCTAGTTGGTGCGTCTACCATCTGACCCATAAAATTGTCCTGCAAGACATTAAGGAACTGGCAAGCCTTAAATGAATGCACGGTTCCCTCCGCCCAGTCTATGTCTGGATAATTAAAATCCCCCATTATGATAACACTTCCCATCCTTGCTGCTAATCCAAATTGTGATAGGATATCTGTCTCCACTTCCTTCCTCAGGTTAGGGGGCCTATAGCATACTCCCAGTATTATTTTCCCCTTAGCTTCATCCCTTTGGGGCTCTACCCATAAGGATTCCACCTCCTCTCTAGCTCCCTCAGTGATGTCATCTCTCACATTCACTTGTACATAATTCTTGATATATAGGCATACCCCTCCTCCTTTTTTACCCTCTCTATCCTTGCGGTATAGGGTATATCCTTGAATGTTTGCCAGCCAATCATGAGAGCTGTTGAACCAGGTCTTTGAAATCCCCACAAAATCCAAATCCTCCTCGTGCAACAGTATCTCTACTTCACCCATCTTGTCCGCCATGCTCCTGGCATTGGTGAACATGCCACATAGTTTAGACCGGTCGCATATTGTCCTCGTATTGGGTGTTTCGAGATTGCAACTAGGACTTGCTACTATACTCACCTTGTGTTTTTGTGCTTTGGTTAACCTACCACTAATGCCCCCAATACTACCCTCTGGAATATCTTTCACACAGGCTATCTCTGCCTCTGGACCCTCCCCCCCATCGCCTAGTTTAAAAACCCCTCTAACTTTTTGGCCATCTTCATTCCCAGCAGATCTGCACCCTCCTCATTTAGGTGCAGTCCATGCCTTCTATAGTACCGGTTACCGACTGAGAAGTTGGCCCAGTCCTCCAGGAACCCAAACCCCTCCTTACTACACCAGCTCTTCAGCCAATTCTTTACTTCCCTAATCTCCCTCTGCCTTTCTGGTGTGGCTCGATGTACCGGTAGTATTCCTGGTAATACTACTACGAAGGTCCTTTTTCTCAATTTAGCTCCTAAGTCCCTAAAATCGTTCTTTAGGACACTCCATCTGCCTCTGACTTTGTCATTGGTGCCAACGTGCACTATGACAGCCGGGTCTTCCCCAGCCCCTCCCAGTAATCTGTCCACAAGATCCGTGATGTGCCGAACCCGAGCGCCCGGTAGACAACATACTGTTCGGCGCTTCAGGTCTTGGTTACAGATTGCCTTCTCTATCCTTCTAAGAATTGAGTCCCCTACCAGCAGAATCTGTCTTTCCTTTCCCTTTGCTGCCCCCCACTCTCACTGGAGGAGTTCTTCCCCTGGCAGCTAGGAGAGTCCTTCAGCTCCAGCAGTGCTGGTCCCTGACTGGTTTCACCAATGTCACTCAATGGAGCGTACTTATTGGGATGCTCCAGTCCTGGATGGACCTCCCTGGCACTTCCCCCTCTACCACTCCTGACTGTCACCCATCTACTCTTTGCTAGTGCCTGCACCTCTTTGTCTCCACCCGCCTCTGTGCTGGCCCCTGCCGGCACCTGCCGTGTATGTTCTTGGCTCTCCTTTAGTATGGAGGGACTTCCCAGTGCTGACAGTTGCTTCCCCAGATTCAGAACTTGGGCTTCCAGGGAAACAATGTGCTTACATTTTGCACAGCAGTATTCACCCTCGATCGGATGATCAAGGAACGCATACATGCGGCAAGATGTACAAAGTGTCGCCTCTCCACACCCGGGCATCGTACCTATTAAATTTAGTGAAGATTGGTGATTTTACCCTGTCCAAATTACCTAACAGCTAGCTTCTTGGCACTAATACTCAAGACAATACACAGGTACACAGGTACACAACAAGACAATACACAGGTACTCACAGACCTACGTGCAATCGCAGAACAGTCGCAGACCTACGTGCACTCGCAATACTCAAGTATACAGTACACAATACACAAGTACTAACGATTCACACACACTACTCAGACAACACTTAGGTACTCACACTACACAGGTACTATGACCCCTGTTATAACCTCCTGTTTTAAACTCTGGTTTTAACTCACCACTTAGACCAGTTCCACTTGAACTTGGAAGTTCCAACAGCCTCACAATGAGCAGGCTCAGGATGAGTCCTACACAAAGTTATACAGGCTACAAGCACCTGTGAGCAATTAACCACTCCCCTTAATTGATAGCCTGAAGGAAATGAAGGAACCAAACAAAAAAAAAAAAAAGCTATTTAAAAAGTGACAGAAAAAGGTGATTGAAAAACTAAAAGGAAAAGCCCTAAAAATGCAACCCATCAAACAAAAAGCAAGACTTGTTCACTCTCCACTCAAGGTTCCCCCAACTCTGGTTTTAACTCACCACTTAGACCAGTTCCACTTGGACTAAGTTCCAACAGCCTCACAATGAGCAGGATGAGCATATATGCCGAAGCATGGGGGCAGGGGTGGAGGAGCGATTTGCTCCTAACATTAGGGGCAGATTGCCCCCATGCTTCGGCATATATTTTTTGGGCACAGATTGCGTTAAAAAATGTTTTTTACTATGTTTTATTGTATTTGCTTTGCAGGTATGGCAAGTCTTACTGTTATACTGTAATGTTACTTTGTTTTATTGTTAACCATCATCTGCTTAGTGGGTACACCATTCAGCTGCAGCACTGATTTATTTATCTTGACAGCAACATCGTTTGCTCCCACGATACGTAAATCAGCCACTCCAGCGCTGTAGGAGGTAATTTTACCACCACAGTTAAAAAAAAAATGGTGCATGTATGCCCATCATTAGAAGTGAGTGGATGAAGGTGGTAGTCTAATAGTTGGCATACCCACCGATCAATCTCTTTTTTTCGTTTAGCCCACAGGCTGCATGAAAAAAAAATTACAATGTATGCTCAACAAGGACCAGCAACGTACTGGTATGTTGCTGGACTCTGAGTGGTTATACCAGACTGATGCCTGTAGGTTTAGGTATCATCTTGGTATCATTCTTCTCAGCCAGAGGTGGGCTTTCATGTAAAAGCAATCCTAGTGGCTAATTAGCCTCTAGACTGCTTTTACAAGCAGTGGGAGGGAACGTCCCTCCCCACCATCTTCCATGGTTTTCTCGGGCTCTCCTGTCCCGACAGGGAACCCGAGAAAGCAGTCGGTGGTTCCTCCAGCTGACCATAGAGCTGATCAGAGACCAGAATGGCTCCAATCATCTCTATGGCTTAAGAAACCGGAAGCTATGAGCATTTCATGACTTAGGTTTGGCCGGATATAAACAGCACCATTGGGAAATTGGTAAAGCATTTTATCACACCGATCTTGGTGTGGTCAGATGCTTTGAGGCCAGAGAAGAGATCTAGGGTCTAATAGACCCCATTGTTTAAAAAAAAAACTTCTTGCTACTACCTATTGCTACCATAGAATTAAATTCAAAATACTAACAAATACGTACAAAGCCATCCACAATTTCGCCCCCAGCTACATCACTAGCCTAGTCTCTAATTACTAACCTACTCATTCTCTTTGTTCCTCATAGGAACCTCCTGCTCTCTAGCTCCCTCGTAGGGATGATCTGAACACCCCCCGGTTCAGTTCGCAACCAGAACATGTGAACAGGCAAAAAATATGTTCGAACACGCGAACGCCGTTAAAGTCTATGGGACTACATGAATAATCAAAATATAAAATATTCCATGGACTCAACATGCCTCTTAGCAAATAGCTTGAAGTTTCTTCTTTCCAAAATGGGATCATTTGGGGGGGGGTTGTGCTATCTTGTCATTTCATGGCCTCCAAAACTGTGATAGTTAGTGAGGAGGTGAAATCACCATTTTATGCCCCTTGAAAGCCTGAAGTGGTGCTTGGTTTTCGAGGTCCTGTACACAGCTGGGCTCCAAAAAAGTCTCACACATGTGGTATCCCCTTACTCAGAAGAAGCAGCAGAATGTGTTTTGGGGTGTCATTTCACATATGCCCATGGCACTTTTGAGCAATAGATCATTTAGTGACAACTTTGTGCAAAACAAAAATTCATTTTGCTGAAACTTGTGGCAAAATATAAAATATTCCATGGACTCAACATGCCTATCAGCAAATAGCTTGGAGTGTCTACTTTCCAAAATGGGGTCATTTGGGGGGCGGGGAGTTGACATTTTATCGTCTTCAAAACTATGATAGGTAGTGAGGAGTGAAATCAAACATTTATACCCTTATGCCGTGTACACACGAGCGGAATGTCTGACAGAAAAAGTCAGACGGGAGCTTTTCATCGTATATTCCGATCGTGTGTATGCCCCATCAGACTTTTTACATCGAAAATTCTGATGGACCTAGAAAGAGAACATGTTCTAAATTTTTCCGATGGAACCAATTCCTATCAGGAAAACTGCTCGTCTGTATGCTGTTCCGACGTACCAAAAACGACACATGCTCTGAAGCAAGTACGAGATGGAAGTTATTGGCTACTGGCTACTTTTCTAGTCCCGTCCTACGTGTTGTACGTCACCGCGTTCTGGATGGTCGGAATTTGGTGTGACCGTGTGTATGCAAGACAGCTTGAGCGGAATTCCGTCGGAACTCTGTCAGAAAAACCTTCAGAGTTTATTCCAACGGGAAAACCGGTCGTGTGTACAGGGCATTAGACTTTATTACTTTGTGTAATTTTTTTTTGTCATTTTTCAATCACGTGACAAAAAATAAAATATTCAATGGTCTCAACATGCCTCTCAGCAATATCCTTGGGGTTTCTACTTTCCAAAATGGGGTCATTTGGGGGGGGGGTTTGTACTGCCCTGCCATTTTAGCACCTCAAGAAATGCGATAGGTAGTCAAAAACTAAAAGCTGCGTAAATTCCAGAAAATGTACCCTAGTTTGTAGACGCTATAACTTTTGCGCAAGCCAATAAATATACGCTTATTGACATTTTTTACCAAAGACATGTGGCTGAATACATTTTGGCTTAAATGTATGACTAAAATTGAGTTTATTAAGTTTTTTTTATAATAAAAAGTAGAAAATATAATTTTTTTTCGAAATTTTTGGTCATTTTCCGTTTATATCGCAAAAAGTAAAAATCACAGAGGCAATCAAAAGATACCATCAAAAGAAAGCTCTATTTGTGGGTAAAAAAAAGATCCAAATTTAGTTTGGGTACAGCATTGCATGACCGCACAATTGCCAGTTAAAGCAGCACAGTGCCAAATTGTAAAAAGTGCTGTGGTCCTTGAGCAGCCAAATCCTCCGGGGCTGAAGTGGTTAAAAAGGATGAGATTCTGTACCTCAAATGTATACAATATTTATGCAGTATCTCTGGAAAAAAAATATTTTTTGGGTGAATACCTTTACAACTCCCAAAGAATGTGATTTTGTTCAGCAATTAGTTAAATTAAAGATTAATTTTTTTTCGAACAATACAGTTTCAATAAATATTTATGGCTGAAGCATGGCAACTTAACGCCTCCCAAATGATCTCCCATGAAAAAGGATACAATTATGTTAGGCAAATATGTACAAATTTAATGTGGTGTTTTAATAAAAATATATTTTCCTGTAATTTTTCATGCTGAAATAGGACTGTAGCAAAATTCTTCAAATACTCCAGTAAACCTCATAGAATGCTTACAAATATGGTAAAGGTTAGACCGACACAATCTGGCATACAAGGTTGATGGCATGCCTACATACTGTTCACAATCAATCACCAAAACATTTGGGGACTAGTATAGTAAATTGTATAATTGCTTATCCACAAATATCCATTCTACTTTTCCAAATTGGAGGCATTTAATACATTTATGTTTTCTTTTAGGCTGTCTAAATTGTCACCCTCTGATTTAGCTTTTCTAAATGCAGATACTATATTGGAAGAGCTTTTTGCTTTTATCAAAAACTTCCTGACACAAATCAACAGGTCCAGATGGACTACTTTATGGTTTCTATAAACATTTCTTATCCCATCCAAAAGGCTTAATAGCTGTAGCGCAAAATTGTAAAATTCTTCCCTGCTCAGTCTATCAAATAAAACCCCAATTCTTAATTCACCATTGCAATATGTCCAATCAGTCACTCAAAGACTTCAGCCTGTCCATGCAGGCTTAATATCTGTGGTGAAAATATCTAAAATTGTTCCATCTTTATTCTCCTTAAAGATTAATACATTTTTTTTATTTCTAGATGCAATGTGCTAAACTGTAACTGTGTATTTTACTCTTCAGTATCTGAATCAAGACACTAGATTTTTATTTCTAGATGCAATATGCCCACTCAGTCACTCAGAAATTGCAGCCTGCCCATACAGTCTTAATACCTGCCATGCTAAACTGTAAAACTTTGGCCTCATGGTCTCTGAATCAAGCCACTAATTTTTTATTTCCATATGTGATACACCTGCTCAATCATTCAATTGCTCTGTTCATACAGGCTTAATATCTGTGGTGCAACTATTTCAAGTAGCAATGTGCTTGCTTCTTTGCTCTCAGAAAATGTGGCCTATCCAAGAAAGGTTTTTAAGATATGGCATCTCCCTCTAAAATAGCAGACTATTAAAAGTCTTAAAAATATACTGCATATACTGGACATACAGTGCCTTGCAAAAGTATTCACCCCCTTCGCTTTTTACCTATTTTGTTACATTACAGTCTTTAGTTCATTGTTTTTTTTTTATCTGAATTATATGTGATGGATCAGAACACAATAGTCTAAGTTTGTAAAGTAAAATTAGAAAAATATATACATAAAACTATTTTTCAGAAATAAAAAACATATAATTGGCATGTGCGTATGTATTCACCCACTTTGTTCTGAAGCCCATAAAAAGCTCTGATGCAACCAATCACCTTCAGAAGTCACATAATTAGTGAAATGATGTCCACCTGTGTGCAATCTAAGTGTCACATGATCTGTCATTACATATACACACCTTTTTGAAAGGCCCCAGAGGCTGCAACACCAAGGAACTCTCCAAACAATTAAGAGACAATGTTGTTGAGAAGTACAAGTCAGGGTTAGGTTATAAAAAAATATCCAAATCTTTGATGATCCCTAGGATCACTATCAAATCTATCATAACCAAATAGAAAAAAAATGGCACAACAGCAAACCTGCCAAGAGACGGCCGCACACCAAAACTCACGGACAGAGCGAGGAGGGCATTATTCAGAGAGGCAGCACAGAGACCTAAGGTAACCCTGGAGAAGCTGCAGAGTTCCACAGTAGAGACTGGAGTATCTGTATATAGGATGACAATAAGCCGCTCCATAGAGTTTGGCTTTATGGCAGAGTGGCCAGAAGAAAGCCATTACTTTCAGCAAAAAACAAAATGGCACATTTTGAGTTTGTGAAAAGGCATGTGGGAGACTCCCAAAATGTATGGAGGAAGGTGCTCTAGTCTGATGAGACTAAAATTAAACTTTTTGGCCATCAAAGAAAACGCTATATCTGGCTCAAACCCAACACATCACATCACCCAAAGAACACCATCACCACGGTGAAACCTGCTGGTGGCAGCATCATTCTGTGGGGATGTTTTTCAGGAGTCGGGACTGGGAAACTGGTCAGGGTTGAGGGAAAGATGGATGGTGCTAAATACAGGGATATTCTTGAGCAAAACCTGTACTACTCTGTGTGTGATTTGAGGCTAGGATGGAGGTTCACATTCCAGCAGGACAATGACCCCAAACACACTGCTAAAGCAACACTTGAATGGTTTAAGGGGAAACATGTAAATGTGTTGGAATGGCCCAGTCAAAGCCCAGACCTCAATCCAATAGAAAATCTGGTGGTCAGACTTAAAGATTGATGTTCACAAGTGCAAATCATCCAACTTGAAGGAGCTGGAGCAGTTTTGCAAGGAGGAATGGGCTAAAATCCCAGTGGTCAGATGTGGCAAGCTCATAGAGATTTATCCAACGTGACTTGGAGCAGTGATAGCTGCAAAAGGTGGCTCTACAAAGTATTGACTTTAGGGGGTGAATAGTTATTCACATTGACTTTTTCTGTTATTTTGTCCTATTTGTTGTTTGCTTCACAATATAAAAAAAATCTTCAAATTTGTGGGCATGTTCTGTAAATTAAATGATGCAAATCCTCAAACAATCCTTGTTAATTCCAGGTTGTGAGGCAACAAAACATGAAAAATGCCAAGGGGGTGAATACTTTTGCAAGGCACTGTATCTTTTTTCAGTTTTCAGTCTTAGAATATGCACTAGTATTTGTTTAATCAAGATGAAATCTGCATGCTCTCTCTCTCTGTCATAGAATCTTAGCTAAAATGAGTACATACTGTACCCCCTCTCAAATCAGGTCTGTTTTCCTTGCTTGTGGCTCTGGAAAATGACACTCCAATCTAATTATATTTAACACTTGCTGAGTCTGTCCATTTTTCTTTGTGTGCTTGTAAAAACACTTACATGGTGTGCTGTGTGTCTCTTTTTCTCAATCTCTTTTTCTAACATAGTGGCTAAGTACAAATGCTTGCATAATGATCAGCAAGTCTGTTTTTGAAAAAATACTATAATTGTTATATTAGGGACAAAAAATATTAGGGACAAAAATTGTAAAATCTCTCCTTTTTGGGTTTCTGTCATAGGCCCAAATCAATCTGACTCCACACCTTCCAGTAGATGTGCACTCCTGAAAAATGTTTGTTTTAGTTTTCATTTCATTCGTTTTTTCTTTGCGAGTCATTCTTTATGATCCAAATTTGTAAATTCGTAAATTTGAAAATCCGGACCTTCGGAAATTCGAAAATTAGAAGATTGAAAAATCCGAAAAATCTGGAAATTCTAAATTTCAGAAATTTGAAAATTCGGTAATACGTTAATTTGAAAATTCTAAAATGAAAAAATTCAAAAATAAGAAAAAAAAATCTGAAAGTTAAAGAACGAAAATCCAAAAATTCTAAGGAAAGAAAATACAAAAATTTTAAATAATAGCTAGCTAACTAACTAATAATAACCAACTATTAAAATATAGGTATTGGAATTTCCTTTCAAATTTGGCTGTTAGTCAACCTAACGAATATGAATTTATCAGAAGTTACGAATTATCCGAAATAACGAATGCTGCATCTAAACAAATGGAACAGAACAAAATAATAATAAACAATAATAATAAAACGTTTTTATTATTATTATTGTTATTTATTATTATTAATTTGTTACGTTCCATTCGTTTAGATAATACATTAGTTATTTCAGATAACTTGTAACTTTATATAAATTCGTGTGAGTTACGTTCACTAACAGCCAAATTTGAAAGGAAGTTATTATTGGTTAGTTATTATTTCAGATTTTTGAATTTTCAGGTTTTCAGATTTTCTTTCTTATTTTTGGATTTTTGTTCTTTTGAATTTTCATTCTTATTTTTGGATATTTGAATTTTTGGATTTTCAAATTTTCGAATTTCTGAATTTCTAGATTTTCACATTTGGAATTTCCAATTTTCCGAATTTCCGGATTTTCACATTTCTGAATTTCCAGATTTTCGATTTTTGAATATTTGAATTTAAGAAATTAACAAATTTTCGAATATTCAAATTTAAAACTATTTGGAAAAATTTGTTAAACGGGTTTTCGTTAATTCGGATATTTCCAAATTAATGAAATTCGGTAAAAAATGAATTTGGAACAAAACGAATTGCACATATCTACCTTCTAGCCACTGTGCCATATGTTTGGCTGTTGTGTCTGAAACAGGGTAATGGTATTGCTTATTGCGGTACTTAAAATAAGTCACAAAAGTGAAGTTGTATGAAGTTGATTGAATAAACTTTATTATTTGAATACATATATTTTCACTAGATTTTTTAGCAACCTGCTACTTTCAGCTCTCATTTATGGCCTATAACTACTACACCAAAAAATAATATCTTCAATAAAATAACCAGATTTTTTATGGTAATCAACTATATTGAGTTGCCTCTGCTACTGGCTGATGCTGTCCCTGAGAATCATAATGTTCTGTGAAAACAAATAAACCTTTAAAGTGGTTGTATACCCTTTTTTATATTTTTACCTACAGGTAAGCCTATAATAAGGCTTACCTGTAGGTAAAATGAATATCTCCTAAACCTGTACTGTTTAGGAGATATTCAATTTGCATGCAGCCGCTGACGTCAGTGGCGCATGCACTGTGAAGGTCTGGCTGAAGGTCCGGCGGATGCTGCCGGACCTTGCCAGAAAGAAATCTCCCACACAGTTCCCTCGGAGGTGACCAGGATCAGCTGCCGACACCTTGTTCTAAGCTAAGTATTTCATAATGAGCTAGTATGCAGTGCATACTAGCTCATTATGCCTTTGACTTACAGTTTTTTTTTGTGCGGGTATACAACAGCTTTAAGGCGTCCTCTAATTTGATTTTTTTTTTCTAATTTTAATGTGCCCTTTCAACTGCCTAAAAAGACCTTCTCATTGCTGAAGATAGATTATTAAAAATATATTTTGCATTGATGAATGTATACACAGTGCTCTGTGTATTAACAATCCTTTGCTATTAGCATAAAAATGAGCATTACTGATTTTCAAGATTTAGCTTTTATTGACATTAATGGGGTTTGAATTTAGAATGCAAAATTCAGTAACAAATCTGCATTGGATGGAACCCTGACACATTCAGCTCATCCTATTCCCTAATTGGGACCTGCAAGGCTTTGGGATTCATTTACTAAAACTGGAGAGTGTAAAATCTGGTGCAGCTGTACATGGTAGCCAATCAGCTTCTAATTTCAGCTTGTTCAATTAAGCTTTGACAAAAAACCTGTAAGCTGATTGGTTTCTATGCAGAGCTGCACCAGATTTTGCACTCTCCAGTTTTAGTTAAACAACCCCTTTGTATGGCTGCAGCTCATGAAAAGTGTGGCTGGTTGGGTTGGACATTTTCTTCCTCGTCCATAACACACACAAAGAAAAAAAATATGCTTATTACACTTGTATTCAAAGCGGAGCTTAAAATGTGTCTTCTGATACAGGTGCAGAACTTGCTTCCCATCAACTTTAGGTGAAAGATATTACATTTTTTTATGGGTATTGGATTGACATTTTCATCACTGATTTGTATTTTATCTGTTGGTTCAGGGAACATAATTAGAAACAACTACAGCACCTATTACCTGGAAACAATTTATTTCAAATTATCATGTTTATGCAACTTATTGAATTGATTTTGAAATCTTCTTTAGAATGAATTCCAGTTAACATTTGCATAAATTGTAGTGTATTTGAAGAAGCATTTTCATTTTGTTTTTTTTTTTCTTTAGACTTTAGAGAGAGATAATTGAGTTGAGATTTATTAGGAATTTTCATTAAAATAAAGATAAATTGGACATTGGATATAAACTGAAATTTAAGTTCATAAGTGCAGAACAATTATTGATTCTGGTAGTATAAGCCCTACAAATATTTGTTATTAACTCTGTGGGGTTGGAGCACTTTTATGTAGAGCTGAGACTTAAGCCCCATACACACGATAGGACTTTGTACAAACTTTACCTTGGATTTTTGTACAAAGGGCCTTGCCCAAAAATTTGTCTTGCATACAGACGACAGGACTTTTCCAGCCAACTTTCACCATATCACGTGGTTTTTCAGCTCTTTACCACCACCCTTTGGTCAACTTGTGTATTGTTGTCTGATATTGTGTCAATCTCGCCACTTTTTTTTGGCTAGATTGACACCTTGCGAGCCGGGTTGACACTGGTGCGGGGATCCTACTTGGATCCCCGCCAATGCCAGGCACTTTGTTTGGTATGAATTTCGAGGGGGAACTCCACGCCAGATTTTAAATAAAAAACTGGCATGGGTTCCCCTCCAGGGGCATACCAGGCCCTTAGGTCTGGTATGGATATTAATAGGAACCCCCCTACGGCAAAAAAACGGCGTGGGGGTCCCCCCCAAGTCCATACCAGACCCTTATCCGAGCACGCAGCCCAGCCGGTCAGGAAAGGGGGTGGGGACGAGCGAGCGCCCCCCCTCCTGAGCCGTACCAGGCCGCATGCCCTCAACATGGGGGTGGGTGCTTTGGGGGAGGGGGGCGCCCTGTGGGCCCCCCACCCCAAAGCACCTTGTCCCCATGTTGATGAGGTCAAGGGCCTCTTCCCGACAACCCTGGCCGTTGGTTGTCGGGGTCTGCGGGCGGGGCACTTATCGGAATCCGGGAGCCCCCTTTAATAAGGGGGCCCTCAGATACCGGCCCCCCCACCCTATGTGAATGAGTATGGGGTACATTGTACCCCTACCCATTCACCTAGGGAAAAAAGTGTCAATAAAAAACGCAGTACACAGGTTTTTAAAGTAATTTATTAGGCAGCTCCGGGGTCTTCTTCCGACTTTGGGGGTCCTCTTCCAACTTCGGGGGTCTCTCCGGCATCTTCTCCCGGTGTCCGCATCTTCTGCCGGCTCCACCGCTATCTTCTGGCGCTCTTTTGCCAGTGGTGGTCCGGACTTCTGGATCGTTTTCTTCCCTCTTCTCTTCCAGAGATGTTGACACGACGCTCTCTCCAGCCGGAATGGTCTCTGTGCGCTCCGCAGCGGACTTATATAGGCAGTGACCCCGCCCCCCTATGACATCACAGTCCTGGGGCATGCTGGGACTGTGAGGTCATAAGGGGGCCTGGTCATATGATGACATGACCCTGCCCCCCTATGACCTCACAGTCCCGGGGCATGCTGGGACTGTGAGGTCATAAGGGGGCGTGGTCATGTCATCATATGAGGGACTGTGATGTCATAGGGGGCGGGGTCACCGCCTATATAAGTCCGTTGCGGAGCGCACAGAGACCATTCCGGCTGGAGAGAGCATCGTGTCAACATCTCCGGAAGAGAAGAGGGAAGAAGACGATCCAGAAGTCCGGACCACCGCTGGCAAAAGAGCGCCAGAAGGTAGCGGTGGAGCCGGCAGAAGATGCGGACACCGGGAGAAGACGCCGGAGAGACCCCCGAAGTCGGAAGAAGACCCCGGAGCTGCCTAATAAATTACTTTAAAAACCTGTGTACTGTGTTTTTTATTGACACTTTTTTCCCTAGGTGAATGGGTAAGGGTACCATGTACCCCATACTCATTCACATAGGGTGTGGGGCCGGGATCTGGGGGCCCCCTTATTAAAGGGGGCTCCCGGATTCCGATAAGCGCCCCGCCCGCAGACCCCGACAACCAACGGCCAGGGTTGTCGGGAAGAGGCCCTTGTCCTCATCAACATGGGGACAAGGTGCTTTGGGGTGGGGGGCCCACAGGGCGCCCCCTTCCCCCAAAGCACCCACCCCCCATGTTGAGGGCATGCGGCCTGGTACGGCTCGGGGGGGCGCTCGCTCGTCCCCACTCCCTTTCCTGACCGGTCAGGCTGCGTGCTCGGATAAGGGTCTGGTATGGATTTTGGGGGGACCCTCACGCTGTTTTTTCAGCGTAGGGGGTTCCCCTTACCGAAGGGCTTGGTATTCCCCAGAGGGGAATTCCCTCTCGCGCCCGCCGCAGTAGGAAAATGTGTTTTTCCGATTGCAGCTAGCGCGAGCTGTACAGTACCCTGCCGCCGGGAAACATTCTCGCGGCTGAGTACTGTAGTTTGTACAAAAGTCCGATGGCTTTGTGTACACACGATCGGACTTTGCTCCATTAGACTTTTGTTGCCGGAAAGTTTGTCCGTTTGCACAGCCAAAAAAGTCCGATGGAAACTGAAAAAGTTTGTCCGATGGAGCGTACACACGGTCGGATGTTGCTCCAAAACAGCTAATTTGCATGTCTGTTGTCAAAAAGTCCGATCGTGTGTACGGCCCTTTACTCTAAAGAGTTTGTGATAATTTGGCAACTTCCAGGTAGGTGCATCCCCAGTTCATTTGACCGCATCCATACCTACTCATACAATGTTTTAAATGCATTCATACAACACAGACTTGGGGCCAGTTCACATCACATGCAGTCCAGTGCATTTTTCTGCATCAAAAACACATGGATAGTAGGTTATATGGTTTTCAGTGGCATAGTTTACACCAGTGTGGTCAGTTCCAGTGTGTGCCAGTTCCAGAAAAAAAAGTAGAACATGCTGCATTTTTTCTGCACTGGACCGTATTGGAACGCAGTAAAATGCATCAAAAATGTACCTGGTTGCACCCAAACTCACCACAAATGCACCAAAAACACACTGAAACACATATGTCCTTATTTAAGGTAAAGAAAAAAGAGGGGGAAAATGCATTGAAATGCATTAAAAAAGCGCCAAAAATGTGTATGCAGAAAAGCATTAGGAACGCATCTGGACAGCATTTCTATGGTGTGAACTGGCCCCTCTGCCATAAAGCATCAAAGCACACACATATACTAAATTCTGAAAAGAGACTGATGCTGCATTGCCATGGAGTACTACCAAATAACAAAAGACTGCTGCCATGTTAGTATTACGTGATTACTGCCATAATATAAATAACTAGCACATCGATAGAAACATATTTTTAGGTTACCCTGCTGAATCCCTGATCTCCTAGCTCAGTCTATTTTGTGATACATGACCTTTCAAAAGCATCTTGCGGCCCAAAAGTAAATATCACACAGCGACATTCCAAAACTAGGCATGTGTGCATAATTAAAAGAAATGACATTGCTGACCATTTTCTAAAGTCAATCCCATGATCCGATTCTGAGGATTAAAACTAAATTCCAGGAAAATATAACAGACACAAATTAATGCAGATTCATATTGATTGCATTCATTTATCAATTGCCTCAATGTATTTAAGAGCAAGCAGTGTAAGTACCTGGATCTGACTTGGTAACAGCTACTTGTGGACCATGTAAAGCAGGGTTCAGAGTGGGAAAGGAAAAGCAGCACAAGCAGCCAATCAGTTTATGTGCTGACAAGGATCATACCGGTAAGAGAAGAAAGCAGAGTGACATGAAGATGAGTTTATCACTGTGTGCTGCTTTTCCCACTCACTGCAGGTCCGTGAAAGCTTTGTCTCAGAGGAAGTCAACTGAATGAATTTGGCTATTTAACCCAGAAGAATAAAAAAGAAATATGGGTGACAACTCTGAACTGAAAGTGAATTTTGCTGCCTTTTTTGTTTTATCTTTTAGTAGGCTATATTTTTAAAATTCTGCTTTAAGTTTTACTTGTCTGCTTTTTTCATGTTTATTAAAAAAATGCATAGACCTACAGCATTGAATGATCTCTGCACACCAGACATTTCAACATTAATACTGTAAACATGCAGATCCTTGACTCTGCTCATACCAAACTGAATCTGGCGAACTGATCCAGGGATCTATTGGATCCTCTTCCTGCTCAAACATATACATTAAAAACAAAAACTACTCACTTCCCCTCCCTTAGGGGTGCATTAAAAAGCTGTTTTAATTATCTTGTATCTAACTCCTCCAGCAGCAGGCACTCTCCTTTTCTTTCCAACACTCTGGATTGCTATGGGCTCTCAGCATTTTCACTTATAATGCATGACTGCTGTTCATGATGATGGAAGAGTGCCTGCAACTGATGTAGCGGTGAACAAAAGTAGTTTTGGGGAAGTGATTATGCAGCTGGGAGAAAGCCTAAGGTAAAGTAAGTGAATCTGTTTTTTTTTATGTTTCCCTGGAAAAAAATAATCATTTATCCCTTGCAGTGTGGGGAGCAAAGGGGCACTGCAAGGGTAATATTGGATTTTACCCAGACCTCAGCTTCAAAGTCTGAGGCCTATAACAGTGTTTTCAATTCTTGATGAATAAATTAAGAACAGATAAAGAGTAAAGCCTCGTACACACAGTACGATTGCTGGCCAGCTGAGCGCCTGATTTTTGTCAAAAGGGCGTGTGCCAGGATCTTGTCTTGCATACTAATGGTACACAATTGTCGTGCCACAAACACGAACGTAGTGACGTACTACGTGGAATTTCAGCTCTTGAGCGCCACCCTTTGGGCCCCTTCTGCTAATTTCGTGTTTGGTGAGCATTGATTCCAAGCATGCGTGTTTGTACTTTCAACTTGTGTGACGGATTTGTGTACTGACCATACGAAAATCTGACATCAAACCGTCGTCCGCCGAAAATTTAATAGCCTGTCATCCAACATTTGTTGGTGGAAAACTGGGCAACAATTGTCAAAAGGAGCGTACTAATGGTAAGATTTTAGGACAACAGTCTGTCAACAGACAATTCCCTGCCAACAATCATACCGTGTATACTAGGATTTAGGCTGGCCATACATTATACAATTTTCTTGTACAACTTTCCTTTACAGTTACCAAAACCATACAATAGGAGGTCAAACCTAAACACTATCAATTTGTATGCCCTAAGACAGGCCCTTGCACTACACAGTCAAAGGTAAATCTAAAGAAACAAAATATTACAGTGCACACATGCAAAAACGACATTTACCTCTAGCAAGGCTTATTAAAAACACCTAGACACTTTCAAAAAACATTATCAAAAAATATGGGGATTTGGTCACACCATATGGTGCTTAAGCCCACTTACTGTGACAAAGTACCCCATGATTAGTGGGTCCTTGTGAATCTAAAGAAAATTGCATAAGAAAAGTGTATGGCCAGCTTTAGTTAGACTTCATTACCTGCTGTAAGGAGGAGGTGCTGGTCAGCCTACCTGCTCTTATGGATGTATCAATACTACACAGAATCTCCCCCTTTCTATTCAAAGAAGCAACATTTACCAGAAACCAGTGATTTGAAAGAACTCAGCGTTTTCAGGAAGGATACATCTTCTGAGGGAGGGAGACACTGTTGATAATAAATAGTTACAAATGTCTGCTACCCACAGATCAATCGTATCCAGTTTGGCTTTTAGGCTAGCCATTAGCCTAAATGTACTAAACGTAAATGTAGTCAAACAGCTCAACAGCCAGAATCAGAAAACAGTAACTACAGACTTTTTTTTTATCTGATGCTGGCATTTAAAGCAACGCTAAACATACCTCTTCTTCAGTGATCCCCATCCCTCCCTGGCACTGGCATTTTCGTATTTGTGCTGGTCTTTGACCACTTTTATTGGCTGTTGTGGGATGACTTTACTCACATGTGCAGAAGTCAGTCATTCCAGCACGCAGGGACTGTGCCGGTGATGTAAACTGAGTTGTGAATGCGCAGCTCAGTGTACATGTCAGCAAATGCTACGAACAGGCAGGTAGGTGTATGTTATTGCAGAAAAAGTCATTGCATGTCTCTTCTGCAATAAAGAGTCTCCCTCCTCATGGTTTGTGACGATGAAACCTAAAAGCAAAACTAAACCCATCAAACTGACTGTTTTCCAAAACAAGTAGTTTCAAGGTGTGCATTATAGAGAATTGCTTGTGCTCTCAACTGAATTACAAAGCCCTCAAAGTACAACATCATGGCAAATGCAGATCAAACAAGATAAGATGGCAGCTCCCTGGCTGTAAAGGATAGGACAGTTCTTTGCTTTGCATACAATAAATTATGTAGACATGCACAAGCACACTGAAAATATACCTGATCACATTGATAGAGGATTATTGCTCAAAAGTACAAAGCTGATAAGAGGAGGAGCAGTCAGATAAGTGTTTTGCTTCAGTTGCATTCTAAAAAATGATCTGAGAATGACCTCAATGACAGGGTAAGGTATATCATGCGAGCAAAATGCTCTGTAGGCAATGTTTTTTATTCTTGGTTGAAAACAAAAGTAATGTGTCAAAGACACAGTAAAACAAAATAACATTGATACAATCTATTGTAAACAAACAAAAGAAAAAAAAATCCTGCAATGAAAAACACTTAATAATAGTAATTACTGTGTATGTAAGTACATTGTGCAGAGCATTGTCTGTTTCCCTATTAAGACCAAAGGGATGCAGTGTATTGCGCTTAATTTAAAAAACGTCTTGGAATAATGGAAGCTTCTCTCTGTTTCTCCCTTACCTTGCTTTTGATATTACCCCTAATCAGACATTTCCATTGCAAAACCTTAAAGGAAATACAGTGGATATAAAAAGTCTACAAATCCCTGAAGGTAAATGATGTAAATGATAGGTTTCTGTCATGTAAAAAAAATGAGACAATTATAAAACATTTCAGAACTTTTTCCACCTGTAATGTGACCTATAAACTGTACAACTCATTTGAACAACAAAGTGAAATCTTTTGGGGGGGAGTAAAAATAAAAAACTAAAATAATGTGGTTGCACAAGTCTTACAACTGGGGCTGTAGCTGTATTCAGAAATAAAGGGGTTGTAAACGCTAGTGTTTTTTCACCTTACTGCATCCTATGGAGATGTGCTCTCCCTCTCTGCATGGGGTCCTGGCTCTTGATTGGATAGATTGATAGCAGCACAGCCATTAGCTTCCGCTGCTGTCAATCAAATCCAATGACGTGGGCATCGGGGGGGGGGGGGGGGGGTGGGGCTGAGTCTGGTATTCGTGTCTATTGACGCAAATGCTGGACTCGGGAGCGTGCCCGCAGGTAACCCCCTAGGAGAGTGCTTCTCTTAGGGGGTTATCTGATGCAAGGAGGAGCTACAAGAACCACCAAGGGAACCCAGAAGAGAGGATTGGGGCCACCCTGTGCAAAACGAACTGTACTGTGGAGGTAAGTATGACATGTTTGTTATTTTAAAAAAATAAAACATAAAGGTTTACAATCACTTTAAGCAATGACATTCAAACTCATGGTAAATAGGAGTCAGTACACACCTGCCATCATTTAAAGTTCCTATGATTAACTCCAAATAAGGTTCAGCTGTTTTAGTAGGTCTTTCCTGACATTTTCTTACTCGCATCCTACAGCAAAAGCCATGGTTTGCAGAGAGCTTCGAACACATCAGAGGGATTTCATTGTTAAAAGGTATCAGTCAGGAGAAGGGTACGAAAGAATTTCCAAGGTATTAGATATACCATGGAACACAGTGAAGACAGTCATCGTCAAGTGGAGAAAATGGCATAACAGTGACATTACCAAGAACTGGACGTTCCTCCAAAATTGATGAAAAGACAAGAAGAAAACTGGTCAGGGAGGCTACCAAGAGGCCTACAATGAGGAAAGAGGCAACATTTAAGGAGCTGCAGGAATATCTGGCAAGTACTGGCTGTGTGGTACATGTGACAACAATCTCCCATATTTTTCAAATGTCTGGGCTAAGGGGTAGAGTGGGAAGATGGAAGCCTTTTGTTAGGAAGAAAAACATCCACGCCTGGCCAAATTTTGCAAAAACACATCTGAAGCCTCCCAAAAGCATGTGGGAAAATGTGTTATGGTCTGATGAATCCAAGGTTGAACTTTTTGGCCATAATTCCAAAAGATATGTTTGGCACAAAAACAACACTGCACATCACCAAAAGAGTGCCATACCCACAGTGAAGCTTGGAACAAGGGCCTTAGTCAAGGTAGAGAAAATTATGAACAGTTTCAAATACCAGTCAATATTAGCACAAAACCTTCAGGCTTCTTCTATAAAGATGAACACGAAGAGGAACTTTATCTTTCATCATGACAATGACCCAAAGCATACATCCAAATCAACAAAGGAATGGCTTCACCAGAAGAAGATTACAGTTTTGAAATGGCCCAGCTACAGCACAGGCCTAAATCCCATTGAAAATCTGTGGGGTGATCTGAAGAGGGCTGTGTGCAGGAGATGCCCTCGCAATCTGACAGCTTTGGAGTGTTTTTGCAAAATAGAGTGGGCAAATATTGCCAAGTCAACATGTGTCGTGCTGATAGACTCATACCCAAAAAGACTGAGTGCTGTAATAAAATCAAAAGGTGTTTCGACAAAGTATTTGTTTAACCGCATGCTGACCAGCCGCCGCAGTTGTACTGCGGCAACATGGCTCAGCTGCGCAAATTGCCGCCATGGTACGTTGGTACCATAGACGGCCACTAGCGTGCGCGCACCCCCCCGCTCGCCCACGGAGCCGATGCAAGTGCCCAGCGGTCGCTCGGGGCACACCGAGAACTAGGATCTGTGTGTGTGAACACGCAGTTACTGGTTCTCTGAGGGCAGAACAGATAGTCTATTCATACAGAGTATGAAGAGACGATCTGTCATCTCCCCTGCACAATCCCATCCCCCCTTCAGTTAGAACACGTACTAGTATACACTTGACTCCTTCACTGCCCCCTAGTGGTTAACCCCTTCACTGCCAGTGACATTTTTACAGTAATCAATGCAATTTAATAGAATTGATCGCTGTTAAAATGCCAATGGTCCCAAAAATGTGGCAAAATTGTCCGACGTGTCTGCCATAATGTCACAGTCTCGATAAAAATCACAGATCGCCACCATTACTAGTAAAAAAAAAATTAATAATAAAAAAGCCATAAAACTATCCCCTATTTTGTAGATGCTATAACTTTTGCACAAACCAATCAATATACGCTTATTGAAATTTTTTTTACTAAAAATATGTAGAAGAAAACGTATCAGCCTAAACTGAGGAAAACAATTTTTTTTCATATATTTTTGGGGATATTCATTATAGCAAAAAGTAAAAAATATTGTGATTTTTCAAAATTTACGCTCTTTTTCGTTTATAGCACAAAAAATAAAAACCACAGAGGCGATCAAATACCACCAAAAGAAAGCTCTATTTGTGGGAAAAAAGGACGTCAATTTTGTTTGGGTGCAACGTCGCACGACCGCGCAATTGTCATTTAAAGCGACGCAGTGCCAAATCGCAAAAAGTGCTCTGGTCTTTGGCCAGCCAAATGGTCCAGGGCTTAAGTGGTTAAGGGTGTGCACACTTATGCAACCATATTATTTTATTTTTTTATTTTTACTTCTCTCCACCTAAAAGATTTAAGTTTGTTGTTCAACTGAGTTGTACAGTTTAGAGGTCACATTAAAGGTGGAAAAAGGTGGAAATAATTTATCTTTGTCTCATTTTTTTACACTACAGAAACCTGACATTTTAACAGGGGTGCGTAGACTTTTTATATCCAATGTATATAGAGAGTGAACCTGTAGAGTAGACTGCCATTGCTGACCTGACCTTCTAAAATGCTAGTTGCTATGCTTCTATGCAGATACAAAGCTTTATGCAAGTTAGGAGTTCTGAGCTTGCTATGACTTCACTTGTTCATGGTCAGTACAAAAACAAAAACAAAAACAGAGACAGCCAGGTAATTAGGGTTTCATAAAGAGATTACCAATAATAGGCTACATGTTTTTCTTAGTAGAGGTGTGCTTTACTGAGGTTATGTTTGGTCATTCTGACTTTGTATAACTGTGGATTTATGTGACCAAATTTTTATTTTCCATTTTTGCATATAGTAATACATGTATAGGCTCCCATATAATCATTAGAAAACACAACCCAATCATTTATATACCGTTTAAAAGCAGAATAACCAAATACATGGTTGGTTCCATTCTTTGATAAATAAAGGTCCTTTTACTTTTGAGGGTCAGGTGCAGGGTGCATTTCTTGTAGAGATGCAATTAGTTTGAATGCATTCAAATAGTTAATCCAATATTTTTCACTGTCAGCATGTTAGCTTTTGGCTATAATAAAAATTACCATTTATTTACTTCCTAAAACAACTTGGTATAGCTTAACTCAGTATAGTTCTCCAGCCACCTCCAGCCAAGCCAAGCTCCAAATAACAAATTATGTTAAATAAAATTTATTTGACAGCACAATACTCAAAGTGGCAAATGTTGCTAAAGCATGTTTGCTTATGGCAGTGGTTCTCAACTCCTGTCCTCAGGACCCACTTTCAGGTCAGGTTTGCAAGATAACTGAAATACAGTCAGGTCCATAAATATTGGGACATCAACACAGTTCTAATCTTTTTGGCTCTATACACCACCACAATGGATTTGAAATGAAACAAACAAGATTTGCTTTAACTGCAGACTTTCAGCTTTAATTTGAGGGTATTTACATCCAAATCAGGTGAACGGTGTAGGAATTACAACAGTTTGTATATGTGCCTCCCACTTTTGAAGGGACCAAAAGTAATGGGACAATTGGCTGCTCAGCTGTTCCATGGCCAAGTGTATGTTATTCCATCATTATCCCATTTACAAGGAGCAGATAAACGGTCCAGAGTTCATTTCAAGTGTGCTATTTGCATTTGGAATCTGTTGTGGTCAACTCTCAATATGAGATCCAAAGAGCTGTCACTATCAGTGAAGCAAGCCATCATTAGGCTGAAAAAAACAAACAAACCCATCAGAGAGATAGCAAAAACATTAGGTGTGGCCAAATCAACTGTTTGGAACATCCTTAAAAAGAAATAATGCACCGGTGAGCTCAGTGACACCAAAAGACCTGGAAGACCACGTAAAACAACTGTGGTGAATGACCGAAGAATTCTTTCCCTGGTGAAGAAAACACCCCTCACAACAGTTGGCCAAATCAAAAACACTCTCCAGAAGGTAGGTGTATGTGTGTCAAAGTCAGCAATCAAGAGAAGACTTCACCAGAGTGAATACAGAGGGTTCACCACAAGATGTAAACCATTGGTGAGCCTCAAAAACAGGAAAGGCCAGATTAGAGTTTGCCAAACAACATCTAAAAAAGCTTTCACAGTTCTGGAACAACATCCTATGGACGGATGAGACCAAGATCAACTTGTACCAGAGTGATGGGAAGAGAAGAGTATGGAGAAGGAAAGGAACTGCTCATGATCCAAAGCATACCATATCATCAGTGAAGCATGGTGGTGGTAGTGTCATGGCGTGGGCATGTATGGCTGCCAATGGAACTGGTTCTCTTGTAATTATTGATGATGTGACTGCTGACAAAAGCAACAGGATGAATTCTGAAGTGTTTCGGGCAATATTATCTGCTCATATTCAGCAAAATGCTTCAGAACTCATTGGACGGTGCTTCACAGTGCAGATGGACAATGACCCGAAGCATACTGCGAAAGCAACCAAAGAGTTTTTTAAGGGAAAGAAGTGGAATGTTATGCAATGGCCAAGTCAATCACCTGACCTGAATCCGATTGAGCATGCATTTCACTTGCTGAAGACAAAACTGAAGGGAAAATGCCCCAAGAACAAGCAGGAACTGAAGACAGTTGCAGTAGAGGCCTGGCAGAGCATCACCAGGGATGAAACCCAGTGTCTGGTGATGTCTATGCGTTCCAGACTTCAGGCTGTAATTGAATGCAAAGGATTTGCAACCAAGTATTAAAAAGTGAAAGTTTGATGGATGATTGTTAATCTGTCCCATTACTTTTGGTCCCTTAAAAAGTGGGAGGCACATATACACACTGTTGTAAATCCTACACCGTTCACCTGATTTGGATGTAAATACCCTCAAATTAAAGCTGGAAGTCTGCAGTTAAAGCACATCTTGTTTGTTTAATTTCAAATCCATTGTGGTGGCGTATAGACCCAAAAAGATTAGAATTGTGTAGATGTCCCAATATTTATGGACCTGATTGTACATCGCAGGTGATACCATTTGCTGCTTAGTGATTGCATTATTCAAGTCTGCATCTCCCCAAGGTAATACTTAAAATCTGGCCTGTTGGTGGGTCCTGAGGACAGGAGTTGAGAACCACTGGCTTATGGTTATAAGCATGAAACATGAATGAGGGAACAACTTAGTTTACATTGACTTACCCAGCAGTCTATCTCTGAATATGGAAAATACTTGTGCAACCTATTGTAATTACTACTCATTGCGAGAGCTATAAATTAGATTTATAATACATTTTTACTGGTGCAAAAATAGGAATGCCATGTCACTAACTAATAAATAGCACAGCTTTAAATTTACAGATTTGTACATCTTTTTAAATAGCTTAACTCAGTGTATTTCTCCTGCCACCTCCAGCCAAGCTCCAGATAACGAATTATGTCAACTATAATTTATTTGACAGCACAATACTCAGGGTGGCACTTGACTGGCTGCTATTAATTACAGTGCAAATTGTTCCTAGTATCCAACTATTAATCAAATGCAATTGTCAACATTTTATCCACATATATATACAGTATATACAGTATATTATACTACAGGGGAGGAATAAAAAAAAATAGATGTACATACAGCAGAGATTAAATAAAAGTATGTATAATTAGCAGTTTTTTCTCCCTTCTCAATCCAGAATTCAGATAGTGGTGGGTAATGACTCTAAAACCTCATACACATGACTGGATTTTCCATGGGGAAATGTGTGATGACAGGCTGTTGGCGGAAAATTCAACCGTGTGTATGCTCCATCGGACAATTGTTGGCCAACTTTCCATGGACAAATGTTGGATGGCAGGTTCATAAATTTTCCACGGACAAATGTCTGTTGTCGGATTTTCCAAGCGTGTGTACGCAAGTCTGTCGGACAAAAGTCCAAAGTACAAACACCCATGCTCGGAAGCAAGGATGAGCCAGAAGCGGACGGTCTTGTAAACTAGTGTTCATAATGGAGAATTAACATTTGTGACGTGGCAAATTATGAAATCTTGAAATGCAGCACATATTTTCTTCTTCTTTAATGGGATAATAATGTAGCTGCTTTGCTGGTGATACTGATGGAGTTATTGCAAACAAATTTTCAAAGGCTTTTTTCAACCATTGCGACCACCTGTCACGAGCTTCGACACCCCCGCTGTGCAGTGGGTGCACGTGCACCTGCCAACCCTGTTAAAAGGGACCGACGTATAGCTACGACGGTTCACGGGATCGTGCCGACCTGCCGCAGTATAATGACGGCGGTTGGTCGGCAAGTGGTTAAACAAATAGTAACATATTTTTGGTGGGTCTGGTGATTCAAAACTTAAGGCAGAACTAACCCCTCCTATCCTTTACAGACAAGGAAGCTGCCATCTTAGCCTCTATTTGATCTGGAGTTTCCATGATGCTATACATGTGATCAGTTATGACACCAACCATTTGATGGCTTGACAGTTTGGTTGAGAGTGTAATTCGTTGTGAAAGTTATCACTCAGGGCATGCCTTGACTGTAACTGTTTTGGCAAACTGTCAAATTGATGGGTTTAAATCTGATTTTAACAACTGTATACATCTTTGATGAATATGTAAGGGTTAAAGTAAATAAATATTATAATCAGAGCCTGGCCTTTGCTTATCTAAAAATAGCAGTTTGTGTAGATGTTAAAAAAAATTAACATATCTGTGTTGCTGGTGGAAGGTTATTTAAAGATTCTGTTTCCAAGCAATGAAATATTTAAGTAACTGTGCCTTGATGGTTCTATACCTAGGACTATTTAAATAGCGTTAAGCTTTAAATTAGAATTTTGTTGTTTATGTTGAAGCAGAGAAAAATACTGCTTGTTAAAAAAAAAATGTGTTTTGGATCAAATCTTTTTTGAGACATAGGTGTCCGTTTATGAAGCAGTGAACAGCGGTGATCCCAAGGATCGCCACTGATCACAGTCAATAAACAGTTTTTGAAACAGAGATAATTGGGGGAGAATGTGTTTGAACATGTTCTCCTGCTAATGATCTCCGCAAACTGAGAATCCTCATTGACTGACACAGAAACGGACATTTTATGAAGCTGCGATCTCAGCACTTCACTGGTGATCTGGGTCAGAATTCACCCTCCCTGATTCTCCAGCTCAGAGATGGAGAATTGGGGAGTGAAGAGAGAATCCCGGGGGATCTGAAGGAAGGAAGAAGGAAGATTATTAATTTCCTTCTACCTCGATCAGACCCCCCCAAGACAGTAACCATATATATAATGTGTGTATATATATATATATATATATATATATATATATATATATATATATATATATATATATATATATACAGTATCTCACAAAAGTGAGTACATCCCTCACATTTTTGTAAATATTTTATTCTATCTTTTCATGTGACAACACTGAAGAAATGACACTTTGCTACAATGCTACAATGTAAAGTATTGAGTGTACAGCTTGTATGACAGTGTAAATTTGCTCTCCCCTCAAAATAACTCAACACACAGCCATTAATGTCTAAACCACTGGCAACAAAAGTGCGTACACGCCTAAGTGCAAATGTCCAAATTGGGCCCAATTAGCCATTTTCCCTACCTGGTGTCATGTGACTCATTAGTGTTACAAGGTCTCAGGTGTGAATGGGGAGCAGGTGTATTAAATTTGGTGTTATCGCTCTCACTCTCTCATACTGGTCATTGGAAGTTTAACATGGCACCTCATGGCAAAGAACTCTCTGAGGATCTGAAAAAAGAATTGTTGCTCTACATAAAGATGGCCTAGGCTATAAGAAGATTGCCAAGACCCTGAAACTGAGCTGCAGCACGGTGGCCAAGACCATACAGTGGTTTAACAGGACAGGTTCCACTTCAGAACAGGCCTCGCCATGGTCGACCAAAGAAGTTGAGTGCACGTGCCCAGTGTCATATCCAGAGGTTGTCTTTGGGAAATAGACATATGAATGCTGCCAGCATTGCTGCAAAGGTTGAAGGGGTGGGGGGTCAGCCTGTCAGTGCTCAGACCATACGCCACACATTGCATCCAATTGGTCTGCATGGCTGCCATCCCAGAAGGAAACCTCTTCTAAAGATGATGCACAAGAAAGCCCACAAACAGTTTGCTGAAGACAAGCAGACTAAGGACATGGATTACTGGAACCATGTCCTGTGGTCCGATGAGACCAAGATAAACTTATTTGGTTCAGATGGTGTCAAGCGTGTACCTTTTGTACCACCACCCCCTCCCTTTAGAATGTAAGCTCTACGAGCAGGGCCCTCCTGTACCTTTTGTATTGTACTGTAATTGTGTTGTCCCCCTTATACATTGTAAAGCGCTGCGTAAACTGTTGGCGCTATATAAATCTTGTATAATAATAATAATAATTAAAAAAAAAGCGTGTGTGGCGGCAACCAGGTGAGGAGTACAAAGACAAGTGTGTCTTGCCTACAGTCAAGCATGGTGGTGGGAATGTCATGGTCTGGGGGTGCATGAGTGCTGCCGGCACTGAGGAGCTACAGTTCATTGAGGGAACCATGAATGCCTATATGTACTGTGACATACTGAAGCAGAGCATGATCCAATCCCTTCAAAAACTGGGACCACTGCCTTGCTAAAGAAGCTGAGGGTAAAGGTGATGGACTGGCCAAGCATGTCTCCAGACCTAAACCCTATTGAGCATCTGTGGGGCATCTTCAAACGGAAGGTGGAGGAGCGCAAGGTCTCTAACATCCACCAGCTCCGTGATGTCGTCATGAAGGAGTGGAAGAGGACTCCAGTGGCAACCTGTGTAGCTCTGGTGAACTCTATGCCCAAGAGGGTTAAGGCAGTGCCGGAAAAAAATGGCGGTCACACTAAATATTGACACTTTGGGCCCAATTTGGACATTTTCACTTAGGGGTGTACTCACTTTTGTTGTCAACGGTTTAGACATTAACATCTGTGTGTTGAGTTATTGAGGGGACAGCAAATTTACACTGTTATACAAGCTGTACACTCACTACTTTACATTGTAGCAAAGGGTCATTCCTTCAGTGTTGTCACATGAAAAGATATAATAAAATATTTACAAAAATATGAGGGGTGTACTCACTTTTGTGAGATACTGTATAATGTGTGTGTGTGTATATATATATATATATAAATATATATATACAGTGGGGACGGAAAGTATTCAGACCCCCTTAAATTTTTCACTCTTTGTTATATTGTAGCCACTTGCTAAATCATTTAAGTTCATTTTTTTCCTCATTAATGTACGCACAGAACCCCCCATATTGACAGAAAAACACAGAATTGTTGACATTTTTGCAGATTTATTAAAAAAGAAAAACTGAAATATCACATGGTCCTAAGTATTCAGACCCTTTGCTCAGTATTTAGTAGAAGCACTTTTGATCTAATACAGCCATGAGTCTTTTTGGGAAGGATGCAACAAGTTTTTCACACCTGGATTTGGGGATCCTCTGCCATTCCTCCTTGCAGATCCTCTCCAGTTCTGTCAGGTTGGATGGTAAAGAGTTGGTGGACAGCCATCTTTAGGTCTCTCCAGAGATGCTCAATTGGGTTTAAGTCAGGGCTCTGGCTGGACCATTCAAGAATAGTCACGGAGTGGTTGTGAAGCCACTCCTTTGTTATTTTAGCTGTGTGCTTAGGGTCATTGTCTTGTTGGAAGGTAAACCTTCGGCCCAGTCTGAGGTCCTGAGCACTCTGGAGAAGGTTTTCATCCAGGATATCCCTGTACTTGGCCGCATTCATCTTTCCCTCGATTGCAACCAGTCGTCCTGTCCTTGCAGCTGAAAAACACCCCCACAGCATGATGCTGCCACCATCATGCTTCACTGTTGGGACTGTATTGGACAGGTGATGCGCAGTGCCTGGTTTTCTCCACACATACCGCTTAGAATTAAGGCCAAAAAGTTTTATCTTGGTCTCATCGGACCAAAGAATCTTATTTCTCACCATCTTGGAGTCCTTCAGGTGTTTTTTTTTAGCAAACTCCATGCAGGCTTTCATGTGTCTTGCACTGAGGAGAGGCTTCCGTCGGGCCACTCTGCCATAAAGCCCCGACTGGTGGAGGGCTGCAGTGATGGTTGACTTTCTACAACTTTCTCCCATCTCCCGACTGCATCTCTGGAGCTCAGCCACAGTTATCTTTGGGTTCTTCTTTACCTCTCTCACCAAGGCTCTTCTCCCCTGATAGCTCAGTTTGGCCGGACGACCAGCTCTAGGAAGGGTTCTGGTCGTCCCAAACATCTTCCATTTAAGGATTATGGAGGCCACTGTGCTCTTAGGAACCTTAAATGCTGCAGAAATTTTTTTGTAGCCTTGGCCAGATCTGTGCCTTCCACAATTCTGTCTCCAAGCACTTCAGGCAGTTCCTTTGACCTCATGATTCTCATTTGCTCTGACATGCACTGTGAACTGTAAGGTCTTATATAGACAGGTGTGTGGCTTTCCTAATCAAGTCCAATCACTATAATCAAACACGGCTGGACTCAAATGAAGGTGTAGAACCATCTCAAGGATGATCAGAAGAAATTGACAGCACCTGAGTTAAATATA
The DNA here is from genome assembly GCF_042186555.1 of Aquarana catesbeiana. Lineage (NCBI taxonomy): Eukaryota > Metazoa > Chordata > Amphibia > Anura > Ranidae > Aquarana > Aquarana catesbeiana. The sequence continues at coordinate 207,759,433 of NC_133326.1, read as the reverse complement.
TGAGTGTCACAGCAAAGGGTCTGAATACTTAGGACCATGTGATATTTCAGTTTTTCTTTTTAATAAATCTGCAAAAATGTCAACAATTCTGTGTTTTTCTGTCAATATGGGGTGCCGTGTGTACATTAATGAGGAAAAAAAAAGAACTTAAATTATTTTAGCAAATGGCTGCAATAAAACAAAGAGTGAAAAATTTAAGTGGGTCTGAATACTTTCCGTCCCCACTGTATATATTATGTAGGGGGACTCTTTATTTTATTAGCATTAACGATGACGTCTGTCCGTGTACCGAGCAGTGATAATTTATTACTGCTTAATAAACTGACATTTCTGTGTTTCTGTGAATTTCTGGTACTGTAATCTTGTAAAGTCTAATGAGATTCTAGTATCAGGGGCCGTTCTCCACTGGTTGAAGCTTTTGTAGATCACTTCACTCCTCCAAAGGAGAAGCGATCTACAAAGCTTCATAAACTGGCACCCAGAGGAGAAAGCTCTCCTTTGAGAATGCCGGAGAATGAAGCAGTGAAATTTTTTCACTGCTTCATAAACAGACACCTTAGTATTTTCATACTATTAAGATAATATATATATATATATATATATATATATATATATATATATATATATATATATATATATATATATATACACACTTTACTCTTTACTGATAACTGTATATCAGCACCCTGTAATAATACATTTTTTGTATTGTGCTTAAAATTCTAATTAAAATTACTGAAAAGAAAAATAAGGGAAAGGGTATTCATCCTCTTGAAATGTGTAGTGTGTGGAAGTGAGTGGAGGAGAGGTGGTATAGGGTACTGGGAATATAAAAACCCTTAAGTGATTAAGTAAAATAGATTGGATGGCCAGCACAACGCTGGCTAAAGTGCCATATCAAAGTGAATAAATATGTCTATAGTGTCAGCCAATGCGTGATGAAATAAAAGTGAAAGCAAATCAGAAAAAAAAAACATCAAACAATCAAAAACGTGTGAGGGACCTAAACCGATTATAGAGTAGGAATATAAATATAATATTGTAGTTTACCTTGTGCCGCAATGTGGCTGGTGTAGTATGGGAAGTTTTACTTATATAAACCAAACTGCAATGAAGCAAAAGAGGTAAAGAGTTGGAGCCAAGAAGAATATATGCAGTGCCATCCATTTAGGTCTACGTGGAGTCATGGTGAGACACATTTCAAACAACCCCATAACTATACAACAATTTCTTTTACCCCATTACAGCTTCGCCACATTATATTTAATCAATTACGCCTATGAGACTTTAGGATGCCAGATGAATATACATTGATCATTATGATTGCAGTTAGCCCATACACCCTATGCTTATAACCTAATCAACACTCATGCTAATGTGCTGAGAATCAGTCTACCCAATTTTTTGTATTTAATTGATTATGACTTATTGGGTGCTTGTTGCAGGTGCGGACTCTCCCCTTCCCCTGGAGGACGTCAGTAATGTGGCTCCTTGTAAGCCCCTTGGACTGGATTCATACGCTCTGGGGGGGTAGGGGCGACCATGGGGCCCTCCGGATCCATTTACGGCTTTTAACAGTTCTGGCCAAGGGATTATTCCCTCCACTCTCCAGTGGTAAATATATCGCCATCTTAATCCCACAATGGGATTTATGATGATATGCTCTTAAATTCTGAGGCTGTTTAATGTGTTTTATAGAACCAATTATCCCCCTGATGATGACCGTCCATAGGTCGAAACGCATCGGTGACGTATACCGTCAACAGTCCGGATATGTATTATTGTGACAATTTCATGAAAATTTGTTAATTCTATATTGTGGAATATGTATTGTACCACCTGGCCAGCTTTTATATGTTAAAATTTAAATTGAACCACAACATGACATTTTCTTATTGTTCAAATAAATGCATTTACTGGTTATTTATTCTAGACAATTCTTGATTTTAAGATATTGCTGTCTAAAACCCCACCGGGGAAACTGTCCATTTCTTGCCAATATATTGCTTTGGGGTGTGCAGCGCATACATCTCTCCCATATGTGTTTTTCCCTCTACTAGGAGATTCAACCTCTTCCCTTTGGACTGAGCAGATCAGAGGATAGTTGGGTGTAAAGGGACATCAGAGTCTGTTTACTCCCGGCATAGAGTAGAGCGGGCTCTGTCTGCATCCACTCTGCAGAAACTGAGCAAACACGGATGTGTCATCTGCCTGCTCAGCAAGATATCTGTGAGCTGATCCCCTGCTGACTGGTATAGAATTCGCCCCCATGTGAAAGGGGCCTTATACAGAGGTCTCATTTTTCATGATAGACCTTGTGTGTGATTAAATAAGAAGAATGTCACCCAACCTAAGCTACTGTATATTCTCCATAAAGGAAACTTCTTAATAGTGATACTTCAGCTTCAGTAAAATTCCCCTGGAAACGATATACTATTACACCGTTATAAATGTAAAACAATGTAAAAAAAAAACCCTAAACATAAAAAAATCAAATAAACAGTAACAAACACAAAACGTGTAAGGAGGGAATTACCTGGTAGTGCCAGTGCAGTACTGCTTTACTTAAAAAAAAAAAAAAAAAAAAAGGTTATTTGAGTAATTTTCACCATTTTTCCAGGCCAGTACAGAATGTTTTTATGTTAGTGCTGTGATAATTCATATTTTTATACATTTTAGCATGAGCTCTGGAGCTTTATAAACAACATAGTTCAATTCTAAAAAAGCAGGTAAAATAAAAATAAAAGGAGCCTAGAGCAAAGCCTACTGTCTGTAAATGTCAGTATGCATTTTTTTTTAAATTTAGTGTTACACACCAGTGTTAAAACCAAAACCAAAAATATACCAAAAAAGAGAATATTTTGCAGCTTACCAATCATTAGCTATGCTGGCTGCATTAGCTTTCTTGCTTTAAGCTTTCTTTCCCCTATGTTTTCAACTGGTGATCTGGTCAATAAAACACACCTCCTGTATTAAAGTGCCCCCCACTATGGATGAAGGAGCACAGGGACACAGAAGACAGCAGCATTGTCAGTCTGGGGGAGGGGAGTGTTAGAAGGACTAGCAAATTTAGATACGCTCAATAAACTGACGCCAAACTCCAGCTAACCATGTTTTAAGCAGTTACAGCAACAGTTTTGTTCCTTTTGGGATAAAGTTACATAATAAATTAAAGTTAATCACTGAAAGCACCCCTGTCAGTGGTAAATGGTTTGTTTCCACCCTCTAACCACTACATCTGCAGCTTGTTTTGTTAAAAAACAACAGACTTACTAGCTGGATCACCAGGTGAAAATAAAAAATAAACAAATGCAGTCATCACATCTGAGATTTAGTAAGCTGCCATACAATAAATGTTTGTTTTTGGGTTTAATACCACTATAAAACATGAATTATGAAATTATACAAAAACAGCACACATTACCTTTAAAGCTCTAATAAAGCTGTTAAACTATTTCATGCTTTCTTACCACAACTGGTACATATTACTAAGCACATTCAATTTTCAGTGTTCATTCACTGCTGTGTGCAACTTACATTGCTTTTATTTGGATGTAAAATCATACCACTTTCAATCTTTATTGAATTATTTTATTTTTGTATATCTCATCCACTGAAATCATGCTTCAGCTAGGAGCATTATACTGCTCGTATACTATAATACAAGCTTTGATGTATTGCACCGAAATACTAAAATTGTATTTGGTGACAAATAACATTTTGTCATTGAAACTGAAATGTCTTTAGATTGACCCTGTAAAGAAGAGTGTATTGATTTTCAACTTCTATTATTACTACACTTTACCTGCCAATGATTTTAGGTCAGCTCAATTTTCAGGAAGGTCTAAGGTCAACACCTAGATTTACTCATATCAGAAGAGAAGAAGAGGGTGTATATTTGCAGATATAATATTTTCTAGATGTCTGCTCCTTTCTGTTTCCTTATGAATACTGTAGTATAAACAATAAACTAAATAGATGTTTCTTTCTAAACAGTGATAATGGGATGAAACAACTTATGTTATATTTATAAGATTAATGAAAACTATCATCATTTTAGCTGAGGAGAAGCCAAATGTTAGTTCAAAGTCTGCATTTAGATAAAATTCCTGCTCTTTCAGTAGCCATAATTGTCATAATAGCTGTAAAATATTATTTTAAAAGTAATGTGTCCAAGGAGAAACAAAAATAATGCACAAATAATAAAAAAACAAATAATAATACAGGGGGCTGCACATACAGGGGGTTCTTCCAAAGAAGTGGGGTTCTTTAAATAAGTGGCACTTCTGCTCTTGCACCATCCATCTGAACATTTTCTTCTCTCTTCACAGGTAATCTGCGTTTATACCCCCATGTCCTGCAAACTGAAAATTGACTGACTGCCTACATATATACTTGGTAATCTGCATTTATACCCCCATGTCCTGCAAACTGAAAATTGACTGACTGCCTACATATATACTTGGTAATCTGCATTTATACCCCCATGTCCTGCAAACTGAAAATTGATGACTGCCTACATATATACTTGGTAATCTGCGTTTATAACCCCATGTCCTGCAAACTGAAAATTTACTGACTGCCTACATATATACTTGGTAATCTGCGTTTATACCCCCATGTCCTGCAAACTGAAAATTGACTGACTGCCTACATATATACTTGGTAATCTGCGTTTATACCCCCATGTCCTGCAAACTGAAAATTGACTGACTGCCTACATATATACTTGGTAATCTGCGTTTATAACCCCATGTCCTGCAAACTGAAAATTGACTGACTGCCTACATATATACTTGGTAATCTGCGTTTATACCCCCATGTCCTGCAAACTGAAAATTGACTGACTGCCTACATATATACTTGGTAATCTGCGTTTATACCCCCATGTCCTGCAAACTGAAAATTGACTGACTGCCTACATATATACATTTTTGAAATCTGTTTGTCACCGCTGTTTCAACTCCATCTGTAGCCATGTTCAAATTATTTCAATGTTTATTTAGCTATTAAGTCTTACCTAAATTATGGCTCCCTTATCTTTACAATTTTGGCCTCTTGGTCCTCCAGCAATTTGATTGTGATGTGAAAGCTTTGCTCTGCTAGCTGTGTGCCTTTATATCACCTCCTAATTGATTAATTGCCAGATTCCATCCACACCCAACACAGTATATAACAAGGCTTTCTTTACGGGGGAACGCATACAGGGGGCTGCACATACAGGGGGTTCTTCCAAAGAAGCGGGGTTCTTTGAATAAGCAAACTACAACAGACTGCTGGTGACCCCAGTTTCAAATTATCTCACCTTCCTCTCTGAAACATGCACTCTTTACCTATCCTCCTTTTCACAATTGCTGCCTCTCTCCTCAAACTATCTTTTCTTCACCCCTCTGCTCCACCCCACAATCTGTACATATCACCCTCACTTCTCCCCTTCCCCTATTACTGCACTCATCACCTCTTTCTAACTTTAAGCCCACTTGCTAACAAACCCCCCAGGATACTGAAGCATGTCCCCTCATACAAATCACATTCTCATACTACCTCCCTTACTCTTCTGATTCTCCTAATCGCTGGAGATATTTCCCCAAATCCTGGGCCTCCCTTATTTAACTGTACCCAATACACCCATCACCATCACCCTACACCCTCTGACAGTAGTCGCAATCTACGCAATTTAGTCTCCATTCCTCTTCTTCCCAACGCCAGCCTCCCCCTCTCCTGCGCCCTCTGGAACGCTCGCTCTGTCTGCAACAAACTCACTGCTGTTCACGACCTTCTTGTCACTAATTCCTTTAATCTACTTGCTCTCACTGAAACCTGGCTCCACGGACATGACACCCCTTCTCCTGCTTCCCTCTCCCAGGGTGGCCTTCACTGGACTCACTCCCCTAGGCCTAATGGATGCAAGGGAGGTGGAGTGGGATTCCTCCTATCCCCCCAGAGCACCGTCCAGGTTATCCACTCTCCTCCCTCGTTTTCCTTCTCTTCATTCGAAGCCCACTGTATACGTCTATTCTCTCCTACTTCCCTAAGAATTGCTGTGATCTACCGGCCCCCTGGACCATTATCGACTTTATTTGATGAGTTCTCTGCCTGGCTATCCTACTTTCTCTCTTCAGAAATTCCCTCAATCCTTCTCGGTGATTTCAACATCCCTGCTAATACAAACACTCCTGCTACTTCTAAACTTCTTAGTCTAACCTCTTCATTTGACCTGAAGCAATGGGTACAGGCTTCTACTCACTCTGATAGCAACATCCTTGACCTTGTATTCTCCTACCTATGCACTCCATGCAACTTCTCAAACAATCCTTTTCCTCTCTCTGACCATCACCTTATTAGTTTCTCTCTCCCCCCTGTCTTCCACCACCTTTCCCGCCAATCACCTAACCATCACCCATAGAAACTTTTGCAACTTCAACTCCTCTCTCCTCTATTCTGCTACTGACCACCTCTATGACAAAATCTCTCCCCTGTCCTGCCCCAACCAAGCCACGTCCATCTACAATAAATCCCTGTCCTCCACCCTGGACAAGCTCGCTCCCCTCACTACACGCAGAATCAGGCTCGACCCCTACAACCCTGGCAAACAGATGACACTAAAATTCTCAAAAAACGTAGTCACGCTCTTGAGCATCTGTGGCACAAGAATAAGTCTCTCAAAGACTTCAACCAATACAAATCTGCCCTCCAAAAATACTATTCTTTCCTCCACACTGCCAAGCAAACCTATTTTACAACTCTTATTAACACCTTCTCATCCAGTCCACGTAAACTCTTCTCTACCTTCAACTCTCTACTTTGTCTTCCACCACCTCCACCCACTGACTTACTGCTCAGGAGATCGCTAATCACTTCAAAAACAAGATTGATACAATCCGTGATGAAATCTCCACTCTACAGGTATTTCCCCTAGCTAAGACCCCATGTCAACAGGTACAACTGACACTCCCCCTATTCAAATCTGCTACTACAGATGAAGTTGCTAAACTCCTTTCTATCGCCCACCTAACCACCTGTCCCCTGGACCCTATTCCCTCTCAAATGCTACAGTCGCCCTCTGACCCCATCCTACACTCTCTATGCCACATCTTCAATCTCTCCCTCACCTCTGGCATCTTTCCCAATCCTCTAAAACATGCACTGGTCACCATACTTAAAAAGCCGTCCTTGGACCCTACCAATCTTAACAACCTACGCTCTATCTCCTTGCTCCCCTTTTCCTCTAAACTACTTGAGCGCCTGGTTTACAACCAACTGAGTGACCACCTCATTAAAAACAACCTTCTTGATCCCCTTCAATCTGGATTTTGCCCTCAACACTCGACAGAAACTGCTCTTTTAAAACTCACAAATGACCTACTAACTGTAAAAACCAACGGACACTATTCTGTACGCCTACTTCTGGATCTTTCAGCTGCCTTTGACACGGTTGACCACCCCCTCCTCCTCAAAAAACTTTACTCCCTCGGTCTCCGTGACTGTGCTCTTTAGTGGCTCTCATCCTACCTATCCCAACACTCCTTCAGTGTCACTTACAATTCTACTTCTTCCACTCCTCTTCCCTTCTCTGTCGGGGTCCCCCAAGGTTCTGTTCTTGGACCTCTTTTATTTTCAATCTACACCTCTTCCCTGGGTCAGCTGATAGCCTCTCACGGCTTTCAATATCATTTCTATGCTGACGACACACAAATCTATCTCTCCACCCCTCAACTCACTCCATCAGTCTCCTCACGCATCACTAACTTACTAACCGACATATCTGTATGGATGTCACACCACTTCCTCAAACTCAACTTGTCCAAAACCGAGCTTATAATATTTCCTCCCCTACGTGCCTCTTCCCCTGACTTCTCTGTCAAGAGCAATGGCACAATCATCCACCCGTCCCCACATGTCAGGGTGCTAGGTGTTATCCTGGACTCTGAACTCTCCTTTCGCCCCACATCCAATCAATTTCCAAAGCTTGCCGTCTCAACCTCCACAACATCTCTAAACTAGGTCCCTTTCTAACCAATGAAACCACAAAGCTCCTGATTCACTCCCTGGTTATCTCTCGCCTCGACTACTGCAACTCCCTCCTCATTGGCTTACTTTAAATAGACTATCCCCCCTTCAGTCCATCATGAATGCTGCTGCTAGACTCATCCACCTTACAAACCGCTCAGTATCTGCTACCCCTCTCTGCCAATCCCTCCATTGGCTACCACTCACACAATAAATTAAATTCAAAATACTAACAATAAGTTACAAAGCCATCCACAACTCTGCCCCCAGCTACATCACTAACCTAGTCTCAAAATACCAACCAAATCGCCATCTCCGTTCCTCCCAAGACCTCCTGCTCTCTAGCTCCCTCATCACCTCCTCCCATATCCGCCTCCAGGACTTCTCCCGAGCCTCGCCCATCCTCTGGAATTCTCTCCCCCAATCTATCAGACTGTCTCCAAATTTATGCACCTTTAGGCAATCCCTGTAACCTTTCCTCTTCAGAGAAGCCTATCCTGCCTCCATCTAACAACTACACTATTTTCTCCATTAGCTCATCCCCCACAGCCATTACCCTTTTGTATAACTTGACCCTCCCTCCTAGATTGTAAGCTCTAACGAGCAGGGCCCTCTGATTCCTCCTGTATTGAATTGTATTGTACTTGTACTGTCTGCCCTAAAGTTGTAAAGCGCTGCGTAAACTGTCGGCGCTATATAAATCCTGTATAATAATAATAATAATAATTTTAAAAAGTAATGTGTCCAAGGAGAAACAAAAATAATGTTTATTTTTTTAACATGTATTTGGTTTAATGTTCATATTAAATATTTCTTCCATATAGGCTTTAAATGTATGCATGTACAGTACATGCATACATATGTAATTTTCCTATGAGCCTACAATGTCATTGAGGTTAAATATTAAGTAGTGAATGTGGGCTAATCCATTGCTGGGGTATTTATGGGAGGGGATGTAGGTGCTCAGTTTTATGACAACTTGCTCCAAGCTAGGCTACAAACTCTGTGACAGTTTGGTAGAAGACAGGGAACACAAAGTGTCAACGACTTTAGAAATGTCTTAAGGGGCCCAAAAAAACAGAGAAATGTCAACTAATGCAAATGTTTTTGACATGTTCATTCGACCACTGGCAAATGTTTCTTTCATTAAAGATGATTTCAGATGACCATGAATATTACTTATGAGAATGCCCTGTTTATGTGAATGCTAAACTATTTTTAAACACAAAGGGAGAGATTTACTAAAGTCGGAGAGTGCAAAATCTGGTGCAGCTCTGCAAAGAAACCAATCAGCTTCCATGTTTTATTGTCAAAGCTTAATTGAACAAGTTGAAGTTAGAAGATGATTGGCTACCATGCACAGCTGCACCATATTCTGAGTGCTCCAGTTTTAGTAAATCTGCCCCAATGTGTTTTGGTTTTGGGGGAAGGAATCTCCAGCTTTGAAAATTAGGTAAAATGTTATTATATATATAAAAAAAAATAGATTATTTTGCTACAATGGAGTTTTTGGTGGCCTTGTATACTGTTTGCTGTTATTGGATGGGATTTTGCTTCACTAATAATAAAATCTTACTTTAATCATGACATGTTCAATACTTATTTTAGTCGATATATCTAGAAATATAACTATATATTTTATATATATCTATATCTAGATATAGATATATCTATATCTATCTATAGATAAATATATCTATCTATAGATAGATATATATATCTATATATATATATATATCTATCTATAGATCTATCTATAGATAGATATATAGATATATATATCTATATATATATCTATATATATCTATATATATATAGAGATATATATCTATCTATCTATCTATCTATCTATCTATCTATCTATCTATCTATCTATCTATCTATCTATCTATCTATCTATCTATCTATCTATCTATATAGATATATATATATATATATATATATATATATATATATATATATATATATATATATATATATATATATATATATATATATATATATATATATATAAAGTGTATATATCTATATAGATACAGTTGTGCTCATAAGTTTACACACCCTGGCAGAATTGATGATTTCTTGTCCATTTTTCAGAGAATATGAATGATAACATAAAAACATTTCTTTCACTCATGGTTAGTGTTTGGCTGAAACCATTTATTATCAATCAACTGTGTTTACTCTTTTCAAATCATTATGGCAACAGAAACTACCCAAATGACCCTGATCAAAAGTTTACATACTCCAGTTCTTAATACCATGTATTGCCCCCCTTTAACATTAATGACAGCTTGAAGTCTTTTGTGGTATTTGTGGATGAGGCTCTTTATCCTCTCAGGTGGTAAAGCTGCCCATTTCTCTTGGAAAAAAGCTTCCGGTTCCTTTAAATGCTTGAGCTGTCTTGCGTGAACTGCACGTTTTGAGATCTCCCCAGAGTGGCTCAATGATATTGAGGTCAGGAGACTGAGATGGCCACTCCAGAACCTTCACTTTATTCTGCTGTAGCCAATGACTGGTCATCTTGGCCTTGTGTTTTGGATCATTGTCATGTTGGAATGTCCAGGTACGTCCCATGTGCAGCTTCCTGGCTGATGAATGCAAATATTCTTCCAGTATTTTTTGATAACATACTGCATTCATCTTGCCATCAATTTTGATCAAATTTCCTATGCCTTTGTAGCTCACACATCCCCAAAACATCAGTGATCCACCTATGTGTTTCACAGTAGGAATGGTGTACCTTTCATCATAGGCCTTGTTGACTCTTCTCCAAATGTAGTGTTTATGGTTGTGGCCAAAAAGCTAAATTTTGGTCTCATCACTCCAAATGACTTTGTGCCAGAAGGTTTGAGGCTTGTCTCTGCGCTGTTTGCCGTATTATAAGTGGGATACTTTGTAGCATTTGCCTAGTAATGGCTTTCTTCTGGCGACTCGACCATGCAGCCCATCTTACTTCAAGTGCCTCCTTATTGTGCATCTTGAAACAGCCACACCACATGTTTTCAGAGAGTCCTGTATTTCACCTGAAGTTATTTGTGGGTTTTTCTTTGCATCCCGAACAATTTTCCTGGTAGTTGTGGCTGAAAATTTAGTTGGTCCACCTGACTGTGGTTTGGTTTCAGCAGAACCCCTCATTTTCCACTTCTTGATTAGAGTTTGAACACTGCTGATTGGCATTCTCAATTCCTTGGATATCTTTTTATATCCCTTTCATGTTGTATACAGTTCAACTACCTTTCCTGCAGATCCTTTGACAATTCTTTTGCTTTCTCCATGACTCAGAATCCAGAAACGTCAGTGCAGAACTGGATGAAAGATGCAGTGGTCTTTCAGGAGTCCAGAAACTCATTGACCTTTTATACACACAAACACACACACACACTAATTACATGCAAACAGATCACAGTTGAGGGTGGTTACCCTTAATAGTCATTCAAACCCCTTTGTGTCAAATTGTGTGCATGTTATCAGGCCAAATTCACCAGGGTATATAAACTTTTGATTGGGGTCATTTGGGTAGTTTCTGTTGCCATTATGATTTAACCGGTTCCCGACCACACACCGATGTATGTAGGCAGAATGGTACGGGTGGGCAAATGGGCGTACCTGTACGTCCCGCCCTCCCCATGGGCGGGGGGCACGATTGCACCCCCCCCGTGCCCGCGCCGGTCGGGTTTGTTAGAGGAGCGATCAGTCTCCAGGGCGAGACCAATGATTTATGGTCTGGCCCTGGCGATCACTCCCAAAGAATTAAAACCTTCCCCTGCCTGTGTAAGTGTAAACACAGGCAGGAGGAAGTGATGTCATCTCTCCTTGTGGAGTCCTTTGGATTCCAGTGAGAGAGAGAGCATCTAACCGTGAGTTACACCAACAGCACACTAACACTAGCACACATAGGTACACTTTTCACCCCCCCCGATCACCCCCAGATTGCCCCCAGTTAACCCTTTCACTCCCTGTCACTGTGTCACCAATTGCAGTTTTCAGATTTTTCACTGATCACTGCATTGGTGTCATTTGTGACTTCAGTAAGTGCAAGGCAGTTAGTAGTAGCCCCCGTTAGGTCTAGGTTGCCCCCCTAAACCCCCCTAATAAAGGTTTAACCCCTTGATTGCCCCCCAGTTAACCCTTTCGCCCCCTGTTGCCAGTGTCACTAATTGATCGCTGTATTTGTGTCACTGGTGATGCTAGTAAGCCAGTTAGGTTATTAGTTTCACCGTCAGGTTATTTCCTCAGGTACCCCCATATATTACCTAATAAAAACCAGTGATATCAGTTTGGTTTTAGTGTCAGATAGCATCTGCGTCGCCCCAGGCAGCATCGGGTTAGTGCCAGTATCGCTAACACCCAAGCACACACCATACGTCTCCCTTAATATCTGATCAGATCTATACTAGTGTCCCCAGCAGTTTAGGGTTCCCAAAAATGCAGTGTTAGTGGGAAAATCCCAGATACCTGCTAGCATCTGCGTTTAGCCCCTACCAGCCCAGCCCACCCAAGTGCAGTATCAATGGATCACTGTCACTTACAAAACACAACACACATAACTGCAGCATTCGCAGAGTCAGGCCTGATCTGAGCAGTTTTTTTGGTAGCATTTGAATGAGTCACAAACAGTCAGGAGCTTTTTTACCTGTGAGTCTCACTAGTGTACCAGTAAATTTAGAGCCCAAAATGGCGAATCAAAGGTACACTAGTGAAGAGGCCTACACGTTTCTGAGCATGACAGATAGTGAAGAAGAAGTCACTCATCTGTCAGATTCAGGCTTAGAATACGAACCTGTACACAGCAGCTGCACCCTGACAGATAGCTTTGACGACGGAGTTGTGGTCCCTGTCAAGGTCAGGTGTACCAGACCCTGATCTTCTTCTGCTGTTGTTGAGGTGCAAGAACCGCAGGTCCCTCCTATGGAGCAGAGAAGCACTAGCACCGCTATTCCTTCTGGTGAACTGGCAAGCACCAGCGGCCTAGGACACCCTGGTCGTAGATCCAGCACTGCAGTATCACGTGGTGACCTGGCAAGTCCCATAAGTGCAGTTCAAGCTGGCAAGGTGGCAAGCACGAGTAGTTTCCCGCTGCCACCAAGAAGACAAACACAGGCCCATCGAGCCCATAGTGCCCTTCCTGCTGCATTCGCCAATCCTAATTTGGAACCCACCACTTCTGCAGCACCCGTACTTCCCCCATTCACTGGCCAACCTGGCATTTATGTGGAAACAGTTTATTTTACGTCACTTGATTTTTATTCGCTGTTTTTCACCGAAAATCTCTATAGATCTATTGTGGACCAAAGCAATTTGTATGCTGGTCAATTCATCACCGCTAATCCCCAGCTGACCTTTGCCAGAGAATGGAAACCAATTACAGTTACCGAATTTAAGACCTTTCTAGGCCTATCCATCCTCTTGGACATAACTAAAAAGAGTGAGTTGCGGTCATATTGGCCCACTGACCCAATTCACCATACGCCTGTGTTCTCTACTTCCATGGCCAGGGCACAATACAGTTCATGCACTTCAATGACAATTAACTCTGTCGTCCTCAGGGTGACCCTGGATACAATTGGCTCTACAAAATTCGGCCCCTCGTAAACCACTTCAACCAACATTTTACAGCCTTGTTTACACCCCATCAAGTTGTCTGCATTGATGAGTCCCTGATTAAGTTTTCTGGCCACTTATCTTTCAAACAATATCTTCCCAGCAAGCGTGCCAGATACGGGGTCAAGATGTATAAGCTCTGTGACAGGGCCACAGGCTATACATATAGTTTTATGGTTTAGGAGGGAAGAGATAGTCACATAGAGCTGGTAAGATTGTGTGGGACTTGGTGTCACCCTTATTCGGAAAGGGGTACCACTTGTATGTGGACAATTATTACACGAGAGTGCCATTTTTTTGTCACTTGTTTGATCAACAAATTGCAGCATGCAGCACCGTGCGATCTAATCGCCGGGGCTTTCCCCAGCAGCTTGTAGATTCCCGTCTTGGCTGGGGGAGAGAGCCTGCTTGAAGTGTAATAACTTGCTCGCTGTGAAGTGGAGGCATAATAAGAATGTTTTCGTTCTTTCCTCCCTTCACGCAGACACGACAGTCCAAATTCCTTTGGCGACTGGTGTTGTGGACAAACCCCTCTGTGTCCACGAATATAACCTTAATATGAGAGGGGTGGACCTCAACGACCAGTTGTTGGCGCTGTACGTATTGCCTGTAAGGCCAGACGCTGGTACAAAAAAGTGTCTGTTTATTTATTTCATTTGGCTTTACTGAATGCTTTTGTGCTATACAAAGCTTCAGGACGAACTGGATCCTTCCTTAAATTCCAGGAAGAGATCATCAGAGCCCTTCTGTTTCCAGACAGTGCTCTGGCCCAACTTCCCAATCCAAATGCAGTAAGCCGGCTGCATGAGAGGCATTTTCTGTATGTCCTCCCTGGTACCCCTACCCAACGAGCCCCCCAAAGAAAATGTTGTGTCTGTAGAAAGCGCGGATATAGGCGTGACACCCTCTATTTTTGTCCCTCCTGTCCTGACCATTCTGGTCTTTGCATTGGTGAATGTTTTGAACGCTACCACTCACTAGTGGAGTTTTAGCGTAGGGTACAGCACTGCACAAACTAGGACACACTTACACAGGGTCTCCAAAGATGCCATCGCATTTTGGGACACCCAAACCTGGAACCGTTACAGTTACAACCACTACAACAGTTACAAAAAAAAGTGTAAAAAAAAAATTAAAAAAAAGTTAAAAAAACAAACAAAATAGTTGTTGTTTTATTGTTCTCTCTCTCTCTATTCTCTCTCTATTGTTCTGCTCTTTTTTACTGTATTCTACAATGCAATGTTTTATTGTTACTATGTTTTATCATGTTTGCTTTTCAGATATGTAATTCTTTTATACTTTACTGTTTACTGTGTTTTATTGTTAACCATTTTTTTGTTTTCAGGTACACCATTCAGCTGCAGCATGGGTTTATTTATCTTAACAGCAACAGCGTTTGCTCCCACGATATGTAAAGCCGTGACTCCAGCACTGTCGGAGGTGATTTCAACACCACGGTTAAAAAAAAGAGTATATATGCCGAAGCATGGGGGCAGGGGTGGAGAAGCAATTTGCTCCTAAGATTAGGGGCAGATGCCCCCATGCTTTGGCATATATTTTTTTAGGCACATATTGCGTTAAAAAATGTTTTATTTTTACTCTGTTTTATTGTATTTGCTTTGCAGGTGTAGTAAGTCTTACTGTTATACTGTAATGTTACTTTGTTTTATTGTTCACCATCATTTGCTTAGCAGGTATGCCATTCAGCTGCAGCACGGGTTTATTTATCTTGACAGCAACAGCGTCTGCTCCCACGATATGAAAAGCCGTGACTCCAGCGCTGTCGGAGGTGATTTCACCACCACAGTTAAAAAAAAGAGCATATATGCTGAAGCATGGGGGCAGGGGTGGAGGAGCGATTTGCTCCTAACATTAGGGGTGGATGCCCCCATGCTTTGGCATATATTTTTAATGCACAGATTACGTTAAAAAACGTTTTATTTTTACTATGTTTTATTGCATTTGCTTTGCAGGTGTGGTAAGTCTTACTGTTATATTGTAATGTTACTTTGTTTTATTGTTAACCATTATTTGCTTAGCAGGTATGCCATTCAGCTGCAGCACGGGTTTATTTATCTTAACAGCAAAAGCGCTTGCTCCCGCGATATGTAAAGCCGTGACTCCAGCGCCGTTGGAGCTGATTTCACCGCTACAGTTAAAAAAAAGAGCATATATGCCGAAGCATGGGGGCAGGGGTGGAGGAGCGATTTGCTCCTAACATTAGGGGTGGATGCCCCCATGCTTCGGCATATATTTTTTAGGCACAGATTGCGTTAAAAAATGTTTTATTTTTACTATTTTTTTATTGTATTTGCTTTGCAGGTGTGGTAAGTCTTACTGTTATACTGTAATGTTACTTTGTCTTATTGTTAACTATCATTTGCTTAGCAGGTACGCCATTCAGCTGCAGCACTGATTTATTTAGCTTGATAGCAACAGCGTTTACTCCCACGATACGTAAATCAGCGACTCCAGCGCTGTAGGAGGGGATTTCACCACCACAGTTAAAAGAAAATGGTGCATGTATGCCCATCATTAGAAGTGGGTGGATGAAGGGCGGTATTCTAATGGTGGGCATACCCACTGATCAGTCTCTTTTTTTTGTTCAGCCCACAGGCTGCATGAAAAAAAAGAACATTACAATGTATGTCCAACAAGGACCAGCAACATACTGGTATGTTGCTGGACTTTGAGTGGTTATACCAGAATGATGCCTGCAGGTATCATCTTGGTATCATTCATTTTTAGCCACCGGTCGGCTTTCATGTAAAAGCAATCCTAACAGCTAATTAGCCTCTAGACTGCTTTTATAAGCAGTGGGAGGGAATGTCCCCCCCTCCGTCTTGCATGGATTTCTCGGGCTCTCCTGTCCCAACGGGGAACCCGAGAATGCAGCTGGTGGTTCCGTCAGCTGACCAAAGAGTTGATCAGAGACCAGAATGGCTCCAATCATCTCTATGGCCTAAAAAAAAGGAAGCTATGCTCATTTCACGACTTAGGTTTCACCGGATATAAACAGAGCCATTGGGAAATTGGCAAAGCATTTTATCACACAGATGTTGGTGTGTTCAGATGCTTTGAGGGCAGAGGAGATATCTAGGGTCTAATAGACCCCAATTTTTTCAAAAAAGAGTACCTGTCACTACCTCTTGCCATCATAGGGGATATTTACATTCCCTGAAATAACAAAAAAATTGATAAAAAAAATGAAAGGAACAGTTTAAAATTATAATAAAAAAGCAAAATAAATAATAATAAAAAAAAAGCACCCCTGTCCCCCCGTGCTCACACGCAAAGGCGAATGCAAGCGTCGGTCTGGTGTCATATGTAAACAGCAATTGCACCATGCATGTGAGGTATCACCACGAATGCCAGATCAAGGGCAGTCATTTTAGCAGTAGACCTCCTCTGTAAATCTAAAATGGTAACCTGTAAGGGCTTTTAAAATGTATGCAATTTGTCGCTGTTTTTGTGTTCCTGTACACGGCTGTACACGGCTAGGCTCCCAAAAAGTCACATGTGGTATCCCAGTACTCAGGAGAAGAAGCAGAATGTATTTTGGGGTGTAATTTCACATATGCCCATGGCATGTTTGAGCAATATATCATTTAGTGACAACTTTGTGCAAAAAAATAAATAAATAAATTTTCCCACAACTTGTGGAAAAATATAAAATATTCCATGGACTCAACATGCCTATCAGCAAATAGCTTGGGGTCTCTACTTTCCAAAATGGAGTAATTTTGGGGGGGATTGTGCTATCTTGGCATTTTATGGCCTTCAAAACTGTGATAGGTAGTGAGGAGTGAAATAAAAAATTTACACCCCTAGAAATTCTAAAGGCAGTGATTGGTTTTGGGGTCCAGTACGCAGCTAGGGTCCCAAAAATTCTCACACATGTGGTATCCCCGTACTCAGGAGCAGCAGCAGAATGTATTTTGGGGTGTCATTCCACATATAACCATGACATGTGTGAGCAATATCATTTAGTGACAAATTTGTGTAATTTTTTTTGTAATTTTTCAATCACTTGTGACAAAGAGATAAAATATTTAATGGGCTCAACATGCCTCTCAGCAATTTCCTTGGGGAGTCTACTTTCCAAAATGGGGTAATTTGGGGGGAGGGGGGGTTGTACTGCCCTGCCATTTTAGCACCTCAAGAAATGAGAAAGGTAGTCATAACCTAAAAGCCGCGTGAATTCCAGAAAATGTACCCTAGTTTGTAGACGCTATAACTTTTGCGCAAACCAATAAATATATGATTATTGACATTTTTTTAACCAAAAACATGTGGCTGAATACATTTTTGGCCTAAATGTATGACTAAAATTGAGTTTATTACATTTTTTTATAAAAAAAGTAGAAAATATCATTTTTCAGTCTTTTTCCGTTTATATCACAAAAAATACAAATTGCTGAGGCAATCAAATACCATCAAAAGAAAGCTCTATTTGTGGGAAAAAAAAAGGACACAAATTTCGTTTGGGTACAGCATTGCATGACCGCGCAATTACCAGTTAACCACTTAAGGACCACCTCACGCCGATGTACGTCGGCAAGGCAGCATGGGCAGGCAAAATCACGTACATATACGTGATTTGCCTCCCGTGGGTGGGGGGTCCGATCGGACCCCCCCCGGTGCCCGAGGCGGTCCTGTTATGTCCCCCGGCGATCGGAGGTGAGGGGGAGGCCATCCGTTCGTGGCCCCCCCTCGCGATCGCCGCCGGCCAATCAGATCACTTCCTTTGCTGCTGTATGCTAAACAGCAGCAAAGGAAATGATGTCATCTCTCCTCGGCTCGGTATTTTCCGTTGCAGCGCCGAGGAGAGAAGACTTCACTGTGAGTGCACAACACTACACATACAGTAGAACATGCCAGGCACACAAAACACCCCGATCCCCCCCCCGATCGCCCCCCGATCCCCCCCCAATCACCCCCCCCCTCCCTGTCACAAACTGACACCAGCAGTTTTTTTTTTTTTTTTTTCTGATTACTGCATTGGTGTCAGTTTGTGACAGTTACAGTGTTGGGACAGTTAGTATTAGCCCCCTTTAGGTCTAGGATACCCCCCTAACCCCCCCTAATAAAGTTTTAACCCCTTGATCACCCCCTGTCGCCAGTGTCACTAAGCGATCATTTTTCTGATCGCTGTATTAGTGTCGCTGGTGACGCTAGTTAGTGAGGTAAATATTTAGGTTCGCCGTCAGCGTTTTATAGCGACAGGGACCCCCATATACTACCTAATAAATGTTTTAACCCCTTGATTGCCCCCTAGTTAACCCTTTCACCACTGATCACCGTATAACCGTTACGGGTGACGCTGGTTAGTTCGTTTATTTTTTATAGTGTCAGGGAACCCGCCGTTTATTACCGAATAAAGGTTTAGCCCCCCGATCGCCCGGCGGTGATATGCGTCGCCCCAGGCAGCGTCAGATTAGCGCCAGTACCGCTAACACCCACGCACGCGGCATACGCCTCCCTTAGTGGTATAGTATCTGAACGGATCAATATCTGATCCGATCAGATCTATACTAGCGTCCCCAGCAGTTTAGGGTTCCCAAAAACGCAGTGTTAGCGGGATCAGCCCAGATACCTGCTAGCACCTGCGTTTTGTCCCTCCGCCCGGCCCAGCCCAAGTGCAGTATCGATCGATCACTGTCACTTACAAGGCACTAAACGCATAACTGCAGCGTTCGCAGAGTCAGGCCTGATCCCTGCGGTCGCTAACAGTTTTTTTGGTAGCATTTTGGTGAACTAGCAAGCACCAGCCCCAGGCAGCGTCAGGTTAGCGCAAGTACCGCTAACACCCACGCACGTACCGTACACCTCCCTTAGTGGTATAGTATCTGAACGGATCAATATCTGGTCCGATCAGATCTATACTAGTGTCCCCAGCAGTTTAGGGTTCCCAAAAACGCAGTGTTAGCGGGATCAGCCCAGATACCTGCTAGCACCTGCGTTTTGCCCCTCCGCCCGGCCCAGCCCAGCCCAGCCCACCCAAGTGCAGTATCGATCGATCACTGTCACTTACAAGGCACTAAACGCATAACTGCAGCATTTGCAGAGTCAGGCCTGATCCCTGCGATCGCTAACAGTTTTTTTGGTAGCATTTTGGTGAACTAGCAAGCACCAGCCCCAGGCAGCGTCAGGTTAGCGCCAGTACCGCTAACACCCACACACGCGCCGTACACCTCCCTTAGTGGTATAGTATCTGAACGGATCAATATCTGATCCGATCAGATCTATACTAGCGTCCCCAGCAGTTTAGGGTTCCCAAAAACGCAGTGTTAGCGGGATCAGCCCAGATACCTGCTAGCACCTGCGTTTTGCCCCTCCGCCCGGCCCAGCCCAGCCCACCCAAGTGCAGTATCGATCGATCACTGTCACTTACAAAACACTAAACACATAACTGCAGCGTTCGCAGAGTCAGGCCTGATCCCTGCGATCGCTAACAGTTTTTTTTTAAGCTTTTTATTGAACTGGCAAGCACCAGCGGCCTAGTACACCCCGGTCGTAGTCAAACCAGCACTGCAGTAACACTTGGTGACGTGGCGAGTCCCATAAGTGCAGTTCAAGCTGGTGAGGTGGCAAGCACAAGTAGTGTCCCGCTGCCACCAAAAAGACAAACACAGGCCCGTCGTGCCCATAGTGCCCTTCCTGCTGCATTCGCCAATCCTAATTGGGAACCCACCGCTTCTGCAGCGCCCGTACTTCCCCCATTCACATCCCCAACCAAATGCAGTCGGCTGCATGAGAGGCATTTTTATGTCCTCCCGAGTACCCCTACCCAACGAACCCCCCCAAAAAAGATTTCGTGTCTGCAGCAAGCGCGGATATAGGCGTGACACCCGCTATTATTGTCCCTCCTGTCCTGACAATCCTGGTCTTTGCATTGGTGAATGTTTTGAATGCTACCATTCACTAGTTGAGTATTAGCTTAGGGTACAGCATTGCACAGACTAGACACACTTTCACAGGGTCTCCCAAGATGCCATCGCATTTTGAGAGACCCGAACCTGGAACCGTTTACAGTTAGAAAAATTAGTTACAAAAAAAAGTGTAAACAAAAAAAAAAAAACACATACAAAAATATAAAATAAAAAAAAATAGTTGTCGTTTTATTGTTCTCTCTCTCTCTATTCTCTCTCTATTGTTCTGCTCTTTTTTACTGTATTCTATTCTGCAATGTTTTATTGTTATTATGTTTTATCATGTTTGTTTTTCAGGTCTGCAATTTTTTATACTTTACCGTTTACTGTGCTTTATTGTTAACCATTTTTTTGTCTTCAGGTACGCCATTCACGACTTTGAGTGGTTATACCAGAATGATGCCTGCAGGTTTAGGTATCATCTTGGTATCATTCTTTTCAGCCAGCGGTCGGCTTTCATGTAAAAGCAATCCTAGCAGCTAATTAGCCTCTAGACTGCCTTTACAAGCCGTGGGAGGGAATGCCCCCCCCCACCGTCTTCCGTGTTTTTCTCTGGCTCTCCTGTCTCAACAGGGAACCTGAGAATGCAGCCGGTGATTCAGCCAGCTGACCATAGAGCTGATCAGAGACCAGAGTGGCTCCAATCATCTCTATGGCCTAAGAAACCGGAAGCTACGAGCATTTTATGAGTTAGATTTCGCCGGATGTAAATAGCGCCATTGGGAAATTGGGGAAGCATTTTATCACACCGATCTTGGTGTGGTCAGATGCACTGAGGGCAGAGGAGACATCTAGGGTCTAATAGACCCCAATTTTTTCAAAAAAGAGTACCTGTCACTACCTATTGCTATTATAGGGGATATTTACATTCCCCGAGATAACAATAAAAATGATTAAAAAAAAAAAAATGAAAGGAACAGTTTAAAAATTAGATAAAAAAGCAAAAAAATAATAAAGAAAAAAAAAACAAAAAAAAAAAAAAAGCACCCCTGTCGCCCCCTGCTCTTGCGCTAAGGCGAACGCAAGCGGCGGTCTGTCGTCAAACGTAAACAGCAATTGCACCATGCATGTGAGGTATCACCGCGAAGGTCAGATCGAGGGCAGTAATTTTAGCAGTAGACCTCCTCTGTAAATCTAAAGTGGTAACCTGTAAAGGCTTTTAAAGGCTTTTAAAAATGTATTTATTTTGTTGCCACTGCACGTTTGTGCGCAATTGTAAAGCATGTCATGTTTGGTATCCATGTACTCGGCCTAAGATCATCTTTTTTATTTCATCAAACATTTGGGCAATATAGAGTGTTTTAGTGCATTAAAATTTAAAAAAGTGTGTTTTTTCCCCAAAAAATGCGTTTGAAAAATCGCTGCGCAAATACTGTGTGAAAAAAAAAAATGAAACACCCACCGCTTTAATCTGTAGGGCATTTGCTTTAAAAAAATATATAATGTTTGGGGGTTCAAAGTAATTTTCTTGCAAAAAAAAAAACTTTTTCATGTAATCAAAAAGTGTCAGAAAGGGCTTTGTCTTCAAGTGGTTAGAAGAGTGGGTGATGTGTGACATAAGCTTCTAAATGTTGTGCATAAAATGCCAGGACAGTTCAAAACCCCCCCAAATGACCCCATTTTGGAAAGTAGACACCCCAAGCTATTTGCTGAGAGGCATGTTGAGTCCATGGAATATTTTATATTGCGACACAAGTTGCGGGAAAGAGACAATTTTTTTTTTTTGCACAAAGTTGTCACTAAATGATATATTGCTCAAACATGCCATGGGAATATGTGAAATTACACCCCAAAATACATTCTGCTGCTTCTCCTGAGTATGGGGATACCACATGTGTGAGACTTTTTGGGAGCCTAGCTGCGCACGGGACCCCGAAAACCAAGCACCGCCTTCAGGCTTTCTAAGGGCGTGAATTTTTGATTTCACTCTTCACTGCCTATCACAGTTTCGGAGGCCATGGAATGCCCAGGTGGCACAAACCCCCCCCAAATAACCCCATTTTGGAAAGTAGACACCCCAAGCTATTTGCTGAGAGGTATAGTGAGTATTTTGCAGACCTCACTTTTTGTCACAAAGTTTTGAAAATTGAAAAAAGAAAAAAAAAAATGTTTTTTCTTGTCTTTCTTCATTTTCAAAAACAAATGAGAGCTGCAAAATACTCACCATGCCTCTCAGCAAATAGCTTGGGGTGTCTACTTTCCAAAATGGGGTCATTTGGGGGGGGGTTGTGCCACCTGGGCATTCCATGGCCTCCGAAACGGTGATAGGCAGTGAAGAGTAAAATCAAAAATTCACGCCCTTAAAAACGCTGAAGGCGGTGATTGGTTTTCGGGGCCCCGTACGCGGCTAGGCCCCCAAAAAGTCCCACACATGTGGTATCACCATACTCAGGAGAAGCAGCTAAATGTATTTTGGGGTGCAATTCCACATATGCCCATGGCCTGTGTGAGCAATATATCATTTAGTGACAACTTTGTGCAAAAAAAAAAAAAAAAAAAAGTGTCACATTCCCGCAACTTGTGTCAAAATATAAAATATTCCATGGACTCAATATGCCTCTCAGCAAATAGCTTGGGGTGTCTACTTTCCAAAATGGGGTCATTTGGGGGGGGGGTTTGTGCCACCTGGGCATTCCATGGCCTCTGAAACTGTGATAGGCAGTGAAGAGTGAAATCAAAAATTTACACCCTTAGAAATCCTGAAGGTAGTGATTGGTTTTCGGGGCCCCGTACGCAGCTAGGCTCCCAAAAAGTCCCACACATGTGGTATCCCCGTACTCAGGAGAAGCAGCTGAATGTATTTTGGGGTGCAATTCCACATATGCCCATGGCCTGTTTGAGCAATATATCATTTAGTGACAACTTTTTGTAATTTTTTTTTTTGTCATTATTCAATCACTTGGGACAAAAAAAATTAATATTCAATGGGCTCAACATGCCTCTTAGCAATTTCCTTGGGGTGTCTACTTTCCAAAATGGGGTCATTTGGGGGGTTTGTACTGCCCTGCCATTTTAGCACCTCAAGAAATGACATAGGCAGTCATAAACTAAAAGCTGTGTAAATTCCAGAAAATGTACCCTAGTTTGTAGACACTAAAACTTTTGCTCAAACCAATAAATATACACTTATTGACATTTTTTTTACCAAAGACATGTGGCCGAATACATTTTGGCCTAAATGTATGACTAAAATTGAGTTTATTGGATTTTTTTTATAACAAAAAGTAGAAAATGTCATTTTTTTTCAAAATTTTCGGTCTTTTTCCGTTTATAGCGCAAAAAATAAAAACCGCAGAGGTGATCAAATAACATCAAAAGAAAGCTCTATTTGTGGGAGGAAAAGGACGCAAATTTTGTTTGGGTACAGCATTGCATGACCGCGCAATTAGCAGTTAAAGCGACGCAGTGCCCAATTGTAAAAAGTGCTCTGGTCAGGAAGGGGGTAAATCCTTCCGGGGCTGAAGTGGTTAATACTATGCGCAGAACATGGCACTGAGAGTGCATTTGTTTGTGGGTGTCCCATTTTAGATTTTATTAAATTGTTACAAAATGTATGGAGACCACTATAGATTTTATCCCTTTTGCATGAGCACATGTCACACGGAGGGGAGGAGGTCAAATAGAAGCTCCAGTCTGTGTGTCGGTGCCTGTGATTGCTACTGGGAGCCAGGAGCCAGTTGGAGTATAGCCCTAAAGGGGCAAAAGTGAGTTTGACAATGACTATTGATTAAGGACCAGCCTAGGAGATGAGCGCATATGGTTCACTGGATGTACTGTTTGTGACACGTGGGTGATCCATTGAAGAGAAGTCTGGGATATCTGGAATTCACTGGTGGTTGGCCATACATACATATTTAACCACTTCAGCCCTGGAAGGATTTGCCCCCTTCCTGACCAGGCCATTTTTTGCTAAACGGCACTGCGTCAATTTAACTGACAATTGCGTGGTCGTGCGACATGACACCCAAACAAAATTAATGTCCTTTTTTCCCCACAAATAGAGCTTTCTTTTGGTGGTATTTGATCACCTCCGCGGTTTTTATTTTTTGCGTTATAAACAAAAAAATGCGACAATTTAAAAATAGATATATATTTTTTCGTTTTTGCTATAATAAATATCCCTCAAATTTAAAAAAAAAAACAAATTTCTTTATCAGTTTAGGCCGATATATATTCTTCTACATATTTTTGGTAAAGAAAATCACAATAAGTGTATATTGATTGGTTTGTGCAAAACTTATAGTGTCTACAAAAAAGGGAATAGATTTATGGCATTTTTATTATTTATTTTTTTTACTATTTATGGTGGCGATCAACGATTTTTATCAGGACTGTGACATTGTGGCGGACAGATTGGACACTTTTGACACTTTTTTGGGACCATCGACAATTATACAGCGATCGGAGCTCATAATAGACACTAATTACTGTATAAATGTCATTGGCAGGGAAGGAATTAACACTAGGGGGTGATCAAGGGGTTAAATGTGTTCCCTTAGTGTTCTAACTGTGGGGGGATAGGAGTAACTAGAGGAGGAGACACATCACTGTTCCTTACTAATAGGAACACACAATCTGTCTCTCCTCTCCTGACAGAACCGGGATTTGTGTGTTTACACACACACAGATGCCCGTTCTGTCTCTCATCAAGGGGGCCATGCGCATCGGGTCCCCCTCCATGCAGCAGGCGCATGCCTGCTAAGGATCTTAAAGGAGCCGACGTACCTTTACGTCATTTTGCGCAGGGCTGCCAACCCACCAATGTATATGTACATGCGCCGGTCAGGAAGTGGTTAAGGACTTTTTTGTTTCATTATTTGAGACTCATTGAGACACTGTTTTCATCATAGAATCATTATGTTACTAATTTCATTCAGCTGAAAAATTATTCACCAATTTAAGAATTAGTTAAAGCGGGGGTCCACCTATCTATCGTTTTTTTTTTTTTAGTTCATTCACAAACTTTTCTTCTCAGCATTACATACTCAAATATTGTGTGTAATATGTCTGCCTGTGTCAGATTTTGTCGGAAAGAATAACTTATATTATTCACTGCAGGCGGTTTCCATCTTCATTGTGGGCATTTGAAGCCCACAAGCATTTATTTCCTGGATGCGGTGAATGCTGTGCTCCCAGCATTCACCGCTCGTTCCCGCACATGCTCAGTGGCATCCTGGGAAGCCTGAGACTAGCTTCCAGGAGGCTGTGAGGAGTCTGGGAGAGGCTAGAAACACGCCTACTCCCACGGGAGGAGAACCAAGAAGTGCAAAGCGGAATAGAAAAATAAAAGGTAATTACGGTGATTTACATTTTTTTAAATGGCATGTCAGCATCTAGGCAAGGAAGAGAATACATACAGATATTGTTCATAATTTGGGTGGAACCCCGCTTTAAGATGCGGGCCAGCTTCTGCGTCCTTAACAACTGATGACATATCAGCTGTCAGCGGGTTTCCTAACTGACAGCTGAATGTAAATAGAATTGCCAAATAAATTACTGAATAAAAATTCAGAAAAAAACAGCGTTGCCCCCCCCATCCCCAAGCCAAAATAAAAAAAATGGGGTGGGGTCCCCCCAAATTCATACCAGACCCTTATCCAAGCATGCAGCCCAGCAGGCCAGAAAAGGGGGGATGAGTGAGCACCCCTCTCCCGAACCATAACAGGCCACATGCCCTCAACAGGGGGAGGGGGTGCTTTGGGGCAGGGGGTCTCTTCCCCATAACCCTGGCCTGATGGTTGTGGGAGTGCAGTGGATGACTTATCGGAATCTGGAAACCCCCCTATGTGAATGAGTATAGGGTAAATATACCCCTACTAATTAGTAGGTACCCCTACTAATTCACAAAAAAAAATCAAGATTAATAAAAACACATCAGTTTTTGACAAGTCCTTTATTAAAAAAACCCATAAAACCTCTGACCCAAACGAAAAAAAAAATACCATCACCCGCCCCCAGATCCCGCCCCCCCATGTGAATGAGTATGGGGTACATTGGGGTATAGTGCCTCATCAACATGGGGATAAGGTGCTTTGGGGGATCCCTCCTTCCTAAGCATAAAAAATTTGCTAACTGGTGATTTTTAATGATGAGTCATCTGTGGGAACCAAAACATATTTTAAAAGCACGGATAGAAACAAATATATTCCCATAAAAAGTTGCCATCACCCTAAATAGAAAAAATCTATCCCCAAAAGGCAGTTTATGTGGATGCACAGAAATTGCACACAATCAAAAGACTATCAAGAACAAACAGACATACTGATACAAAGGTTCCTGGAAAAGGGGTATAAAGAGGATTAATTACTTAAGACTAGGGAACAGGTAGGTGAATAAACAGGGCTCAATTATTGGAGCCCAGGAAAGAATAAAATAAAACATATGACATTGTTTTTATTACTGGGTTCAAAAATCAACATAATGAGGTAGAAAAGTGTGTTAAAAAACACTGGCCCATTTTATGTAGGGATCCAACTTTAGAAAAAATATTGCAGAAAAAAAGTATTTTATTTACAGGAGGGCCCCTGGGCCCACAACAAGAATAGTGCATATTGTTCTGAATCCTAAAACTATACCTCTCACATGTGTACAGATAGAGATAGTGGCGCTAATATCACTTTAGGTTAGAGCAGAGACTGTTTTATGCTATTGATACCATCCACCTTCTAAAGCCCAGCAGTCCGATCGGCGTAGTCGATTGGGTGAGAGACACACCAGTTTACACTTCAGGTCCGCTGTGACCGTGGTGCACCGTTGGATCATTGATCCTGTTGTTTGCTGTGGATTTGTTCAAAGCCTTATTTGTTTCAGTTTAAAAGTGAGTGCAACCATTGAAGTGTGCTTGGAGTGATTTTAATAAATTTGTTAAAACGGTATCACGCTATGTGGAGCACTTTATTCATTTGTCTTTCACATATGGAGCCGGCTTGATTGCAGTTACGGTTCATCACATGCAACCCAGGTGTGGTTCAATTGCTGTTTTGCCAAACACGAGAGTGGGAGGCTATACATTCTGGTGAGTGCGCTCCTCAGAGGGAGTGGTGTCACTATCACAGTTGTGTGGGGGAAGAGTAGAAGATCTATCACATAGGAAGATTGAAAAACTACTGTTGTGCTGGATTTTTTTCATGTGAACTTTTTCCATGGACTTTTCACAGTTTATGATGTTTGCAGTGTTTTTATTTTTATACTCACACTTTTCACGGGGTGTTATATTCCTATCTTTATTACTGTTTTTTGTATAGAATCAGAGTGTCACCGGTATCATGCTGTTTTGACTCATATCTTTACAAATACACATTAGCGCCACTATCTCTATCTGTACACATGTGAGAGGTTGTCAGGTCCTTCACTTACCAGACAGGTGAGTCCGCTTGGGCAGAGGGTAGGCTCCCTTACGTATCCGATTCGGGGCCCCTGATAGAGCAGACAGGAAGCCCGCGAATACGGAGTGGTATGAGGGCCTGGTGTTTGGATCCTGGAGAAAGGTGGTCTTTCCAGCAGCAGGTAGAACTCAGGAAAACTGGAACTGATGCTGAGCAGGAGCTTATCAGGTTGGTCACACACAGGCAGAGGTCGGCAACGGGCTGGCAGCAATGGTACAAAAGGAGCAGGCAGAAGCAAGGTCAAACAAGCCGGGGTCGGGTTCAGGCAGCAGTCAAGGAAGTCCATGGGGCAAGCCGGGTCACAACGGGTCAAACTTCAGAGATACGGAACACAGAGAGGATCACGGAACTAGATACAGAGCTGTTGATCAGGCAGCACCGAACAGGGATAGAGGCAGACTTAAATAGGCCGATTGGCGCCAAAACGCCGCGCTCGTGCACGCGCCGATTCGCCAAAGGGCCCCACGCCCCCGCACGCGCCCGAGCGCGCCCCCGACACCGGCGTGCACGCCAACACCACCGGGCACGCCCGCGGTAACGCCCATAGGCGAACGCGCGTACGCACGCACGCCCGGACGCCACCCTGTACGCCACGGCCGACCAGACCAGACACACCAGTGCCCCCAGGAACATGCGCCCCAGCACGCACAGGAACCCTAGCACCAACGCGCCCCGGCGCGCACACGCGCCCATCCAGGTAACCTCTCTGACAGTGGTATCGTTTTGGGATTCAGAACAATTTACACATTTATTTAAGTGGCAGCTTTTCACTGTACACTGTGTATGTACACATCTTGTATTCATTTACACAACAATCATTTAGTTTTTTTACTGGTCTTTGGCGCAGTGGAGTAAGAGAGAACCAAGGGCGGCTTATTGTTACCTCTCTTGCTACAAACCAAAGAATATTGCATAATATCCCAGATCCTTCCAAAAGTAAGCCTACTCTTTTTTCCGAAGGAGGTTTCTACTGATGTGGTAGATGTGGCCCATGTAAACATACCAGAAAAATGCCCAGAAACCACCTTTATATTGTATCAAACATTTAAACAATACCCAATTAAAAAATGTATCACTTGCAATTCCAAGTTTGTCACTTTCGTGCTAGAATGTACATGTGGGTACCAGTATGTGGGAAGGACTTCCAGGACACTTAGTAAAAGAATAGCAGAACATTTTGCTAACATTCGTAACTGGTATAAAAAACATAGTGCCTCAAATCACTTTAGGTTAGAGCAGAGACCGTTTTATGCTATTGATACCATCCACAGGCATTGGAGAGGTTCCAATATGATCTCCAAGAATGAAACATAATGGATCTTTAAGCTTCAAACTTTGACTTCTCAAGGTTTTAATATAGAGATAGATTTTATTTTTTTCATGTTTTTATCTTTCATTTTTTATTTTTTTTATTTTTACCATTTTATATGTTTTCTTTTTTCATTACATTTTTTTTCATTGTTTTTTACATTTTTAAATTGTATATTTATTGTTATTTTTAGACATACAAAGAACAAAGTATACGTCAAATACAAGGATAAAAAAAAATGTATAAATCACTGATCACTGGAAAAAAAAGAAAATCATAGAAAGACAAAATTCTGACATGACTGGAGGGTCAGAGCAAAACACATTATCGTCAATTGGCTTAACACAATATAGTTCTCCAGCATAGCAAATAAAACGTGGCAGATAATAAACTAAACATAAAAAAGGATATTAAAGAGAAAGAGGACACCATGGATCTCAGAACATAAAAGCTCAAAGGTTCAGCAATGCATAATCAGGCATAAGAGATTTCTGTCTAGTGTTCTGGGGGAACCACTTCAGGGCAATAGACAGAAGTAGCCCAATTCCCCCCAAAATGTTATTAAATCGTGATACTGAGTCATCAATTAATGGTAAGATGTTCCATCCTGCATATGTTGGCTATGTTAGATAAGAGTTGGAAGTTAATGCGGGAAGAAGGAGACAACATAGGAATACTCTTTTCGCCACTCATACAAACAAAAGCAATCAGCTTCTGTGCAGGTTTGTGGATACCTAGGAAGGGGAGGCCCAACGAAAGAGTGCTGACGTCATCACCTCTTTCGTATCCCGATGGACGGGTTGTTTGATATGTGCCGGACAACGCGCCGAATTTCAGGCTTTTTATTGCTGTGAGCGAGAACATTTAATTAATAAAACCTAAGGATTTGACACTATTTGGAGCCTCAGGTTTCTTTCTGGTGTCCAATTCCTATTGAATCCCTGGAGCACCATTGGGAGAAGTGGAGTGACTCTGTGAGGTGGAGAAAGGCCCCAGCTGGGTTTTAAGCCATAGGCGTTCACCGACCCCTGTAATAAGGGGTCAACTGGAGCTGGTAAGCATTTTCTGCAGCTGGTGGTGGATTCACTGTGATACTATTGTGATGGATGATGGACACTATCATGGAATTATTCACTTTATCACATTAAGTGTGGACTATTTGTACATTTGATTTAACTTATTTGGTCACATATATGAACTTTTATACAATTAGCGCAATTTTATTATTTTTCTTATTTTTGATTGTAATTGTGTTGCACAAAATTGCTGCTTAAGTTTTTTTATAGTTATCTAGCACAATTTTTCCCCTTTTACACATAATATGGTATGAATATTTGTTTAACACATGAAATTATATTTGTAACAAGCGCGGCTGACTATTGAATATTGCTTAAAGCAGGATTCCGGCCTTAAAAAAAAAAAAAAGTCAGCAGCTACAAACACTGTAGCTGCTGACTTTAAATAAGTACTTACCTGTCCTGGGTGCCCGAGATGTCGGCCACCCGAGACCGACCCGTCCCTCGGCTCTTGGGTCCCGGCACCCCCATCCTAGGAAAGGGAAACTTGCAGTGAGCCTTGCGGCTTCACTGCCAGTTTCCTACTGCGCATGCGCGAGCGGCGCAGCGCTCTGTGAATGGCCCCGTGGTGTTCTGGGAACACACATAGTTCCCAGAAGACAACAGGGCTGCTCACTGAGGAGAACAGGCAGCGGAAAAGGAAGAGGCAGATTAGGAATACTGCCTAGCAACAAAGGTTTAGGTAAGTTTAAAATTTTTTTTTTCAAATGTTTTTTTTTTATTTTTTTTTTTTATTTTTGGTGAATTTTTTTTTTTCAGGGTGGCCCTTCACTTTAAGTTGTGTTAACACTGGTACACATTACAACTGCAGCTGTCATTTTTTTTAGTGTCCCTTTTTTAGAGCATCAATTTACAGGACACTATTAAGCCATATCCTAGGCGCTGAACTAAAATATTTTTTCTTTGATCTGTAGATAAGGCTGATGCACTTTGTGTGAGATCAGCAGTTTCTCTTTAGCAGTCTGACATGCCTCCCAATGAGTCTCATCAGCAATACTCATGTTCTCTGATGATTGCAGAGTTCTAGCTTTAACTAAAGCTGGCCATAGATGGGTCAGTATTTTTCATCCAAGCTGCTAACCCAGCTTCCCCATTTACACATTCGAAGTGGATGGAGGAATCCTCCTCACTGTGTAATTGCATTATGATAGCGAGGAGGCTTCCCCACCATCAGAAAACACTGATCAGTGCTTTAGGCTATAGCCTGCAGTGATGATTGAGGGGAAATTTTCCAGCAGGGAGGTTGTACTGAAGTCAATTGGCAAATTGACTTCTGTACAACCACAGTGCTCATACATGCTAAACTGGACGAATTTCCATCTGCGTGTACCTTTAGCAGGAGACTTGACCTAATAAGAATTTGAGGTTGTCAGTAAAAATGTAGTTAGTATTTTTCAAAATTTTCCTGCTAAATGATGATTTTTAGCTTTGTTAATAAACAAAAGAGCAATGATTATATCGGTGTGGTGTCCCTGTGGGGTGCCACATCCAAATTAGCTAGACAAAAAGGAGAATCTCCTAGGTGGACTTTCAAGGCACTGACATAATTTATAGAGAAAACATATTTTATTAAACACAATAAGTACGATAAAAACAGCAACGTCTACTGGAATGGTTGCAATAGCTGTGTGCTAGATACAGAATCACCACAATGATTGACTCTAAAGTTGTAATTCATCCAACGCGTTTCAGAGTATCTATGTCTCCTTCTTCAGGGGTGTTTATAAGAGGGTCAATCATACATCTAAAATATAGTAATAAGAAAAGCTCAAATACAGAGTATACAAAATAGTATGATAAACATTATTGTTTTGTGGGCGAAACATTCCAATAAAGCTATTTAAAAAGAAGGAATATAACCAGAAGTGAGTACAGCCGAACTAACATAAGAGACATTGGACCGCTGAAAATACTGAAGCCAGCAGAGGGCGAGGCCCTGTAAGTAACAAGTAATAGATTATAATGAGTGGCGTATTGAAAAAGGAAATTCAACTAGCCTGCATCATTCCTATAGAAGGATTTACAAAAGCTGTGCAAGCAAAATACACACAGAAATATTACTGTAATGGTGCAAAAATGAAAAAACATGTGTATAAAATGCACAAGAATACTGTATATACGTATGTACCTTACCTGCACTCAATAATAAAATATAATTGTTGAGAAGATGATGAAAAACACTGTAAAGCTGGTGTCACATATATATATATTTATACACACACACACACACACACAGCGGTGTTTCAGTATGATTTTATAATGTTGGGAGACTATATTGACTATATATGCCCTCTGCTGGCTTCAGTATTTTCAGCGGTACAAGCCTACAGAATGGGTTTACATCCACTTTAAACTTACAAGATGCTCTGAGCCTTGAGAAAGCTAAAGGATACAAGGAGGTCTTGAAGGTCTTACAGGATTTGTATTTTTTTTCTGTAAAATTCTGCTAGCATTTAAAGGCAATGTGTAAATTATATAGAAACCTGAATAATCGCCCACTTAAAGACCGAGCCTCTTTCTGAGATTTGTTGTTTACAAGTTGAAAACAGTTTTTTTTTTCTAATTACATAGAATTACAGAGAATTACAGAGAATTACATAGAACCCCCAAACATTATACATTTTTTTCTAACACTAGAGAATAGAGAATAAAATGGCGGTCATTGCAATACTTTCTGTCACACCGTATTTGCGCAGCGGTCTTACAAGCGCACTTTTTTTGGAAAAAATACACTTTTTTGAAATGAAAAATAAGAGAACAGTAAAGTTAGCCCAATTTTTTTATACTGTGAAAGATAATGTTACGCAGAGTAAATTGATACCCAACATGTCACGCTTCAAAATTGCACCCGCTCATAGAATGGCGACAAACATTCTACAGGTTGCATGTTTTAAGTTACAGAGAAGGTCTAGGGCTAGAATTATTGCTAGAATTATTGATCTCGCTTTGCCGATCACGGCGATACCTCACATGTGTGCTTTGAACACCGTTTTCATATGCGAGTGCTAGTCACGTATGCGTTCGCTTCTGCACACAAGCTTGTTTACACTGTTTTTAAAAAAAATGTGTCACTTTTATTCCTATTACAAGGAATGTAAACATCCCTTGTAATAGAAAAAAGCATGACAGGACCTCTCAAATATGAGATCTGGGGTCAAAAAGACCTCAGATCTCATATTTACATTAAAATGCAATAAAAAAATAAAAAATAAAAAATTTTGTCATTTAAAAAAAAGAAAAAAAAGGCCCTTTAAAGCTATGCAGTGATATGGAGATGGGTGGGATGGCCATCTTCCCCTCACTTGTCTCCATACCCAGGCAGGGGACAGACGCAATCACCTCTGCCGCTGTCGACGGCTCTGGTAAGCGGCGTAGGGCCCCCTCCCGCCACCAATAAAAGTGATCTTGCGGCGAATCCGCCACAGAGACCACTTTTATCTTATAGCAGACCGCCCGCTGAAGAAGAGGATACTGGGGTTATGGCAGCTTGCTGCTGCCATAACAATGATATCCTTCTTCAAAGTCATGACGTAAAACGACGGTGGGCGGTCTGGAAGTGGTTAATCTAACTCAAAGCAAAAAGCCTGACATGGAGAAAGCTACCACTAGGAAAAGCAGCCTCAGCCTGTAATTATAGCAGCCATTCTCCAACTCCCCTCCCTAACATTAGTTTCAGGACAGTGACACGAAACCTATATAAATTTAGTATGAAACCTGGATTATTTTGTTCTTATTAAATATGCTTATACACATACATCTGCGTTGTCACTAAAGGGAATCAATATCCGTACATCAAACATTTTCACCACCATTTAGTGCTGTGAGAAACCCAATAACAGAAAGAGTTACAACCCAAGTCCATTTTATTTGCAACATATTAATACATACAGCAATATAACAATATAATTTATGTTAATCTTATCACATACATATACATCTATAAAAAAAGCAGTTTCCCTTTTATTAGCGTTAAGTTAAATCTGACATTTTACTGCATCCTTGCCATCAAATGACACGTTAATATTTATTTTTTCTTGAATTATCTTTCATTTTTAATATATCCTACTAAGCACTTGTTGTGATCTGAATTACAGATCGAAAGAATATTGCTAAAAAATTCAAATTTATTGTAAAGAACACAATGTGTTTAATGTAATCTCTTCAAGGGATTATTGTATTAAGACTGTGATACAGAGCTTACACAATAGAACCAATCAGTCATTCCTTGAGCAGGCCAGCATCCAGTTTATTGATGTCCCTTGTCTTGTCGTGCCTAAACTTTAATTGTATACTGTTACATCTTTCAGTTGTTGATTGAATCGATAAGATGAAACTGTGAATAGTTTGAGCTATGTCCTGTCAAAGAGAAATACTCATCTGTTTAGCTAAACACTTTTGGTAATATAGTCATACCCCCTAATGTTCATATCTAATTTTCTTTCTAAAATAAACCAGTATCAATACCAGTGTCAATGTTTTATTGATACTTTTCATATATTTTAGGTCATCATACATATATACATTTCTATGTTTATAGCATATCTAATACAATTGCAAAATATTATACTTGATCATTTTAAACTAAGACGCACATGGCACTTTATTTTAAACTGTATTCACTCCATTTTGTGACCATTGTAAAAGTGATGTGATATGAGGATTAAAGAATCTCCAAACAGAACTATATGTTGCAGTTTGCTGTTAGGTTTGTAGGATGATAAGATATATTATTTGTTAATTTGTTAATTGAAGTGACAACATTCACAGCACCGGGGCTCAGCGACCGAACATTAGGGAAGCTGACAGGTGATAGTCAAAGATATGGTGTTGGGCGCCGAGTGAATGCATTTCTAGGCATATCTGCCTCATCATCAGCATTAGCAGATACACCTTGAAACGTGTTAATTGACTGTGCATGCTCCTTGAGTGACATCGGCACCAGGTGGAGGAGGACGTTCTCTGTCATGACAGCTGCTTTCCGATCGGATGGATGAG
Source organism: Aquarana catesbeiana (assembly GCF_042186555.1). Taxonomy (NCBI): domain Eukaryota; kingdom Metazoa; phylum Chordata; class Amphibia; order Anura; family Ranidae; genus Aquarana; species Aquarana catesbeiana. Next base: position 207,724,122 of record NC_133326.1, on the reverse strand, counting down.
TCCCAGCTTTTATACAATGACACCTGGCACCCAACACCAGACTTGGTGGGGCTTTAGATGAGTGGGACTTTAAATGAGAAGCACAGAATTATATATCTCCATCCCTGATTCAATGTATATATAACAAAAAAGAGAGAGAAGTTGGGACTTTAAATGAGGCATGTACAATCTGAATAAAAATGAGTCAAATAAAGAAAAAAAATATGTTTATTGTCTACACAGTGGATGACATAGCATGATGCCGTAGTTCCATACACAAATTTAAAAAACATGGGGCGTGGCTTGGCGCGTGGTGTAGATGGCTGCACTGCACTAGAGCTCCCAACATCTGAGAGGCCTGAGACCGAAAACGGACCGCTGTAAGGGTGATTATGTCCACACAAATCAGACGTGGGACACATAATCACTCCCTGAGATCGCTAACAACCCCCAAAAGGAGTATTTCTACAGCTAAACTCCACAAATACAGCAGTGGAGGGGAACATTCCAAGATGGCGCCGCCGCACAGAACAAACAGGGAAATAGACATGAAGGATGATGAAATCTCCCTGCCGGCATCGGAGGACTCCACAGCAGGTAACAACAACAAAGACCTGCCTTTAACGTATGCCACTATGACTGACATAGCAACAGACATAAAAAGATCTTTCTCAGCAGCCATCACTGACATTAAAACTGAACTGCTGAGATTATCAGAGCACATGGCTGTCAGTGAACGTGCAGGGAAGAGGAGAGACAGAGCATTGATCAGACTTGATGATATTACGTCCACACACTCTCAACACCTGATTGAAATGAACAGGCAAATAGAGGACTTAGACAATCGTGGAAGAAGACATAACATCAGAGTCAGAGGCATACCTGAATCTGTGTCCACTGATAATATCAGGCCTGCCTTATCCACCATTTTCAACAACCTCATTGACAGACCTGAGCAATCCCCAATTGATTATGACAGAGCTCATACAGCACTCAGACCCAGAGCTCCTGATGGCATCCCCCCTAGAGACATCATCTGCTGCCTCCCGAATTTTGGCCTGAAGGAGAACATTCTCCAGAAAGTGAGATCCCAGGAACGAATCGCATTAGAATGCACAACAATCCAACTATTCCAGGATCTTTCTCCCATTACGTTAAAAAATAGGAGAGCTCTGAAACCCCTGCTAGAAGTGTTGAAGGAGAAGGAAATAAACTACCGCTGGAAATTTCCCTTTGCCCTTCAAGCTTCATTCCTAGGAAAACAGCACATGCTCAGAGTACCAGATGACCTACTAAATTTTTGCGAATCCCTCCAGATCGCTCCTGTGGATCTCCCAGACTGGTATGCTGATTTCCACATGCCCCCTTCAATCAAGAACCCACAGTTTGCTACAGGACCTCCTCCAGCTCAATCTCCCTACCACCTGGGGAAATAACATAAAACCCCCAACAGAAACAACTATAACTTGCCGAGCTCCTCTAAAACCAACAAAAGCCCTAGATATAAAGAAGTCAGACTTTACTGAAGTCTCCAACTCATAAATAATTCATAATAAGAAAGGAGAAATGGAAGACCTCTTACCACGCTCCTTTTATTTTTCTTTCCTTTTTTCGTTCTCGTTTTATTTTTAATCATATGCTGGTTACCTAACTACAACGGATTTCACCTGTATCCAGAACATTCCACGCTTCCCATCAATTAACGATGGTCCACTTTGCATCAATGAGCCCTTTCAAATTCATATAATCAGTCTCTTTGCAATAGCTGTACCAGCTGTAAAGGGTTGCAATTCAATCCTTACTCCACTAGATGTCACCATACCCGCAAAATAATTTCCTCAAAACAACCCCAATACTAATCCTTGTTGGCAATTCAGCTATAACATCAACCATAGTTTGCTTTATTCATCCCCTCTTATAACATACATACTTTCCACATCTACGTCTGAGATGAAAATGATTTTCAAAGTTAATAATTACATCAATTCCTCAGAGTAGGTTCTAGCAAAATGCAAAGCCTCACTGTTTGTATGTTTGGGACTGTCGACGCCTCACAGATACTAACATTCAGTGCTTAAAGCTATTGAATGATACTGAGTCAGAGACTATACTATAGCACTTGATTCCTTCTACTCTTTACAGGTTGATATATTTGTTTGGTTTACTAACCTTCTCTACTTCTCCAACTAAAGAGACTGTCTTTGCCTTATTCGCAACCAGAGAACTGTTATTTGGAGCCTGTTTCCTACCTGAGATGAAAGGACTCTATAGCCCTAGAATGTTCTACTACTTTCCACAACTTCCCTCACTACAATTCAGCTCGACAGTGAGTAACCTAAAGGAAGTATACAATGCTCTAAAGGTAGCTACCTTGGTTATACAGGAGATAATATATTTACCACTTTACCAGATCATATGACATATGCTGAACTATACGCATCACATTTGTCTCCACCAGATGGTATATGTATACAGTTTATTTTATATTCTTTTTATTTTTTTTTGGAGACTTTGTTTAGGTGTCGGGTAAAAAACTCTTTCCCATATTATTTTGTTTTATTTTACTGGGTTGACCCACACAACACCTATACTGAGTGAGAGCCGACCCATAGAAGTTCTAAATGCTATTATATTGAACACCTGATCCCACCAGGTACCAGAGGCGGTTATAACACTTGTTGAACCCACCTCACGATCGCTTTAGCTTCTAATACAAAACCCCTTTAAAAGTTAGGCTATTTGCCTCCTATGTTTATTTGTTTATTTGTTTAAGAGTTACCTACCTTAACATGCCACATATTTCATATCAGTTGTAACCTTTTAGAGGAGTTCTCTAGGTATACATGGTATATACTGTAGACAAGTAAATTAAGTGAAATCCTATGCAAATATGTGTTGGACGAGTTTTTTACATAACATTACAACAGTTCTTTACATCATGGGTCCCAGAGAACTATCTCCCAATTCTTTACACTTGACCCCCAGGCCTTTCGGTTGCAATAGAGAACTAATCTATTTTAAGTTCAATTTATTGTTACTTTCAAGATTGCACTACACTAACGTGCCTCCTACTACCCCCCAGAGTACTACTTAGTGCCAAGAAATAGACACTAATTAGCTCTTCACCAAATAGGTGTACATCAGAGCTAATACTCAATACACCCTCCCTCCCGCCCACTCACCTTAAATCTCTTGCCTACTCCCCCCCAACTGTACCCCCTCCCCCCTTTTCCCAAATCCTCCACTACCACACCCTATCATTCCAATTCACCTCCCGCATCCTACACAAACTTTAAACACTTCGTCTGACGGAGCGTCAAGATTTACAGTATTTCCACCCGACTACAAATCGGCTGAAACATGGCACATGCATTCTTAGGTAAAGCACCAACTATTAAATCGCATAACGTAAATGGCCTGAACATTCCCGAAAAAAGATCAAAATTGCTGAAAGAATTAAAAAAGGTCAGACCATCCATCATATTCCTACAGGAAACACACTTCAAAAGCAAACAAATCCCCAGACTTACAGATAACATCTTCACAAAGGCATTTCATGCCACCAATCCTCTGGCCAAAACAAAGGGAGTATCCATTCTAATCAATAAAGACGCCCCTTTTGAACTTAAACAAGAACTCATAGACACAGAAGGGCGCTACATCTTCCTAAGGGTACATGGGAAGGCTCACCAAATACATTAGCCAATGTCTATTTTCCAAATACTGCACATGTCCCATTTTGTCGCAAAATAATTGATGAGCTTAAATGGTTCGCAGAAGGATGCACCATCCTAGGAGGAGATTTCAACATCCCACTCTCCCCACTTAAAGACACCTCCACTGGACAGACCTCAATAACCTACAAGATCCTCAAACGAATAAAAGCCCTTTTACATTCCCTTTCACTTGTAGATTCCTGGCAATCTACACATCCTACAGGGAAAGATTTCTCCTTCTTCTCTCCTCCGCACAAACGTTATTCAAGAATAGACCTGATTTTTGTATCCCAAAGAGACTTAACTATCCTGTCCTTAGCTGAAATAGGTATTATCTCTCTCTCTGATCATGCTCCAACAGCTATCATAATGTCTTTCAACCCACCTAAAAGATCCACCTTTAACTGGAGACTTAACGCCTCACTCCTGACTGACCAAAATATAAAAGACGAAATATACTCCACCATTAATGATTATTTCCAACACAATATTGACGGGACACAAACCCTTTAAACAATTGGGAAGCACATAAGACAGTTGTAAGAGGGGAACTCATAAAATGGGGAGCAAGGAAAAAAAGGGAAAGAGAGGGAAAAATCCAGACACTATTCCATCGAATTGCCAAATTAGAATTACAACATAAACAATCCCTTTCGATCAAGCTAGAAGAAGAATTAACACAATGTAGAAACTCCCTGAAAGAAATATTAGATTTCTAAATTAAAAAAGCCTTATTTTTCAAAAAAAGTATCTTCTATGAATATGGAGATAAAAGTGGGAAACAACTAGCTAGAGCACTTAAAGATGCAACACTAGCAGGTCATATACATTCCATAAAAGACAAAAAAAGGAACCCCCAAAAACAACCCCATAGACATTGCCAAGCTTTTCCATGCATTCTACTCTAAATTATATAACCTCCCAGAACAACACAAACCTCCCCTTCTATCACTCACGAAATAAGAAGCGATCCAAGACTTTCTTAGAAATAGCAAAATCCCTTCCCTCACAACAGCAGATTAAAAAAAAATGGAAGAACCCATAAGTCTGAATGAAATACAAGAGGCCATCAAAAATCTAAAATCTGGGAAGAGCCCGGGTCCTGACGGCTTCACATCTCAGTATTATAAAACCTATACCCACCTACTAATTAAACCTCTATTATCCGCTTTTAACTATTTAGCAACAAACACCCACAACTCCAATTCCTTTCTTATGGTACATATAGCAGTAGTGCCCAAACCAGACAAGGACCATACAGATTGTGCAAACTACAGACCCATCTCCCTCCTGAACGTTGATCTAAAGTTACTAGCAAAAATTTTAGCCAATAGATTAAAACCCATCTTAGCACACATCATTGGGCCAGAACAGGTAGGATTTATGCGTGGGCGAGAAGCTAGAGATAATATCACAAAAGCACTGAATCTCATTCACTTTGCCCAGAACTCCAAAACTAAAGGTCTTCTGTTATCCACCGATGCTGAAAAGGCCTTTGATAGAGTCTCCTGGGATTATATGTTAACCACTTGCGCCCATATAGGCCTAAGTGCAAATATGCTCTCTTGATTCTCAGCTCTCTATCGAAGTCCACAGGCAAAAATCAAAGTCAATAATGTTCTATCTGACCCCATTGACATATATAATGGCACACGCCAGGTCTGTCCCCTCTCCCCAATTCTTTTCATTATTTCCCTAGAACCATTAATAAGAGCGATTAAGCTAAACAATGATATCCGGGGCTTCACAGTAGGAAAGGTTGAGTACAAAACTGACGCCTACGCAGATGATCTCCTGTTCTTTATTACTCAACCCCACACATCTGTCCCTAATCTTAAAAAACTATTTGAAATCTATGGTTATATCTCTAATTTCAAGGTAAATCAATCAAAATCGGAAGCCCTTAATATCAATCTTCCCCCAGACCAACTAAAATTAATGAAAGACAACTACTCCTATAAGTGGGAAAAATCATCACTCAAATACTTGGGGATAAACCTAACTAACAACATAGAATCACTCTACCCTGCCAACTATCAACCACTCCTAACAAATATAACTAGAGATCTCAACAGATGGACGTCAAAATCATTCTCATGGTTTGGCAAAGCCTCAATCTTGAAAATGACGGTCCTGCCCAGGTTACTCTATCTTTTTAATGCACTCCCTATTAAAATACCTAATATCTTTTTCAGTAATCTCCTTAAAATACAGAGACGCTTCCTATGGGCTGGGAAAAAAACTAGAATTAAATTTAGAACATTAACATTACCCAAAGACAGAGGAGGTATAGGCCTACCAGACTTCAAGAAATATCATTATGCCTCCCACATTACAAGAATTATAGATTGGCACTGCCATGGGTACAATAAGGATTGGGTCCTCCTAGAACAAAACCTGGCTTCTCACCAATTACTCTTTTACCCATGGTCCATGCACTCAAAAACGAATAAGAGATTAAATCACCCTCTAATTGCAAACACACTCAATATCTGGCACACAATAACCAATACACACAAAATTGCCTCTATACCAGCCCCACTAACACCAATCACCAATAATCCTAACTTTATCCCAGGGTTACAAAACAAAGAAAATTAAACACCTACTCGCCACACACTATATAGCTGACTCAAAGGTTAAATCATTTGAAACTCTACAATCAGAGTGGGGTGAATCATCTCCCGGGCTATGGTTCTACATGCAACTGAAGGACTTCCTGGTAAATAGTAAACATAGATCACAATATTGCCTCACTATGTCGCTTTTAGAAAAATTATGTCTCAAAGGGTCTCACGTCCCAAACACAACGTCACTAGCTTACTCTTGGCTAACTCAAAACACACAGGCTAATAATACTCACAAAGAGAACTGGGAATGAGACTTGGGAATTACTATTACAGATAAACAATGGGAAAAGGCATGCATTATGACGCACAAATGCTCACTGAGCTCTAAATGCCAGGAGATTTCCTATAAAATAATCACCCAATTGTATGTTATGCCACAGAAGGCTGGGAGATGGTTCGCCACAACATCAAACACCTGTTGGCATTGTAAAAATCACTTGGGTACGTTTTTACATGTTTGGTGGGAATGTCGCCTAATCTGTGCCTTCTGGGAAGAAATCCAAAAATGGATCAAACACATCACTGAAACAAAACTTGAACTGAACGCTGCTACTTGTCTGATTAATCTCAACCCTCTTACCTTAAGCAAATACAAAAAATCACTTACCAGACACTTACTATTAGCAGCTAAAACCCTTATACCCCTACACTGGAAATCCACACGAGTACCAAAGATCAGGGAATGGGTAGACAGGATTCAATACACATATAAAATGGAGGAAATAGTGGCCATGAAAAGAGAAAACAGCGATAACTTTATTGAAACATGGCAACCTTGGCTGTTGTTCACTCTTTCAGCTGATTATCAATTAATTGTTGAATGACTTTCCAAGTATGTTAAAATTCTATCCCCTATACTTACCATGCGAAGATAAGTTACCCCTAGACCCTGGTCTATTTACATCCCTATATGATCTTCATTTTTTTTTATGTACCTATGGAAATGTGTGATACATTACTTTTAAATATCGCTCCCTTTAACCCACCTTCCTTTCCTTTCCCGTCCTCCACCCCCCCTTCCCCTCCCCTACCTTTCCTCCCCCCCACCTCCTTATTTCCCTGCCCTTTTCTACCCACTACCTCACAATTTTTTATCCTATATATTGAAGTACTAGACAATATTTCCCTCCTATTCTCAAAGGACTTCAATTTGTTATAAACATCTCATTGGTCATTACATTGTTGTACTTATATGCTGACAATTGTTAATATTGATCTTTATGTATGTTTTATATTTACTGATGTTTACTGTAAGGTTTCATAAGCTGAAATAAAACCTTGATTGAGAATAAAAAAAAAACATACAAGTAACATATTGCAAACTATATTCATGAGAAGGGATCATAGCATTGTAACATATTGCATTCAATGGTATAGAATCATATCCTCCATAATCTAAGATCATCTACAGAAGAGGGTACTAATATAAAATCAAAACAGTTTTGAATACAATGGATCATCTACATGAAAACAAGGTGCATCCAGATATTCTCAATGCGTTTTGTGGATCAACCACTTCTTTCGTGGATCAACCCCTTCTTCGGGTGCATTCATATCTGCAAAAAGGATATAAGTAAATCAAAACAGTCTTATATATACCCATAAGTTGGGGAAATATATTATATGGGGGAAAGGAATCACCTATCTCTTCATATATTCACATGTAAATGAATTGGGGAAGCGGTGAAACCAAAATCAGAGGCTGTCTGAGGTATCCAGCCTGGGAGCTGTGGAAGGGACTCGCAAAGGAAACAACTGCACACAAGAGAGAGAGAAAAGGAGTGTCCAAAAGATGATTTTTTGTAGGCTCTCTTTCTGTAGAATCCATAGAAAATTATTGATAACTATAATTGCTAATACTGATAGCGACCAAAAAAAAAAAAACTAAGAAAAATGGAGCCCTACAACAAAGTGAGGAAATGGTTATATAAATGTGACAACAAATATGCCTAACCTCTGTGTGGAGGAGATGACCAAAGATAGAGTGTATGGAGTGTGGCACCAAACCAAATATACAGGACAACAAGAGACACTGTACCAAACTGATCCAAGGGGCTTGGGTACCATGTGATTACTGTGATCTGTCATCACAGCGATCACATTCAATTGTTTACATGGCTAATCTCTCCCCTTCCTCTTACAACAGAGCAAAGGAGAGATTGTAGTACCTTGTGAATGATGAAGGAGTGAATGGATCAGCAGCTACGGATAAGATCACCCTAAAGGTTCTATGTTCCAAAAAGGGCCCATTTTTTGTTTTTTCCTACTGTCTTGGCATTTTTATTTTCTATGTTTTATAACAGAAAGTAAGGAAAAGTGTTTTTTATAGTAAACAAATAATACAAAAAACACAATGGTTATAAACCAAATGTATTTGTTTTGAAACAATGGTATGCAATTAATTTGGGTACAGTGTTGCATGAGAGAGTAATTGTCAGTCAAATAATTACAGCAGGAAAACTGAAAGATGGCCTAGTAATAAAGTGATTTTACAGGCTGGTTCTCAAGTGGGTAAAATGTGTCGCAATCCTAACTGTTTTAGTTTTGGATAGAGTAGGGAAAGATTAGCACCTTTGCCAGGTTCTCCTTGCTATCTGTGTCTTTGGGAGATTCACACACATTGTTACTGGCTCAGAAAGTGATAGGAAATCCAAAATTTTACATCTGTCACCAAAACAAAAGGTAAGGGGAAATCTTCCAATGAAAATGCCTGTTTAAGTGATCACTGTCTAAGCAAGGACTGCATATTACTTTCTGTTGTATCTTCTGGACAGAAAGTGATGGGAAATCTCCCAAACAGTACACAAACTGTAATTTATGTGTTAAAGCTCTGATTTAGCTATCCCACTCAAGTTCCTGCTTTAAAAAACTACAAACAATTCATTTTGGAAAACTGTTAATTTAACTTCAGTCGCCCTTCTCTGTTTGGCCCCTACATGTGTCATAATAATTGGTTAACCTATTGTTTCAAGTGCTGAAGTTAGTTTTTTTTGCTGTATTTGTATAATTCGCTGTGTATAATTAACTTTTGAATATATACGTTAAAAGTAAAAGCATGTTTATATGAAAGTTTAAGCCTTTGAAAATACAAGTACATTCTGTAATGTGTTTTCCCCACAGTATTAAATTTGATTTTGATTAAACGCATATGTACTGGAAAGTTCAAAAGTTCTTTCTACCATTAAATATTCAGTGTACATATTTGTCCACTAATAAGCTGTACAGTGGAAACTTTTAGCTTATTATACTTGTCTTCAGCTTTCAACTGATTTAGCTTATTATATTTGTCTGCAGCTTTTAACAAATTACTTCCTATTTTTCAAGCACTTTCTGTTAGAGGGTGGTGTTGTTCATCATATTTTTTTCTTATCATTGTGTCCTTTTATTTATATTACATTTTCCTGTTTATTTTTTTATTTGCAGTTCAGTTTCTCTTGCGTCACTAATTTTACAAGGTGTTAATGCTAGCAAGCTAGAATTCTTGTACATTGCAACAAGTACAGATGAGGTTAGCAAAAATGTAAATATAAAGTAAAACATGTATTAAAAAACATACTTCATAGAAAAAAACATGCTTTAGAGGGAAACAAAACACAGGCATCAGAAGAACATTGGGTAACACAATTTACTTACTATACATTAATAAACAATTCTAGTACTTTCCTTGTCAGGCTATGTATTAATTCTCCAGGTAACAGCCTTAGGACTTTTCAAATAGGTAGCTCGGCTCTACCAACAGAAAGGTTGCTCATGACTGTTGATCTTAACCACTGTCAGCTTTTTATTGCTGTCTGTGATTTATACGTACCTACAATTTAATATCAGACAGAAGAGGAAAATGGAAAAAAAAAATGTAATTCTGTATATTTGACAGGTGTAAGACAGAACAGGAAGTGAGGGAAAATTTCAAAATAAACACACAGACAGTAATAAAACAAATGTATAGTTGAGTGAGGAAGGATTAAATCCTTTATCAGGATTTCAATACTGAATGTGTCCCCATAAAAGAGATTTTCTCCTCACTTTCTGATTATGAGTTTCATGCAAAAAAAAGACAGGAACAGCAATCTTTATGGGCACACACAGCATTTAAGACTGGTTTCACACATCTCCAGAGCGGCTGTGGAACGAATTGCACAGGGGTCCTGTGTGTCTTTGGCTCAGTTACAGGTCCAAATTTAGCCAAAAATTCAGGCCTGATTCATCCCTGAAATGGAGAACATCGTCACACCGAACCCCTGCTGCGAGCTGCATCCGGCATAAGTGTAAACCCAGCCTAAAACCTAACATAATATTCTTCACTCTAGGAAAACGTAAAAAGGATGTTGAGGACCTGGAGAAAGCACAATGAAAAGTCTAAAACCCAGTAAAGTACATACAGGACTTCAGCTAGAAGGAATTTACCCTATTTCTTTTATTCACCATTGAGAAAAGGTGATTAGTGGGGGTTACTTGGAAATGTAGTGCCTATTTACTCACTATACTCAGATGTAGGTGCAAACCCCTTTAACTCCACATATTCATATTCCTGGGTTCCTGGACATGCACAAGAAAGATATGTTTATCTGCTTTCCTACATCAAAAGCTCATCAAAAGCCTACTAGCATGAAGCTTCTTAAGAAGACCCAGCTACTGTGTAGAACATCCCCTCAGTTGCTACCAGTGTATGCTAGTTATATGTGAGGTAGGCCTCATGGGTCCTCAGGTCTGTGATTCCTCCAGCTGCTCCCCTATGTTACCAGACTTACTATGGACTTTATTAGGAGGGATGCTATTTATAAGGATAAATGCAAGTAGCTGTTAGTGTTCTGAACTCTTCTGAAATCTACTACTGACTCTGTTTTTAACCACTTCAGCCCTGGAAGGTTTTACCCCCTTCCTGACCAGGCCATTTTTTATATGGCACTGCATTACCTTAGCTTTATTTTGGTGGTATTTGATCACCTCTGCAGTCATTAATTTTTGCGCTATAACAAAAAAAGAGTGAAAATTTTGGAAAAAAAAAAAAAACAATATTTTTTAATTTCTGCTATAAAACATACCCAATAAAAAAATTAAAAAATCTAATTTCTTCATCAGTTTAGGCTAAAATGTATTCCGATACAAATTTTTAGTAAAAAAAATCCCAATAAGCGTATATTGACTGGTTTGTGCAAAAGTTATAGCATCTACAAAAAAGGGGGTATATTTATGGCATTTTTTTTTTTTTTTACTTGTAATGGCGGCGATCAGCATTTTTAGCTGTGACTGTGTGACTGTGACATTGTGGCGGACAGATCGGACACCTAACTGCTACTTTTTTGGGAACCAGTGACATTATTACAGTGATCAGTGCTAAAAATACGCACTGACACTGTATAAATGACACTGGCAGGGAAGGGGTTAACATCAGGGGCGATCAAAGGGTTAAGATTGTTCCCTGTTTGTGCTTTCTTACTGTGTGGGGGATGGGCTTACTGCATGGACACAGTGATCTGTGTTCCTGATTAGCAGGAACACAAGATCACAGTGATCCATGTTCCTGATTAGCAGGAGCACAAGATCACAGTGTCCATGCCTGACAGCACGACGGCCTGCCTTGTTTACATCGGCAGACCGCCGTTCTATCTCTGTTGGGAGCGATTGCGGGTGGCTGGCTGACATCACGTCTGCTGGACCAGCTGATTGGCTCCCCCCTGTGACCAATCAGCATACGATCGCACCTCCCCCAGTGGCTATTGAACAAAATCACGTATTTTGATTTTGCGCAATAGAACCAACCTACCGCAGTATATATGTGGTAGGCAGTCGGCAACTGGTTAAAGTACTTGTGTGCTGCTATGTGTGTGAATAAAAATTCCCACTATCCTTGATTGTGAACAGCTGCGACCATTGATTAGTGACCTCACACTAAATTATAAATGATAATTGTACATAAATGGTGTGCTCATTCAAATTTTTTTATCCTCCGTGAAAAACAACAAAAATATCATGAGAAAGATCCACTTCCAGCAATGTCTCCTCTCTACATCCTTCTGATGCACCTCTCACCTCCTGACTCACCTCTCACCTCTTCCTACCACTTCCAGCAAATAATGGGATCTTAATCTGGGTCACTGGAGCATCCACATTGTACACCAACTGCATATTCATGAATCCCTTATCAAAGATAAAATACAAATTCATAAAAAGTTCATAAAAAGTCTTTCTGTAAAATGTTCCAAAACGCATAGAGTTCTTCAAGCTTCCTCCATATACTCCTATGATGCAGCTCCTCTAATCAGATATTGGGGAATCTACAGATAGTAATACAATCAGAGAAAAGACAGAGGGATCAACATGAGTGTAGTAGGAAGAGCTTTATTATGAGACAAAAAAGACAAATGGTCACTCACAGGAAGTTTTTACTGAAAATGTCTTATGGAGTCTATGGATGGATTTTTGAAACCTTATAAACATGTAAACTTTTCTGAGAACAAATTCGGGGTCCAAGGTGACATTGTGGTAGCTGACAGCAATGGATCTCAAAGGATTAACTTCACACTCAATGTGGCTGGTTGATATGTGAATGAAAGAAAAAACATCTCATGAGTGTGTTTCTAAATAAATATTTATATTGATTTATATATCACAAAAGGCGAAGCACTTTTTTTTCTTTTTTTATGAGCCTACAGAGAGAGCCCGGAGAAGTGTTGGGGATCCTAAGACAGATAAAGGATCTGGAGTGGAAAGAATGTATGCGTCAGGACTGAGAAACAACCTGGAAGGAAGCAGACAGAGAACAGGGATCTGTATACCATAAATTGAAACTGGGAGTAACTTTCTTTTTACTGTTCCATGCTTGAGTGGTGACTATATATCACACATTGAGAGAAGACTGCATATATAAGGACAGGAAAAAGTGGTTACCTTTACTTCTGTAACAGAGGCTACTTTTGCATCTGAACGTAAAACTTATGCCGCGTACACACGGTCGGATTTTCTGACGGAAAATGTTCGATGGGAGCTTTTTGTTTGAAATTCTGACTGTGTGTAGCCTCCATCAGACATTTTCCTTGTTAAATATATTTATTGAGTTTTCACAGAAGAAGAAATAAAATGATACAATACATGGATATATATCAATCGTCAGAAGATCTTTGCAGTATGATAAAAAAGATAAATAAATAAGTTAATAAAATAAAGTAATTTTAGAGATATCTTACAACCATATTTACTATACACTAGATGGGATTCTAGATGTAAGATTATATAAATAAATCAAGTTATTAGACTAAGTATCCACAGGAATATTTTAGGAAATAATAAAAGAAAAGGAGAGGGAGGAGAGATAAAGATGGAAAGAAGGAAAGAAGAGAGAGAAAAAAAAGAGAGTTTCCCAGGATGATGATCCAGCTCTCATTAGGTATACAAATATAATATATATTTCAGTAATAATATGATATATATCTTAGTGTGGTAACAACAGAGATTGGTCAAAATCTGTAGGGAGGTAGTTTTTAACCCATGGTTGCCAAATTTTGCGAAATTTATTTATTTTATTTTCTTCAATAGCTGCCATCTTGGCGTATAAAAGTGCTCTGTTCATTCTGTGTTTAGCTTCAGCAAGAATTAGATTTTGGGACTTCCACGCCTTGGCAATCGTTTGTTTAGCTGCAGTGCTAAGTTGGATAAACAATTGGAATTGAGTATGGGTGAGTATTGTGGGTTTAAGGTTTAGGAGTGCCGTTGCAGGATCTGGAGGAATCATGATTTCCAGGGCTATAGAAGCCATAAGAAATATATTCTTCCAGAATTCTTCAACTACGGGGCATTGCCACCATATGTGAAAATGTGTTCCTGCTGTGTCACATCCTCTAAAGCAATTAGGTGAATATGTGGGGACAAATTTAGCTATTCTAGCTGGTACAAGGTACCAGCGTGCTAGAACCTTGTAATTAGTTTCTACAGCAAAACAATTTGGAGAGGAAGTTTTGGTGGCTGACCATATATTCGACCAATCTTGTTTATTAAACACTCGATTCATATCTTGTGCCCATTTAGTTGTGTATGAGGGTAGAAACTCACTAGATATCATATTAAGTTGGAAATATAATATTGAGATAAGTCCTCTAATGTGTGGATCACTTATTCAAATCCGCTCAAATTGAGTCATTTGATTAAGAGTTGAGCCTGTACTAAGAAGTGGTTCATAAAAATTTTTAATTTGTAGATATCGAAATATTTCAGTTTTAGGTAACCCAAAGGTTTCACATAGTACAGGAAATGTATAAATAGCTTTAGTCGAGGAAAGATTGTATAAACGAGTCAGGTTCGTAGAGGTCCATGCAGAGAATGATTTTGGGAATTTCCAGGCAGGATAAAAGGCTGGATTATTAATAAATAAAATCAAGGGAGTATGTGTTGATTGAAGATTATGTGCAAATTTACATTTATCCCATACTGCTAGGGTCTGTTTCGTGATAGGATTAGAAAGATGTATTCTATCAGCAGGACAGAGCCAAAACATATTTGCCACTGAGATAGGGTCACTTTCCACTGATTCAATAGCTACCAATAGGGGAGCTTCTACAGAAGTATGATACTTGGGTATAAGTGCTAGCTGTGCAGCGTAGAAATAGGAGGAAAAGTTGGGCAATCCCAAACCACCACTCAATTTATTAAGGTAAAGCGTAGATTTAGGTATACGAGGTTTGGTGGTACCCCAAATGAAGGACATAACTCTATGTTGAGTAAGTCTAAGAAAGTAAGATGGTAAAGAAATAGGGAGTACCCTAAATAAATATAAGAATTTCGGCAGGATTGACATCTTTACTGCATTAATCCTTCCCAACCATGACAATGATAGAAGAGCCCATTGTTTCAGGAAGCCGGAAGTTTGTTTAAGGAGGGGTAAGTAATTTGCCGCAAAAAGGTCTTTAAGAGAGATTGTGAGTTTTATTCCTAGGTATGGAAGCTGCTTTGGAACCCAAGTAAAGGGTAAGGAAGTTTGTGCCTGCCGAAGTTCTAATTGAGATAAGGAAATATTTAATGCATTTGATTTTGTTGGATTAACATGTAGTCCTGATATTTGGGCAAAATTATCTAGTGTTTTTAGTAGATTAGGGGTGGATATATGGGGATGAGACAAAAATATGAGAATGTCATCCACAAAGAGACATAGTTTATGGTGATAACCACCTAGTTCGATACCTTTAATGTCAGGATTAGTTCTAATAAGGTGTGCCAGGGGTTCTATTATTAGGGCAAAAAGTAGAGGGGAAAGAGGGCATCCTTGTCTAGTGTCTCTTTTGATATCAATCATTGTTGACTTATAGCCTGCATATTTGATATATGCTCTAGGATTATTGTATAAGGATGAGACCCAGGTTAAAAAATTGTTTCCAAATCCCCATTTACCAAGGACATATTCCATATAAGGCCATGTAACCGAATCAAATGCTTTCCTTATGTCTGTCTAAGGATACAAGGCAAGCTGGGATTCGTCTAGTTTTAGCTGCTCTCCTGATATTATCTCCAGCTTGGCGTTTAGGCATAAAGCCTGTTTGGTCTTTATGGATTAGTAGGCCAATAATATTATTCAGTCTAGTGGCCAAAATTTTAGCAATTAATTTTATATTGAGATTTAGGAGGGATATAGGACGATAATTAGTCTAGGAGGTGGAGTCAGAATGTGGTTTGGGGATCATTACTATTATAGAGGTGAGAGTCTCTGTTCTAAATGAGTTACCTTTAAGGATCGAATTGAAGGCTTTAGTTAAGACAGGTGTTAAGATTGATGCAAATTGTCGATAATATGTTGCCGAAAATCCATCTGGGCCTGGTCTTTTACGTAATTTTAAAGATTTTATTGCGTTAAGGACTTCAGTATCTGTAATTGGACATTCAAGAAGATCTTTCTGTTGTTGATCAAGGTTAGGAAGCGTGATATTGGAGAACAGTGTGTCTGCTTTAGTTTTATCAAAATTTGAGGCAGAAGAATATAGTTTAGATAACTTAGAGCGAAAAATTTCAAGTATTTTCACTGGGTTACTAGTGTAAGATTCCCGGGATACTTTCAATCTGATAGGCGTATGTATATGTTGTGAATTTTTTTAAATTCTGGCCATAGGTGTATCAGGTTTATTTGCCCTGCGATATTGAACATGCTGGCGTTTACTTATAAGTTTATCTGCGGTATCAGTAAGAAAAAGATCTAGATCCAGGCGGGCTTTTTCTAGTTTGGTACTGTTGGTAGCATTCGGGGAGGTTTGAAAAGTTTGATGACAGTCATTAAAGGTAGATTCAAGTTTTGCAAACAACAGTTTGCGTTCTCTTTTAAGGTTAGTTGCTTGTTGTATCAGTCTACCCCTAATGACTACCTTGTGTGCCTCCCATAATGTAATAGCAGAGACATCGTCTGTACCATTGGATTTTAGGTAATCAGAAAGTGCTTTTTCATTCTCAACACGATGAGAAGGGTGGGTCAGAATTGAATCGTTTATACACCAAGTGGTATCGTGTGATCTAGGAATTGTGGAAGCAATGGTAATGAATACTGCGCAGTGGTCTGTCCATGGAAAAGGAATGATTTTGGATGATATGATTTCTGGTAGCATACTTGACGGGATTAGAATATGATCTATTCGTGAAAAAGAGTTATGCGGATAAGAATAATGAGTGAAGCGCCTACTAATAGGGTTCATCTCTCACCAAGTATCTACCAGGCTATGAGTGGTGAGTAGATGTTGAAAAGTTAGGTTTATTGAGTTTGTGGTAGGTCCAGGGGGAGATTTATCTAAGAACGGGAAAATAGTAGCATTAGAATCCCCACAAATAACAACAGTACCAAACTTATGTACTTCTATAAGTTGAAAAAGGTGGGATAAGAAAGCAGTTGGGCGTTTGTTAGGGGCATAATAAGACACAATAGTAATAGGATTATCAGAAATAAATCCTGTTAGAAGAACATATCGTCCTTCAGGGTCTGTTATTTTGGATACAAGGTTAAACGGAGTGGAACGGTGAAAACCAATGAGAGTTCCGCGCTGTTTAACCGTAGCTGAAGCAGTATAGAGTTGTGGATATGATGATGAAAGAAATTTGGGATAAACTTTGTCAGTAAAATGCGTTTCCTGCAAACATATAATATTAGCTTTTTTCATAGCAAAAGAGCGTAAAGCCTTGGTTCGCTTATGTGGAGTATTAAACCCCTGTACATTTAATGACAAGATATTTATAGGAGCCATAAAACAACGAATGCGAATATTATAGCATAACAAGCAGAGTACTCACCGAGAGCCAGGATCACCAACCCGAGAGTCAGGAGGGAATAGCAAAGATTAAAGAAAGAAGCAATAGAATAGAAAAAGAAAAAAGGAGAGGAGAATTGAACAAACCCAATATGAAGACAATTTAGCAGTATATAAAGGCTAAATAATAGGGTGTAGGAGCATCTCAGGAGAGTTTTTAGAACTCTCTGAGAGGGTCCGGGACCACCAATAGAGACCCCCATAACAATGGTAGGAGTCCTTAGGTGGAATAAAGGGCAACAAGAAATTCCTAAGGGATGTATAACATCGGAGGACCACAGGAACTATTCCATTACTATCATGGAAAAATTTCGCTTAAATTGTTACAAAAAAAGAAAAAATAAAGTTCAAAAACTTGAGAGGAAAAAAAAACAGAAAAAAGTTAATATAAAAAAAAAAAAAAAAATTTTTGTAACATAACAGTAGTATGTAGCCATAACTCATTTTAGTCATGAATATGGCAATTTAATTAACTCTGTCAGCATACTGTGCTGGAAAAAAGTATCAAGGACAAATAACTAGTCTGGCTTAGATTGTCAGTCCATTGAATCCTCATTGTTTGGTGGTGAATGTTCATATCGACCTCGCTTGTTAAGATTTTGATGGGAAGATGTGGAATAGCTGGGTTTTGGGTCTTTGTTTTGCTGTGTAGAACGAAAAGCTGTGCGCCTATGAGACTGGTCATTTGGTAAGATTGCTTCGGCTAGGCCCATATCAAATAGGGCTGACTTCAAGTCCTCAGAAGAGCGACAAACATATTTTGTTTCCAAATGAGTAAATCTGAGACAAAAAGGAAATCCCCATTGATAGGAAATTTGATTTCTCTGGAGTACCTGGAGTTGAGGTTTAAGTGCACGTCTTTTTGCAACCGTTAGTGGGGACAAATCTGTGAAGAGTTAATAGGTATTGCCCTGGAAGCTAAGAGATTCTCTCCCTCTGGCAGCTGTTAGTATCTGTTCTTTGGTTCTGTAAAAGTGCAATTTAGCTATAATATCCCTCGGGGGACCATTTATTTTGCGTGGGGCTAACGCTCTATGCACTCTATCCATTTCGAACCTGTCAATAGGGGTTCCAGGTAATAATTCTTGAAAGAGCGCCGTGATATTAGCCTGCAGGTCTAGAACAGATTCAGGGATTCCCCTGATTCGCAGATTTGATCGACGATCTCTGTTCTCTTGGTCCTCTAAACGATTTTGTAATGAAAGGTTTTCCTCTTTTAGTACCTTCATCTCAGACATGTAGTTCTGTGTAAAATTATCAATTTCATCAACCCTCAGTTCTAAGTCAGCTGTTCTCTGACCTAGTTCTCTAATTTCTTTAGTCAGTTTGTCAGTTATATGATCAGAAGTCTGTTTGAGGGCTTTCTGAAGCATACATTCAAATTTTTTGAAGATGTCAGACTGTGTAGCAGCTTGTAATTCACAGTATTCATATTCAGACTCAGACTCACCGTTAGCAGCCTGTGTCTTCTGACTGTGAGGTAAAGATTTTTCAGTGTATTCCCCCCTGTGCTGACTGTGAGATAAAGATTTTCCAGTGTATTTACCGCTGTGCTGACTGTGAGGTAAAGATTTTCCAGTGTATTCACCGCTGTGCTGACTGTGAGGTAAAGATTTTCCAGTGTATTCACCACTGTGCTGACTGTGAGGTAAAGATTTTTTAGTGTATTCACCGCTGTGCTGTGGGGGAGAGGATGCCGCCGCCATTCCAGCCGCCAGCCTGTGTGCCGTTTCCTTCGTTTTTCCTGCTTTAATTTTCATTTTAGGAGCTCTCAAGACCATTGTCAGTGAAGCTGACAGTATTAGGTAGGATTTTCTGCAGTTTTGGGATACTTGCTGGTTTACTGGGACCTGCAGTCCTCAGATGAAAACTCCCGAAGAGGTAACATTACCTTCACCTCAGGCTGCCGCACATGCGCCCCTGCAACAGACATTTTCCATCAGAATTACTGTCACACAAAATTTGAGATCTGGATCTCAAATTTTCCGACAACAAAAAATCCGTTCTCATAAATTCTGATTGTGTGTACACAATTCCGACGCACAAAGTTCCACGCATGCTCAGAATCAAGTACGAAACGGAATCGCTTGGTCTGGTAAAACTAGCGTTTGTAATGGAGATAGCACATTCGTCACGCTGGAATTTTTAAAATCTTTTAATGCAGCGCATTATCTTCTTCTTTAGAATGCTAGAATAATTAAGTTGTTTTGCTGCTCATATTCACACAGAGTTCTGGCAAACGGATTTCTTTATTATTTTTCGTGATCTCCTGAATATTTTTTTTTTTGGTTTTCGTCAGATCTCCATAATAATGTATTTAATTTTGGTTTATAGTGTTTTTTTTTAATCAAGATCTCCTTGTTTTGTTTTTTTTTCTAGTGCTCTCCATAATATTGTTTTTATTTTTGTGTGTCAAGTTACCACAACACCATTATTATCTTGTATTTTTTTAACCTCAAGGAGGTTGGTTTGTGTTGGTGTCCCTTGTTAATTTGGCATTGTATTTTTGAAATGTACCTGCCTACTCGCAAACAAACTGTCCTTTTTTGAAGTAAAACACATAGGCAAGTATTTGTGAAAAAAATAGCGATTTATTATGGGTCATAAGAAAATAAAGAGGAAGGCAACGCTGGAGAAACTGGTGAAATTGGCAAAGCCTTTGTACCCCAGGGCACACATCAAGTATTTTCCAGCCAAAATTGGTAGCCTGAGGAGTCCATATAATAGTGAGCACAATCCGGTCCAGGAGTCCAAGAGATCAGGAACAGCAGCAGATGACATATATGTCCCCTGGCTGTGGTCATGCAACAGCCTGCATCTTTTGTCAGACCAGACTGAACCCAGGACATCACTTTCTTGTCTTACTTCCACTCTTCCTTACACGCTTGCTTCCAGGCTGTGGCTGTGGTGTTGGAGGTGTGGCAGGGGGTGGAGGAGGAGGATGGTCCAAATCACACAGGTGTGTTTTGGTTGTGAGTTGGCCCCTCAACCCCTTATTTAGTGTCGTATACATTATTTCCTCACAGATGAGGCGTTGGCCCTCCTCCATCTGCTGCATTTTGCTGGTAGTCATGCAGCCAAAGGCCTCTTGAGGAGTGGGGGTGGCTCTGAGGGCCGCCTTAGCCTCCTCAGAGCCACAAGTGCTGCCTCCTGCACATTACTCCCCTTCCTGGGCTATTTGGTTGGAAGGCGGAGGGGCGGGACCTGGGATTCTGTCAGGCTACTGGGCCAGGCCACCTCCTGCTGCCACTTACCCCCGCCACCTCCTGGCTGCCACATTCCACAGCCTCCTCCTGGCTGCCACATTCCCCTGCCTCCTCTTGGCTAAGACTTTCCTGTGTATGAAAAAGGGACATAGTTTTAGTTTTTTGTTCATCAATCACACACAATTTTCAGCTCATGACTGTTGCAAATTGAATGTTAACAAATAGAAAAGACTATCATTCTGACCCCAGCATTTTTCATTCTTGTCCCAAACATTTTTGGCCACTACTGTCTATTGATATGTAAAAATCTTTATTAAATCAGCAATTAGTGATCAATAATAACAACTAGTTAACATCATTTATTTTATGACCAGAAATATGTTGAACAATGCTATACCTAACTCAAGCTGGGCTCCTCCACTTCTTCCTGGCTGGAAGGCCAGGAAGAGTGGAAGGAAAAGTTAAGAGGGATTGCCTGACTTCAGTCTGGTCTGACAAAAACCGCAGTCTGTCGTAGTACCACAGCCTTTTCTATTTGTTGACATAAATGTCATCTGCTGCAGCTCCTGATCTCATGGAATCCTGGACCCTATTGCGCTCCCTATTATAAGTACTCCTCAGCCCACCAATTTTGGCTTTTAAATAGGGGATGGTTGCCATGGGGATCACCGACTTCACCAACTCCAGCAGTATCTCCAGCGCTGCCTGCCTCTTTTGTTTATGATTATAATGCGGATGTTTCACCTGCCACAGACAGGGCAGCTCCCTGTACTTGTCTATGAATTGGGGAGAAAGTTATGATCATTGAAGCCATCCATTTTCTCTGCAAGACACAATACAAGACAAACCCTAATGTCAGGCTAAACTCTCATAAGCTTGTCCCAATATAGGCCTCAATCTATAAGCAGTATAGGCCACTGATGCACCAAGTTAAAATTATACCTTCGTTAGAACGATCGGCGCCTACGCTACTCCTTCCTCCGCTCAGAGATCGTACGTACGATGCACGCGCGTTACACTTTATATACACTGCGCATGCCTGAAACTCTGCCCGCCCCAGACGTTCTTTTTAGTCTATTCCCCACCCCTTTTCTTTCGGCACAGTGGGAGAGCACATGGCGGAGACAGAGCAATTGAATGCAGACAGCAGCAGTGACGAAAGCCCAGAGCCACGAATGTTCCGATCCCGGAGGAGATTTAAGGCCTCAAATATGTCCTTTGTAGAGATGGTGGACATCTTGAAGAGGGCGCCGACTATGATGGGAAGCATGGACCTTATCTAAACCCAAATGTGAGAAAGGCCAAGATCATGACTAAAGTTGTGAAAAGTCTGCGCCGGAATTTTGGGGTACCGCGATCCAAGGATCAACTGAGAAAACGCTGGCCAGACCTGAAACTGAGGGAGCAGGATCAGTACAGAAGGATCAAGAGAGTTCTTCAAAAAAGTAAGTAGTTTTTGTGTGTTCCTATTATTATTATTATTACTTGCATGCTGCTTTTGTTTACTGTTGTACAGTTTAAAATGGCAACTTTCAGGTTCATGGGCACAGTAATCGTTCAAAGTAAACATCGTTTGTTCACCCACTACTACAATGCTTGGGGCAGATCCAGGTTAACTACATTTGTTCATGCCTATTTGTATTAAAAGAAGTTTAGTACATTGTGGTCTAGATGGTTTTGTAACTAGAATGAAATGCAAACTTGATTCAGTGTAAGGAGAGGACACTCAGCAGCTGTTTACACATCTGGATGCAGGAGCACTAATGTGGGACAACAGAACAAACTTTTTAGGGTGTCCCACACAGGTGCTCCAGTGGATACTAGGGGTGTCTCCATGTGTGAAAATTGTACAAAAAAGGTAAGTATTTCAGCTTTAGAAAGGGAAAAAAATGACTTCAGCTTGGAACTCTGCCCAAAAAGACAATTGTACGACACTTCCAAGCAATGTTTCATATTATTATTTCTGCCCTCAAACATCTGTGTGCTAAGTATACCTGTTTTTTATTCACATAGGGGAGAAAAGACTCGAGACATCTGAGGACACCAGGGACCCCCAACCTCCTAAAGGAAAGGAAATCCCCACACCACAATCTGTGGACGTGGAGGAAGGAGAGGTTTATGAAGTGGGCAAAATAGTGACCACAACAGGTGAGTGTCTGAGACCACAGCTTCAGGTAATAGATGGATGCCTGCATATTTATAATACATGGTGTGTTTTTTTCTTTTAGGTGATGTGGATGGTGTGGAAGAAGAATCTCATTTCACAAGTGCAAGTGCACACGTCCTCATCGGGGAGATCATGGTGTGCAATCGTGATTTACAGAAACTCAAGGAAGACATGAATGATGTGGAAAAAAGACTCAAAAACATCATTGATGTTTTAGGCAGAATCTAAAACACACCAAAATTTTAAAATTTGTTAATATTTTAAAATTTTAAGAAACTTTTTTGAAGTATATAGAAAGCAAAATTTTGAAGATGCACACAGTGTGTCAACATGTGCTATCTGCCATCACGTGATATCAAGGTATGTGTTTTGTGGGTGCAACCCCTTCTTCGCAACTCAATAGATGAGAGGAATGAGTTTCACACCCGAAACACGTCCATTGATCCCCCATGATGGGAGCTAGTACATGTTGACATTAGGCATGGGATCAGGAGGGAAATCCCCATTTCCACTCTCAATTTGTATGCATCTTCAAAATTTGGCTTTCATAGGGGTGACATCACCCCATCTGATGAAGGCAAGATCAACCCAGTTTGGACATACTAATGTCTGATATTGCCTTCAATTTATCAAAGTTGAACTTTGTAAGTTCCTGAGTTGTGTATTGTTTTATGCTTTTAAACATGCCTGTTTACCACAAAAAAGGCTATTTTGTACTGTCAAACACAAAAATGTTATTCCAAAAATATGTTGGTTTGTTCAAAAACCCTTTTTTAACGCACTTGTGAATTTGCACAGAGTAAAAAATTGAGACAGTCAACAATGTGTGGCTTCTTCTTTCAATGCTCAAAAGCAGTTTTGGTACTAAGTTGGTGTTTACAGTGACAATGGGGGTTTACTAAAGGCAAATCCACTTTGCACTACAGGTTTCAAGTGCAGTTTCAAGTGTACTTTTGCAGTGCACTTGGAGTGCAAAGTGGATTTTCCTTTAGTAAATAACTCCCACAGTGCTTTATAATTTGCCACAATCACGCTATTTTCGTGACTCCCAAAAATTCATTCATGGTGCTGAAAATGATGAATATTTTTATCATTAATGCATTACATACATTAACAACAAAAACAAGGTGTGTGTGTAGCAGACCCACAACATAATAGTTCACTGAAGAAGAGATTGTCACCTCATGTATCAAATAAATTAAATTTGCACTGTTGAAGAAAATGGAAAAAAATAGCACATTGGAGAACCTAGGAGACAGCTAAAAGAAACACAAGCAGTAAATCAAAGGAAATATTATTTCAGTTTCTCCCCACAAAATGTATTTTTAAAATGTTTAGAGATTCTATGGCATATCTAGATACTTTTGGCTTCGCAGGCACTTTGGGGGGGCAAGCCAGGACGGCCAGCTTCAAGAGCCATCAGGGTTGTTGTATCCGGTAATAAGCCGGCCTCAGTCCCAACTGAGGCCACATAGTTTGCTGCATTTTTACGCAAAAAGTTATGTAAAATGCAGCATGCAAGAATTATGTGATTGAGCTTATATTCCGCCATATTAATAGCTGTGAGAAATAGGTGGAACCGGCTGGCCATTATTCCAAACATATTCTCCACCAATCCTCTGGCTCTGGCCAGCCGGTAATTAAAAACCCTCTGGTCCGGGGTGAGGGTCCTCATAGGGAATGGCCGCATAAGATGGTCCCCTAGCGCAAATGCTTCATCCGCAACGAAGATTAACGGGAGTCCCGCCACATTATCTTCCGGAGGTGGCAAGCCCAAGCTGCCATTCTGGAGCCGTCTGTAAAACTCCGTTTGGGCAATGACTCCACCATCCGACATCTGGCCATTTTTCCCCACGTCCACATACAGGAATTCGTAAGTCGCCGACACCACCGCCAACATCACAATACTATTGAAACCCCTTGTAATTATAATAGTATGACCCCGAGTTGGGGGTGGGACGATGTGAACATGTTTCCCATCTATTGCCCCTCCGCAGTTGGGAAAGTCCCACCACTGGGCAAACTGGGAAGCCACAGTCTGCCATTCCTGTGATTTTGAAGGAAACTGTGGAGTCAAACAAGAATACAAAAATTAGTACTTTTGCACATATAAAAATATAAGGTCCACTTTTCAGTTTCCTCACCCCCTCTGATGGCCCATTGTAAAAATTTTAGGGGGGGTATGTTTTGGACAGGTAACTCGCTCCACTTCATTAAGAGCTGAATGCATAAATAATGTGTTTCTTTGGCCAGCCCCTTCTTACTTACACTATTGGCAGCCCACTAGACAGGTAAGAAGTGTCATAATCCAAAAATATAAATACACATTGTACAAATTGAAGCACTATTTTACATTCTGCAAATACTTATCAAGATAATAGGAGAACACAACTTTAAACAGTACCATTTGAAAGTATTCAGGCAGGCCCTTTCACTACATACTTTGGTGAATTCATCCATAAATATGACCACAAAAGAGGTAGGTGTAGTGTGTATGGGTTTGGCAAAGTCAGCAGATAGAGGATTGGTATTGGTTGACTTAGCGGTTGGGGGGAGGGAGGGTTCCAAATGAGTTTGGGACCCCCAAAAAAAGCCTCTGGTACTCTGCATGAATTTAAAGACACAGATAACATTTAACCACTTACCAACTGGCCCATAGCCGAATGACGGCTGCAGGGCGGTTGGATAACTCTGGGAGGGCGTACTATGACATCCTCCCAGAATTCCCCTCTCGCGCACCCCCTGGGGCGCACACCCGAACACATCCGTGACCGCCGGGTCCAAAGGACCCGGCGCATCACGGATCCCGGTAAATGGCCGCTGATCGCGGCCGTTTACCATGTGATCGCGCCGTCAAATGACGGCGCGATCACATGTAAACAGACCGGTGTCATCTGATGACGCCGGTTCCTCTCCTCCCCTCCTGTGTACCGATCGGTACACTGTGAGCGGAGAGGGGGATGGATGGATGGCTGCAGCACTGTGGGCTGGATGTGTAGTGCCCACAGCGCTGCACAGAGACATCCAGCCATCCATCCATCCATGCTCAGCCATCCCTACTACTCTGCAATGCTGTGCAATACTCTGGAATACCCCACATTACTCTGCAAAGCCCCACATTACTCTGCAATACCCCCACAATACTCTGCAAAGCCCCACATTACCCTGGAATACCCCACATTACTCTGCAAAGCCCCACATTACTCTGCGATACCCCCACAATACTCTGCAATACCCCCACAATACTCTGCAAAGCCCCACATTACCCTGCAATACCCCGCATTACCCCGCCATACTCAGACATACCCCGCCATACTCCGACATACCCCGCTATACTCCGCCATACTCCACCATACTCCGACATACCCCGCCATACCCCGCCATACTCCGCAATACCCCACCATACTCCGCAATACCCCGCCATACTCCGCAATACCCCACCATACCCAGCCATACCCTGCCATACTGAGCCATGCTCAGCTGTACTCGGCCTCTGTATGTGGCCAGGCTGTGGAAGTCTCACACATGTGGTATTGCCGTACTCAGGAGGAGTAGGGAGAATCTATTTTGGGGTGTCATTTTTGGTATGTACATGTTATGTGGTAGAAATATTGTATAAATGGACAACTTTGTGTTAAAAAAAAAAAGTGTTTTAACCACTTCCCGCCCGCCGGCCATCATACAACGTCCTTGACTTTGTGCGGGGATATCTGAATGATGCCTGCAGCTACAGGCATCATTCAGATATCAGCTTTTTCATCAGGCGATTCCATACACCATAAGAATGATCATAGCGGCTGTTCCACTGCTTGATCGTTCTTACGGGAGGCGAGAGGGGATGTCCCCCCCTCCCGCGCTTCTACCGACTCACCGCTACGATCGAAGCCAGGATCGTTTTTTTTTTTTTTTATTTCAGGCTTCCCAGCCTAGAAGTGAGATGTGGGGTCTTATTGACCCCATATCTCACTGTAAAGAGGACCTGTCATGCCATATTTCTAGTACAAGGATGTTTACATTCCTTGTAATAGGAATAAAAGTGGTCAAAAATTTTTTTTTTTGGAAAAAAGCATCAAACTAAAATAAATAAAGTAAAATAAACAATTAAAAAAAAAAAAAAATTTTAAAGCGCCCCTGTCCCTGTGTGCTCGCATGCATAAGCGAACGCATACGTAGGTCCCGCCCACATATGAAAATGGTGTTCAAACCACACATGTGAGGTATCGCTGCGATTGGTAGAGCGAGAGCAATAATTTTGGCCCTAGACCTCCTCTGTAACTCAAAACATGTAACCAGTAAAAAATGGGGATTTTTGAGTAGCAAAGTTTGGCGCCATTCCACAAGCGCGTGCAATTTTGAAAGGTGACATGTTGGGTATCTATTTACTCTGCGTAACTTCATCTTTCACATTATGCAAAAACATTGGGCTAACTTTACTGTTTTGGTTTTTGTAAAGCACAAAACTGTTTTTTTTCCAAAAAAAGCGTTAAAAAAATTGCTGCGCAAATACCGTGCGAGATAAAAAGTTGCAATGACCGCCATTGTATTCTCTAGGGTCTTTGCTAAAAAAACATATATAATGTTTTGGGGTTCTATGTAATTTTCTAGCTAATAAATTATGATTTTTACATGTAGGAAATGTCAGAATTGGCCTGGGTTCTCCAGAACGCCTGAAGGTGCTCCCCTGCATGTTGGGCCTCTGTATGTGGCCACGCTGTGTAAAAGTCTCACACATATGGTATCACCGTACTCGGGAGTAATAGCAGAATGTGTTTTGGGGTGTAATTTGTGGTATGCATAAGCTGTGTGTGAGAAATAACCTGCTAATATGACAATTTTGTGGAAAAAAAAAGTAAAAAAAAAACCTTGATTTTGCAAAGAATTGTGGGAAAAAATGAAAACTTCAAAAAACTCACCATGCATCTTTCTAAATACCTTGGAATGTCTTCTTTCCAAAAAGGGGTCATGTTAGGGTCTCAAGAAATTAGATAGGCCGTCAGTACTTCATGTGTGATCAATTTTCAGATATTCATACCATAGCTTTTGGACTCTATAACTTTCAAAAAGACCAAATAATATCCACCGATTTGGGTTATTTTTACCAAAGATATGTAGCGGTATAAATTTTGGCCAAAATATATGAAGAAAAATTACTAATTTGCAAAATATTATAACAGAAATGAAGAAAAATTTCTTTTTTTACAGATTTTTCGGTCTTTTTCTTTTACGGCGCAAAAAATAAAGAACCCAGCGGTGATTAAATACCACCAAAAGAAAGCTCCATTTGTGTGAAAAAAAGGACAAAAATTTCATATAGATACAGTGTTGCGTGACTGAGTAATCGTTATTCAAAATGTGAGAGCACCAAAAGCTGAAAATTGGTCTGGTTAGGAAGGGGGTTTAAGTGCCCAGTTGTCAAGTGGTTAAACACATTATAGGGGGTGTTTAGGGTAAAGCGCTACTATGGAGCTGACAAAATACCTGGTTAAGTGACTAGGCTAGATGGGTATGGGCCCAGGATAGCATGCTGGGGAGGTTAGTGAAGGCAAATATGCATGAAGGACAAAAAAGGAGCAGTAAAAACTTCCAGCATGCATGGGGACAAAGAGGACATTCACAGCATATTACAATCATGGTAATTAGGGAATTATGAAAGAAATACAATACATTAGCAAACATTAAATACATAGAATGTGATGTTAAAGGAGAAATCTTACCTTAATATAGTCCTTCTGCAGGACCTGTATGGTGGCAGAACAGGTCTCTGGAATAATGATCCCCAAAGCCTGGGGGGAGATGCCTGTCGAGAACTTGATGTCCTGCAGACTTCTCCCTGTCGCCAAGTACCGCAACGTGGTGACTAGCCTCTGCTCGGGAGTGATGGCTTGCCGCATGCAGGTGTTCTGCTTCATAAAATAAGGGGACAGCAAAGCCAACAAATGGTGAAAAACGAGGTCCGTCATCCGGAGATAATTTCTGAAATCATCAGGATTATTCTCACGGATCTCCCGCAACAAAGGCATATGAGAGAATTGGTCATGGATGAAGAATTGGAGCAACCAATGTCAGTGTGTGAAAATGGTAACTCTGCAGTTTTTGATCAGGTAGCCTCCACAGTATGAAGATTACTGTGCATTTTCATACATTTTACATTGTTCGTGTAACATAGAGATTACATTTTTGTGAAAACAACAACTAGCAACTTGGGTTTAGGTCTGTGCTGAACTCTAAGAACATTATAACAGACCTGTGCTCAGAAAAAATGAGGGGCACAGCGAAACTCATGTTTTCAAGGTTTTACTGGAAAGGGAATAGAAGATGATTAGAACTGCTGGGACATACAGTTCTGCATATGTGTATGCTGCTATTAGGACTGCTGGGACTTGATGTTCCTTAGTACTAGGGATGAGCTTCGTGTTCGAGTCGAACCCATGTTCGACTCGAACATCGGCTGTTCGATCGTTCGCCGAATTGCGAACGTTATGGGCCGTTCGCGCTAAATTCGTGTGGCGCGTCACGGCCCATAATTCACTGCGGCATCGCAGTGCATTGCTGGCTGATGATTGGCCAAGCATGCACTATGACCCGCATGCTTGGCCAATCACAGCGCCGTCAGTAGAGAGAGCTGTAATTGGCCAAAGCCAGGGTGGCTTTGGCCAATTATGGCTCAGGGGATTTAGTACACACCCCACACTATATAACGCCGCCTGCACGGCGGCCCTGTGTAGTGTGTGTTCCGGTGTGCTGAGAGATAGAGAGAGAGAGAGACAGTGTCATTTGATTTGAGTTAGATAGATTAGGCAGAACAGTCAGTCAGTTAGCTGCACTTACAGTGTATTGTGTATATATATGCATCCCAGGTGTTGCATATATATATATACACACTGTATTCAGTTTAGCTAGATCCGTTCCTGTTATCTTCTATCTAGACTATTTACATTTAATGCAGTGCATCCTGCTCACAGTGTTCAGCTAGATCCGTTCCTGCTATTTACATTTAGTGCAGTGCGTCCTGCTCACAGTGTTCAGCTAGATCCGTTCCTGTTATCTTCTAGACTATTTACATTTAGTGCAGTGCGTCCTGCTCACAGTGTTCAGCTAGATCCGTTCCTGCAATTTACATTTAGTGCAGTGCGTCCTGCTCACAGTGTTCAGCTAGATCCGTTCCTGCAATTTACATTTAGTGCAGTGCGTCCTGCTCACAGTGTTCAGCTAGATCCGTTCCTGCTATTTACATTTAGTGCAGTGCGTCCTGCTCACAGTGTTCAGCTAGATCCGTTCCTGCTATTTACATTTAGTGCAGTGCGTCCTGCTCACAGTGTTCAGCTAGATCCGTTCCTGCTATTTACATTTAGTGCAGTGCGTCCTGCTCACAGTGTTCAGCTAGATCCGTTCCTGCTATTTACATTTAGTGCAGTGCGTCCTGCTCACAGTGTTCAGCTAGATCCGTTCCTGCTATTTACATTTAGTGCAGTGCGTCCTGCTCACAGTGTTCAGCTAGATCCGTTCCTGCTATTTACATTTAGTGCAGTGCGTCCTGCTCACAGTGTTCAGCTAGAGCCGTTCCTGCTATTTACATTTAGTGCAGTGCGTCCTGCTCACAGTGTTCAGCTAGATCCGTTCCTGTTATCTTCTAGACTATTTACATTTAGTGCAGTGCGTCCTGCTCACAGTGTTCAGCTAGATCCGTTCCTGCTATTTACATTTAGTGCAGTGCGTCCTGCTCACAGTGTTCAGCTAGATCCGTTCCTGTTATCTTCCTACTGACAGGCAGGCTTGTCTGGTTACAGTATATAAAGCTACCTGAAGAAAATTACAGGTGTTCTATTTGATCCTATTAGTACCACGGTCAGGCAGCTAGACTATTTACATTTAGTACAGTGCGTCCTGCTCACAGTGTACAGCTAGATCCGTTCCTGTTATCTTCCTACTGACAGGGAGGCTTGTCTGGTTACAGTATATAAAGCTACCTGAAGAAAATTACAGGTGTTCTATTTGATCCTATTAGTACCACGGTCAGGCAGCTAGACTATTTACATTTAGTACAGTGCGTCCTGCTCACAGTGTTCAGCTAGATCCGTTCCTGTTATCTTCCTACTGACAGGCAGGCTTGTCTGGTTACAGTATATAAAGCTACTTGAAGAAAATTACAGGTGTTCTATCCCAGCTTAGTGCAGCTACAGGCCATTAGTATGTCTGGAAGGCCAAGAAGGAGAGGCAGACAGTCACAAGCCAATAAGAGAGGGCAAGCAGGCTCTGTGTCTAGTGCTGGTCGTGGAGACGGTGCATCCTCATCAGCACGTGGCCATGGGACACGCTTGGCCTTTTTTTCGGCAGCTGGCCGTGTTGAGCCGCAACATGCGGAAGACTTGGTCGAGTGGATGACCAAGCCGTCCTCATCCTCCTCATCCTCTCTCACCCATGCCCAGGGTGCTTTGTCTGGCAAAGCAGCGGCCTCTTCCCTCAGCTCAATGTCATCAGTGACTCCTTCCCTAGCTCCACCATGTCCTCATGAGGATTCCCTCGAACTGTTTGACCACAGTGTTGGGTACATGCTCCAGGAGGATGCCCAGCGTTTGGAAGGCTCTGATGACGATACTGAGCTCGATGAAGGCAGTAACATGAGCGCGGACAGAGGGGGTGCCCAAGAAGGACAGCAATCTGGCAGTCATGCTCCCCCTGCTGCAGCATACTGCCAGGTTTGCTCCAGTGATGAGGAGGGAGGGGATGATGAGGTCACTGACTCAACGTGGATGCCTGATAGGAGAGAGGAGGAGGAGGAGGAGGAGGAGGAGGAGGAGGCGGCAGCACATCACCAACGAGGCAGGATGCCCTCCAGGGGCCAGCCTAAGGGCAGCACATTGACTGCATCACACCCCAAAGCTCCACATGTGCAGGGCGCTGCAGTCTCTGCGCGTTATTCAAAAAGTTCTTTGGTGTGGGCCTTTTTTGAGACAAAAAAAACCCAAATTTTCAAAAAACATTTTTCATTGGGACAAAAAAGTGAGGTGAAATCTTCTGAAGAGGAGGAAAGACAGCAAAACAAATGTCACAGGGGTGATAACCCTTCCCTATGTTTTCCAAAAAGCTTAGAAAAGATTTTTTGGCTGGAGCTAAACACATTAAAAATGTTTAAAATTACAAACAGATTCTACTTAACAGCAAACCTACAGTCCCTGTCTTGTTTGCACCGCCTGTATACTGCTGTTCAGAGTATATAGGGCCTGGTGGCCCCACACCTTTCCTTATTTTAATTTGGGTGCGGGGTTCCCCTTAATATCCATACAAGACCCAAAGGGCCTGGTAATGGACTGGGGGGTACCCATGCCGTTTGTCTCACTGATTTTCATCCATATTGCCATGACCCGACATGACATTAAACCCGCAAGCAGTTTTAAATGAGATTTTTTCCTTTAAAAATGACATTTGGTGCAGGGACTGTTCTAAACATGGGAAACACGCGTCACTTTACAGGCATACTATAGACACCCCCCAGGTACGATATTTAAAGGAATATTTCACTTTTTTTTTTTTACTTTAAGCATCATTAAAATCACTGCTCCCGAAAAAACGGCCGTTTTTAAAAGTTTTTTTTGCATTGATACATGTCCCCTGGGGTAGGACCCGGGTCCCCAAACCCTTTTTAGGACAATACCATGCAAATTAGCCTTTAAAATGAGCACTTTTGATTTCGAACGTTCAAGTCCCATAGACGTCAATGGGGTTCTAACGTTCGTGCGAACTTTCGGTCCGTTCGCGGGTTCTGGTGCGAACCGAACCGGGGGGTGTTCGGCTCATCCCTACTTAGTACCATTGAGCTGCTGTCTGTGCACCACTTTGACGCAAATGAGAAACCATTAACGTAGTTATACTGATGCTACTAAACTTGGTCTGCTTAAAGGATAAGTTCATCTTTTGACAAAAAATAATAAATGCACAATTTTTTGCAGGTAAAAAAAAACATGCATTTATTATTTTTTGTTTTGGCAGCCTATAAAGCATTGCACCAGTGATGGCTGCTCCATTAGAGGCGCCGCACCCCTAATATACATGCAGGGTGCCGGACGCATGGATTTCAATAGGGTTTTGTTTTTTGAAGCACAGGATTAGAGCCTGAGGCTCTAATTGGATTCAAAAAAGGGTGGGCTCGGGGAGCAGAGCACTGCGCCCTGCACCCACCCAGTTGTAGCGAGTTAATATTCAGTAATGTCTTGCTGCTTCTCCTCCCAACCAGTCAGGAGACAGGTCTTAAAGTGATTGTAAAGTCTTGTTTAAACAAAAACAAAACAAAAAAAACAAACATGTCATACTTACCTCCTCTGTGCAGTTGGTTTTGCACAGGGCAGCCTGGATCCTCCTCTTCTCGGGACCCTCTTCACCTGTCCTGGCCCCTCCCTCCTGTCGAGTGTCCCCACAGCAAGCAGCTTGCTGTCCATTCAGACACATAGCCCGGCCCCGCCCACCCTCTCTTCTGATTGGCTAACTGACTTTGATTGACAGCCATGGGGCCCAATGGCACCGCTGCTGTGTCTCAGCCAATCAGGAGGAAAGTCCCGGATGGCTAAGACACTCATGGACATCGCTGGATAGAGATGGAGCTCAGGTAAGTATTAGGGGTGCTGGGGAGGCTGTTACCCACAGAAGGTTTTTTATCTTAATGCATAGAATGCATTAAGATAAAAATACCTTCTGCCTTTACAACTCCTCTAAGAACGGATTGGCTAAGAGGAGAAGTGACCGTATTGGCCGCTGAGGAGGAGAAACAGGAGGAAGCCGAAGCTGCCCACGACCTAGATGGAGTAAGTGGGCTGGTAGGTGGACGGGCGGGCAAGGAGGGTTGGGTTTGGTTACCAAGCAACGGGGGGTTTTATTGATGGAGCAACCGGAAGCTGGCAGTTTGTTTGTTTGCCACTCCTCCAAAAAATGGAGCACCAGCTGCCACTGATCAGCAGATCGCTGATGCCATGCAGGTCTCCTGCAGATCTGTCAGTGTATCAGTGTATCGACTTCCTCGTACCTGGTACGAGCAAGCCGATACATTCTGGCAAGATGACGCAACCTATCAGCTGGCCACACAGCAATCTGAACACTGTGGCTGCTCATCCATCCTTTTATTGTGACTGTGTTATGTGTTAAGTGGGCTCTTTCTTGTGGACTAGATGCACTCTTTCACATTTTATTTTGTAAGTACATAATATTACTGTTTTCTACCTTCCCTTGCTTTAATATACAATTTGAACTAGCTTTTATAATCTGCTGTGCACACTTTAGTGAGCAGATCCAGCTGCATACAAGTGGATAGGCCACATTCTCCATCATAAAATCCCTGCACTTGTCTCAAACACCATAGAATAACATCCCTATTGTTTCAGCTACATCCAGGGAAGACTGATATTAATTAATTTATCCACCAAGCTAATCAAAAACAGGGTGGGACTTAAAGTGAATGTCAAGGACAAATATTTTCTGTTGTTCAGAGTACGTGCTTCCTACAAATATCACTGGCTTCATTAGCATCACTTTCTGTGCTCCCAGCATTCACCGAGATGTTGTGATGACGCTGTTGCACAATGCATGCTGGGAAGCCTGAGACTAGCTCCCAGGGGACTGTGGGAGGTCTGGGAGAGGCTAGAAACACGCCTACTCCCATGGGAGGAAAACCAGGAAGTGCTAAGAAGATTAGAAAAAAAAGGTAATTACGGCAATTTAAATTTTTTTACACAGCATGTCAGCATCTAGGCAAGGAAGAGAATGCATAGAGATAATGTTCAAAATTTGGGTGGAACCCCGCTTTAAGGCCTTTGAGAGTCTTAAGGCTGCCTTTGTTCCTGCTCCTGTGTTGGCACACCCTGATCCTACGTTGCCTTTTATCCTAGAAGTTGATGCTTCTGAGACTGGAGTTGGTTCCCTTCTGTCTCAACGTCCTAACTCTGAGTGCGCTCTGCATCCGTGTGGCTACTTTTCCAAGAAATTGTCACCGGCACAGTGCAATTACGAGATTGGTAACAGAGAGCTGTTGGCGATCATTTTAGCCCTGAAAGAATGTAGACATCTCCTTGAAGGTACCACTGTGCTGGTTCTCATTTTTACTGACCATAAGAATCTCACATTCTTGTCTGAGGCTAAGCGCTTCTCTCCCAGAAGGGCGCGATGGGCTCTTTTCTTGTCGAGTTTTAATTACATTGTCTCATTCTTACCCGGTACTAAGAATGTAAGGGCTGATGCCTTGTCACGACAGTTTTCCTCCACTTCCAAGATGGACCTTTTTCCGGTTCCTGTGATTCCTCCTGATCGTATTCTGGCTGTGGTTCGCACTAGTCTTACTTCTCCTTTGGGTGACAAAATTCTTGCTGCTCAGGTCACTGCTCCTCCTGAGAAACCTTGTGACCGCTGCTTTGTTCCCGAGAGTCTCCATACTGCTGTGCTCCAGACTTACCATTCTCCCAAGGCTGCTGGCCACCCTGGGAAGAATCAACTCTTTTGGGCCATTTCCCAACAATTCTGGTGGCCTAGTCTATGTGCTGATGTAACCGCCTTCTTAGCTGCCTGTTCTGTGTGTGCTCAGAGTAAGACTTCACGACACCTTCCAGTGGGCCTCCTACAACCCATACCCATTGTAGAGAGGCCCTGGACCCACCTGTCTGGATTTCACTGTGGAGTTACCCAACTCCCAGGGCAACACAGTTATCCTTATGGTGGTTGACCGGTTCTCGAAAATGTCGTATTGTATTCCACTCAAGAAGTTGATACTTCTAAGGAACTGGCTTCTATTTTTGCTCGGGAGATCTTCTGTTTACATGGGCTACCCAAGGTGATTGTCTCAGACAGGGGTAGTCAGTTTGTGTCCCGGTTCTGGCGAGCCTTTTGTGCACAGTTGGGTATTCAGCTTGCTTTCTCCTCTGCGTATCACCCGCAATCTAATGGGGCCGCAGAATGATCCAATCAGTCCTTGGAGCAATTCCTACGTTGCTATATTTCTGACCATCATAACAACTGGTCAGACCTCTTACCATGGGTGGAGTTTGCTAGTGCCTTGAATTCAGCTTCCCATTTGTCCCCATTTATGGCAAACTATGGTTTCCAACCTTACGTGTTGCCTGCCTCCTTTGTTCCGCAGAGTATTCCTGCGTTAGTGGAGCATCTCCGTGGCCTTTGTTCCACTTGGGCACAAGTTCAGGAGGCGTTGCGACATGCTAACGATAGGTACAGACTCCATGCTGACCGCAGATGCCTGCCTGCGCCTTCCATCCAGGTTGGGGACAGAGTCTGGCTGTCGTCTCGCAACCTCCGACTTTGTGTTCCTTCTTTGAAGTCCGCACCTCGGTTTATTGGGGCTTTCCATATCCTTCGCAGAATTAACCCAGTGGCTTACGCGTTGGACCTTCCTCGTAGTATGCGCATCTCTAATGTGTTTCATGTCTCCTTATTGAAACCTTTGGTCTGCAACCACTTTACCACCTCGGTGCCACGCTCTCACCCTATACAGATTGATTACCATGAGGAGTATGAAGTACAATCCATTGTTGACTCCCGTAGGTTCCGTGGGTGCATACAGTACATGGTGCATTGGAAGGGGTATGGTCCGTAGGAATGCTCTTGGGTCTCATCCTCGGACGTACATGCCCCTGTCCTCCTCCGTGATTTCCTTCTGGCTTCTGATCCTGCTTGCTGTACTACTACATTGATCTCTGTCTTTCTGACATTGGCTGACTACACGATCATGGTTTCTGACACAGAGAAAAGGTGCAGGAACTCACCCTCTCTGTCCAACTCTTTGCCACAACCATGCCCAAACTCCGCTCCAACCATGCCCAAACTCCACCCCCAGCCACACCTTCCTTAGAGGAGAGAATTACAGCGGCGCCAAAAAATTTTAAGGAGTTAAGGCTTAGAACTGTGTATCACATAAGCCGAATTCCCCAAAATCCCCCCAGCTCTCCTCTCATCACAAATCCCCCCAGTTCTCCTCTCATCACAAATCCTCCAGCTCACCTCTCATCACAAATCCCCCAGGTCTCCTCTTATCACAAATCCCCCCAGCGCTCCTCTCATCACAAATCCCCCCAGCTCTCCTCTCATCACAAATCCCCCCAGCTCTTCTCATCACAAATCCCCCCCGCTTTCCTTTCATCACAAATCCCCCCCGCTCTCCTCTCATCACAAATCCTCCCAGCTCTCCTCTCTTCAAAACCCCCCCAGCTCAACTCTCAACACAAATCCCCACCAGCTCTCCTCTCCTCACAAATCCAAATCCCCCCAGCTCCCCTCTCTGTACAAATCCCCCCCAGTTCTCCTCTCATCACAAATCCAAATTCCCCCAGCTCTCCTTTCTGTATGTATCCCCCCAGCTCACCTCTCATCACAAATCCCACCAGCTCTCCTCTCATCACAAATCCCCCCAGCTCTCCTCTTATCACAAATCCCTCTCCAGCTCTCCTCTCATCACAAATCCCCCCAGCTCTCCTCTCATCACAAATCCAAATCCCCCCAGCTCCCCTCTCTGTATAAATCCCCCCAGCTCTCCTCTCATCACAAATCTAAATTCCCCCAGCTCTCCTCTCTGTACAAATCCCCCAGCTCACCTCCCCTCACAAATCCCCCTAGCTCTCTTCTCATCTCAAATCCCCCCAGCTCTCCTCTCATAACAAATCCCTCCAGCTCTCCTCTCATCACAAATCCCCCAGGGCTCTCCACTCTGTACAAATTCCCTCCAGCTCTCCTCTCATCACACATCCCCCAGCTCCCCTCTCATCACAAATCACCCCAGCTCTCCTCTCATCACAACCCCCCAGTTCTCCTCTCATCACAAATCCCCTCCAGCTCTCCTCTCTGTAAAAATCCCCCTCCAGCTCTCCTCTCATCACAAATCCCCCAGCTCTCCTCTCATCACAAATCCAAATCCCCCAGCTCCCCTCTCTGTACAAACCCCCCCAGCTCTCCTCTCCTCACAAATCCAAATCCCCCAGCTCTCCTCTCTGTACAAATCCCCCAGCTCACCTCTCCTCACAAATCCCCCCAGCTCTCCTCTCATCACAAATCCCCCCAGCTCTCCTCTCATCACAAATCCCCCCAGCTCTCCTCTCATCACAAATCCCCCCAGCTCTCCTCTCAACAAAAATCCCCCCCAGCTCTCCTCTCATCACAAATCCAAATTCCCCCAGCTCCCCTCTCTGTACAAATCCCCCCAGCTCCCCTCTCATCACAAATCCCCCCAGCTCACCTCTCTGTAAAATTCCCCCAGCTCCCCTCTCATCGCAAATCCCCCCACTTCTCCTCTGATCACAAATCCCCCCAGCTCTCCTCTGATCACAAATCCCCCCAGCTCCCCTCTCATACTAATCCCCTCCAGCTCTCCTCTCATCACAAATCCCCCCAGCTCCCCTCTTACCACAAATCCCCCCAGCTCCCCTCTCATCACAAATCCCCCCAGATCTCCTCTCATCACAAATCCCCCAGGTCCCCTTTTACCACAAATCCCCCCCCACACACACCCATACTTCCTCAGGTATCCTCCCTGCACATATTTCCCCAAGCTCTCCTCTGTGTACAATGTTCTCCCCTCTGCTAAACACACACACAAACTTTACCTCTCTGCACATATTCCCCCTCCCCTACACACTTTCACAGTGCACTCCTCTCTGAATGAACTCAGTCTATGCAAAGTTCTCTCTTGTTTTCACATTGACAGATCCCTCATCACTTCCGCTGTCACCGCTCTTCGTGGTATGTGCAGGCTTTTTTTTTGGCATAGTGCAGTGGCTGGGAGAGCTCCCCCTACTGTAGCACAGAGCTGAGGAGGTGTTTCAGGGCTCCTCGGCTCCATGCTACAAAGTCTGAGTAGCGACACCAAGCAGGGATTGAAACTTCCTCTCGAATCACTGCAGCAGCTGAGGGTTGGAACCTGACCAGTGATCGAGGGCAGCAGCCAGTAGAGGAAGCGAGCTGTGCAGAAAACTTCCTCTACTGGCTTCAGTATTAAATGACAGGCTGGAGAGGAGAAGGCTGCCAAAGGCAGTTCGGTTGCGCACCAGCTGAGAAAAAGCCCTGGTCCTGTCAATGTAAAGTGAGTTTTTTGGGGAAATTAAGTTGTGCTGTTAATAAGTTGGACAAACAAAAAAAAAAAGAGGAAGGAATGGGACTTTGTATGAGGCATGTCACTCAATTAATTAATACCTTGTTCATATTGTTTATTGAATTGTTTATGGATTACAAATCAAGTTAAAAAGTATCAATAATCTTTAGTAAAAGACACAATATATTGTAAATAACAGTTCACTTGTATGAATATACAACTATTATTCAAAGTAAAATACAACATGATTAGCAGTACAATTCCATAAAACACTCATCCATTGATAATAGTTAAATAAACATAAGCAATTGCCCTTAGTGAGCCAAGCTTGTCTGGGCATCAGTTCGATGTATACTCCACACACGTTTCATGGCTCACGCCAATCATCAGGAGTAAAATGCTCTGAAATTAAATCAATAACATATCTATAAATATAGGAAACCCTTTAAACGGAGAACCATCTTTTAAAAAAAGGTCTATAACTTACAAAGCGGCCCAATAGTGACACCCAATCTATGTCCAACACATTTTTTATCCCAGTATTGTTTTATACACTGGCTCCTTGTTGTGCGATTCTTTGGTTGGCGTTGGCATTTTTTGTCTCGCATTGGGTGCTGCGATGTGTAAAAAGGGAGGCTTATCCATGTCTCCTGCTGTTTCATCTGCTTTCGGGTGGATGGGGACACCTACACATCAGCACCATGTCCAGGCTCCGGAGGCATGGCATCTGCGATTTTTCTGACGTCAGTGCAAGCTGGACGCACTATATCATCTGATGGCTGGGGGATGTGTCCGCATTTGCGTGCCTCCCTATGACAGTGGGCACCTCCTGTGCTCAAATGTCAGCCATCCACACATGGTGTTAATGGGTTAAACTGGAGGTCAGGCATGGCTTGCATTTCAATTTCACTCTTCATTGAGGACACACACAGCTGTGGAGGTTGCCTGCTGAGTCTCATTACTCATTACTTATATTCAAGATATTCACCACACTCAGGTATTTACCATTTTCATCTTTTGATACTTGTTACATTTAGGCATACTTGCATACCTCATACATAGCTTTATTTATGTTATTTATTCATTTTTTAAAATTTTTTATTTATTTATTTTTTGAGCACTTATTTTTATTTATTTTTGATTTTTGATATCATACATCTCACTACACTATCACAATCCACCCCTCTTTCCTCTCCATCTTTTTCATCTTATCACTTGTTAGTATCCCTCTGCTATCCTATGTTTTCCACCATCTCCATGTCCCTACCATCCTTGGCCCAGGCCTTTTACTTATATATACATATCTGTATGCCAATACTCATTGATTTTACTTTACTACTTTAGATGCCTGAAAAACATACTCGTGTTTATAGCCTATACTCTTTATGGACTAACGGTGTTTCTAGGGATACATCACTACCCTACTATTACACAATCACAGTCCACCTCTTTCACTTCTTTTTCTTTTCTATCTTTTCACCTGTTAGTATCCCTCTGTTATCCCATGTTTCTTACCATCTCCATGTTCCCTAGCATCTTTGGGTCCAGGCCTCTCATTTCATGCATATACAGTATATCTTTATGCTAATACTTATTGATTCTACTTTACTACTTTAGATGCCTGACAAACACACTTATGTTTACAGCCTACACTCTTTATGAACTAACAAGGTCTCTAGGGTTACATCACTACACCTATGCCATGCCTGCTCACCGTTTGGCCCTTTTGTGGGGTCCCATCTGACTTCGCCCCCTCAGCTCCCTGGTGAGGCACCTGCTGCCGTTATCTTGGAGCCGCACACCTGTAGCCATGGTGAAGCTCAGTGGTGAGTATGGGGACCCATAACCCCTCATACCCTGTGCCTTTATAACTAATACTGTGCCATTTTGCCAACTATATACTTTTTTATCTTAGGTACAATGTTACACACATCCACCCCTGCAGAGCGAGCTGGATCTCGCAAAACTAGTCAGGTAGTATGATGCCCGTGTACTATGACTGCTATTACATCCATGTACCAATATTTCTTGTTTATATATTTTTTTTGGCAACTGTTGGTGTTATTTATGCATGTAAACAATTTTACTTGAATAAACCATATACTGTATTTACTACTGTTATGTTTACTGGCAGAAACGGTACCCACTTCATTTAAAGTCCCAGGGCGAATCCTTCGTTTTACTATATGTTCAAGGGAGGACGGGGGACAGGGATGATGATGTCCCCCGGGGTTGAAGTGAGGAATCCCATCCAGACCAGAGACAGCAGCCAGGTGAAGACCAGGTAACCATGTGAATCTTATGTATGCTTGACAGATCACACTGCTCTGCAAGGATATGGAGATATGGAGATGAAACGATGTGAAATGAATAAACTATTGATGGTATGAACCTATACCAGTGAGTGAGTGGAAGTGATGAATACTGTGTAATTACTGCAGTGATCTGAAGTGTGCTAGCTAAGGGGACTGCAGCCAAGGGAGATGTATATGCATATACCCACCAAAAATGAATCCAAAACCAAACCCACTATGTGATGACTATGTCACATAATGATAATGGTGAACTATAAAATGTAAAACTAAAATGAACCCGAAGAGCGTTATGTGCGGATATAAGTGAGACTCAGTTACCTTGTGTGTGAATCTGTGGATGTGAGCATGCCTGAGATCCATCTCGTGTGAATGGCCCATGTGAAATGGTCAGCTGGCCAGCTCGAGCAGCTTTTATCCCACCGGTAAGGGGCGGGTCCCCACCAACGTCATGAAGCCCAAACTAGATGGAAAGGGGGAATCCACTCCATGCTCAGGCGTAATGAAGCACTGAGCAGGGCATGAAATCATGATGCCAATGCATAGGAGGCAAGGCCCTGCCCCCAAGCCTGTTTAAAGGGAAAGTGGGGAAGGGGAGAGACTGCCATGCATCGCTGCCCCAGGGTAAAAAAAATGTCCTGTCACCCCCCCTCTCTCTGTCTGACAAGGGGGCTCAATTAGGGCTGAGCCCGGGTTCACACCTATGCAATTTAGATGCGGCTTACACCGCATCTAATTCACAGGACATTTTAAAATACATTCATATGAATGCATCTGGTTCACATATGTGCGTTGCATTCGCACTGCACATTGCACAAAAAACGTGTGCATTTTCTGGGCATTGCGGTGCGAATTACGAGCCCCTTATCTTCTATGGGAACGCATCCGCTTCGCAGATGCATTGCGTTCTGAACATGGATTTTCTCCTTCTCCTCACTACACCTCCC
Organism: Aquarana catesbeiana; assembly: GCF_042186555.1. NCBI lineage: Eukaryota > Metazoa > Chordata > Amphibia > Anura > Ranidae > Aquarana > Aquarana catesbeiana. Next base: position 207,681,826 of record NC_133326.1, on the reverse strand, counting down.
CCTCCCCCCCCCTCTCCCTCCCCCTCTCCCTGCTCACTGATCCTGAGCTAAAACGCAGATGAGCCTTTGAACAGGAGATTTTTATCTCCCCAGTGAAACCTGAGCTTCAATTCGCACCGCACATGTGTGAAACCGGGCTGAAGGAAGTATAATATATTGTATCCTATATACTGTGTCTAATACCCCTATTTTCTAGCAATAAAAACCAGAGTGTATGATTGTGTATAGTCATACACTCTGGCTTTTTGAGAGTGTATGAATGTGTATAGTCATACACTCTGGCTTTTTGAATATATACATTACCATGTGTTTTAAAGTCTTGCATAAACACCCTATCGTGCTAAAGGTATTTTTGAAGGAGAGCAGCAACTTCTAAATGTTCTCGATGTGGGCAGTGTATAATATATTCTCTGCTAGTCTGCAGTCTAGCATCAAAATGCTTCATGATATTCACTAGTGATGGGACGATCACCCCCTGGTTCGGTTTGCACCAGAACACCTTGAACAGGCAAAAAGTTCTAGCGAACATGCAAACGCTATTAAAGTCTATAGGACACAAACATGAAAAATCAAAAGTCCTAATTTTAAAGGCTTATATGCAAGTTATTGCCATAAAAAGTGTATGGGGACATGGGTACTGCTCTAGTGGACATGTATCAATGCAAAAAAAGTTATTAAAACAATAGTTTTTTAGGAGCAGTGATTTTAATGATGCTTAAAGTGAAACAATAAAAATATTCCTTTAAAAATCGGGCCTGATGGGTCCTCTTAGTCTGCCTGGAAAGTGGCGCATATATGCAATGTGTAGAACATGCCGCAGCAATAATGACATTTCTAAAGGAAAAAATGTAATTTAAACTTGCTCGCGGCTGTAATGTATTGCTGGCTCCCGGCAAAATAGATCAGGGTTCCCCCCAGTCCATACCAGGCCCTTCGGATCTGGTATGGATTTTAAGGGTAACTCCACTCCAAAATGTAAAAAAAATTGTTGTGAGGTCCCCCCCAAAAACCAAACCCGACCCTTATCTGAGCATGCAGCCTGGCAGGTCAGGATAGGGGGGATGAGCGAGTCCCCCCCCCCTCCTGAAACATACCAGGCCACATGCCCTCAATATGGGGGTTGGGTGCTTTAGGGCAGGGGGGCTCTGTGCCCCCCCACACGAAAGCATCTTGTTCCCAAGTTTTCAGAAGGGGGCGGGGTCACCTCTTTTTTAATAAAGGAATTGTCAAAAACTGTCTCCTGCGATTTTTAGTTTTTGACACTTGGTGAATAGGCGGGGTACAATGTACCCGATACCCATTCACATAGGGGAGCAGGATCTGGAGGCCCCCTTGTTAAAGGGGGTTTCTAGATTCCGATAAGCCCCCCTGTCCGCAGCCCCCAACAACCACCAGCCAGGGTTGTTGGGAAGAGGTCCTTGTCCCCATCCCCAAAGCACTCTCCCCATGTTGAGGGCAAGCGGCCTGGTATGGTTCAGGTTGGGGGGTGCTCACTGGTCCCCTCCCTTTTCTGCATGCTTGGATAAGGGTCTGGTATGGATATTAGGGAACTCCATGGCATTTAAAAAAAACATTTTGCCGTGGGGTTCCCCTTAAAAGCTATATCAGACCCAAAGGGCCTGGTATGGATTTTGGGGGGACCCCATGCCATTCTTTTCTTAATTCTGTCATAGGGTTCCACTTAACCACTTGAATACACTGTATTATATACTCTGCATTGCACTATATACCCTGCACTGTATTATATATACTACACTGACTGCACTATACACTCTGAACTGTATTATATATACTACACTGACTACACTATATACTCTCCACTGTATTATATATACTACACTGACTGCATTATATACTCTGAACTGTATTATATATACTACACTAACTTCACTATATACTCTGAACTGTATTATATCTCGATTCATTCACTATATATGGCCGCCGTGTAAGCAGCAGCCTTATAAAGTGTAGAGCGAGGACTGATCCATGATTGGATAAAGGCAATCTGCCTTTGGCCAATCATGGCTCTCACAGCACATCACACTGTGATTGGACAAAGCATACAGATCAGGTGCATGCTTTGGCCAATCAGCAGCGATCTTGCAGCGCATTATGGGGCGCTCAGTGGTTGGCGAACTTCCTGTGAGCACCCCATATGTTTGTTTTACGTACAAACGAACACCAGATGTTCGAGTCGAACTTACGTTCGACTCAAACTTTGGGACCATCCCTAAGATGCACACATGTGTTGGGGAAAAAACATGGTTGGCCAACAATTTAACTTTGTTTTGGCTTACAATAAACTCAACTTTAATTTGAATGAATCTTTTCTTTTTCTACCACTATAGATGTTTCCACATTTTATGTGGTATTTTCCCTGGCCTTTTTTTCTAATGAATGGGGATCAGCCAATCAGCCCAAACCTCAAGTTCACGTTTGGCAAAACGAAGCTTAGTACGCTTTGAGGTTTGTCAAGCCTGAAGTTCATGCGCTATGTGGTTTGCTAAACCCAAACTTAGCAGGGCCAGCTTGCGATCTATGATAGGTGAATGTTGTAATTCAATTCTGGACATTGTCAAAGGTAATAGGCCCACTACTGTTAAAAAGGGCATAATGAGCATGGTGATCCCTTGATAAAGTCCCCCATTGTATTCCAGTGTCAATCACATCATTCAAGCACTGATCTTTAACTGCTACAACCCTATTGCTAAATGACAGATTCTGAGTACTTAATTAACCATTTGGTGGGGCATCCTAGGTGACATGACTTATTTAACCATATTTGTTCCAATAGACTTTAATGGGCTCAAGGTCAACAAATTTCAAAACAAATGAGCCAGATAGATTTGATAATCCCTAGTTAAAGTAATGTCTAGTTATGTGACCTGTTAAAATTATTTCACAGATTGTCCAATCATGGAGCGTGCTATATTATTCTAAATGTGGAAGTACATATCTCAATACCAATGCCTTTGAAAAAACCATCACAAAAAAGTTGCGCAAAATCCCCTTCTATATACAAACATTTTGAGCTCCATTTTGGAGCAACCAGTGATATTCAGCACACATCATCTAGTCTGGTGGGACACTTACAAGTGTTTGGTGTGTAGCATTACCGCACAGCCTTCCACATTTACAATTAGCTTGTGTCTCAGCACTAGCGGTTGCCTGTGATTTCTCACAGCACTGATGAGTTTTTTTTTGAAACACAAAAGTTATCCACCATGCCTATGATAAATCAGGGCCAATGAATACACAAAATGCTTCAACACTGATATTGATAAAAAATTATATCCAAATTACAGTGGGACGATATGTAAATTACCTTTTTTTTGCTTGTGCTTCAATTGTTGGACCATGTTTCTTGTTCATTTTTATTGATTGTTTATAAATGGGAATGCAGTACTATTTAATGACTTTTTTTTATTTTTTATTTTCTGTCAGTGTTCAAAATTGTCAATATTCTTTATGCTATTGAAGGTGGCACAAAATCCCATGAATACATTAAGCATTCATTAAATTTCTCCATACAAGATTTTCATATTCGCAAAGGATTTTTAGCAGTATTCATAAGAAAGAAGAAAAACGATTGTTAGAGACTAATATAATAGGTTCCACTATCCTGACACCTTTTACGATTTCATAGTGAATATTTGTTAATAGATGAAATCTTATGAAAAAACTATTCATCTGAAAGTATACACTTTTAGAGAAACCTAATCTGCAATATAATTTCATACAAATAAACACAAACAAATTGGTGACATATAGTGAACTTTCAATTGTGTAAAAGTTTAACTGGAGATATTTGTTGTTTATATGAAAAATATTAAAATGTTTCAGCACATAATGGCAATGCCTTTACAGTGCTTGTGTTAAACAGTGCAGATATAGCTTACATCAAGCTTTGTTGCTAAATGTCTTTGACATAGGAATGCAATTGACATGATTTACTCTTTAAACAGGTGCAGAATGCACATTAACAAATTATCCTGCAACACATTTGTTTTGTGAGCCATTAGAAGCCTAATATAGCACCTGCTGTTCATTTCAGTGAAACAGAAAGCTCACCACCTACCTTTAATTCTTTTCTTTAACACAGCTCAGTGTGTCTCACATTTTAGATGATCAATCACAAGGTATTGATTTGAAAGAGGTATAAAAATCAAAGTTGAATGAACACATCTGACTTGTTCATAATGCATGGTCAGCTTTGGGGAAGAGAAATTGGGAAATAGGGTGGCTGTGATAAAAAACAGTTGGACTGTGACTTGAATAAAGCAGATTATGCTGGCAACAAATCAATGATATACCAGAGTGTTCCATTTCATGCCTTCTTGCACTAGACAGATTTAGAAATCTAGGGAGGGTTATACAGTACCATTAGAATTCTGCTTTTTAAGTTAGACCAAAGTAGCAAGGCTATTGCCTTTGAGTTTCATGTGTAGCGTGCTGTTGCGCTGACAACGGTTTTAAAGGGTATTCTGGATGCATGTTAAATTGCTTTAGTGGAGTGTTGTTACTCTTGTAGAAAAATGTTTTGAATATTCTTAAAATGAAATTTGTAAGTATCAGAAAATATTTGAGATATATATATATGTAAAAACTATAGGATCTCTCTCTCTCTCTCTATATATCTATATCTATATCTATATCTATATCTATATATTTAGAATTTATTATAATTAAATATTTAGTTTAGACATGTCATTTGGACTGGTTTAGCATATATAGATAAGAAAATTAAACATATAAGAACATATGAATAACTTTATTGGAGATTTGCCCAATTACCTCTAGAAAGCCTTTATTTCTGGGTTAAGCTCTGCTGATCTATCTCAGTATGATTAAAGGTTGCTATTTTTACCCCTGAACTGATGAGGGGTCCTTTGGACTCCCTACTCCATTCAAAAAAGAAAAGAAATAAAAAACAAAAAAATTGGGTTTTAAAAATGTTACTGTATTAACATTGAAAAACATCCCTTCCATTGAATTAATAAAGGAAGAATAAGAAAATAAATGCAGAAGTCTTCTGTTTTCCCTACCTATGTCTACTCATTATTAACTTAAAAGATCAGAAAGGAAATTTCACTTTGTCCTCACTTTGTAAACAATGCTTTCTACTGTATTATGTAATTCAGGATGACAGCACAAGGCAGGATCAAGTCCCTACAATGAATTTAAGACGTGTTATATGTGGACTAGGTATGTTAGGTTGTTAAATTAGAAAGTGTTTGCTCTTCAAACTTAACTCTAGATAGATGGATTATTTTCTACTTTTTCTACTTAATGTTCCTTAGAGGGGGTTAAGGGTAAAATAATATTGTCAACAGTTCAGTAGTGGCAGTATTCCCTGAGGTCCATGAGGTGCAAAAGTGCCCAATGTTTGTCAGCACTAGGTTGAATTTTAAAGATGATGAGTAAACACCCGTGCCTAGAGTATAATCTTAAAACCAATATCTAAAAGAGTTAAGTGCAGCAGCTGTTTCAAATCGTGTGGTTAGTGATAAATAGTGGTGTCACAAGAAACAAATTTCCCATGAACAAACAGCGCTTGCTGTTTACAAGTGATAACAAACCTCACATAATAAATGTGCAAACACAATAACAAACTAATATAAATTAATTATTAAGCATATGTATACAATATTCATGAGTCCAAAAAAGGTGATAAAAATCCTTTTTGCCAAAAAAGAAAAGAAAAATGCGTGCTCTCCATTGAAATACCACACAATAGGGATTTACAGTTGAAAGTGCTCCCAAAGTGACTCGTAGAAATAAGGTGAAGATCCATACTCACCAAATATAGTTGACCCTCAGTGTCATACGACAGGAGAGGTCAAATGAGCTTTTGCAGTCTAAGTGACCAGAAAATCAACAAACCAGCTCCAGTCTCCAAACTTGACATGTTTCGTCATCAAAAATGAGATCATTCAGCTTCTGATGACGTCATTTCTGATGACAAAATGCATCAAGTTAGGACACACAGTGCTCTGTGTATGGCTCTTGGTGGAACACACGCCAATACACCTGAGCCTTTATGCCTTTATATGGTTTATTTGATGCTACAAATGCCTGTACGGGAAAGGTTTACACTAATCCTGGTTGGAAATTGTACCTGTATTTAAAAGTTTTTAAATAAAGAGCAATAACTTTTTTACGCTATGTGGAGCCTTCTTTTTGATTGCCACGAGGCTAACCCTTGGATTACAGATCGCAGACAGGCAAGAAGGATTTGAGCTATTTAGCTAGCAAAGGCTAATTTGACTTCACTTGTCGCATGATACTGAGGGTCAACTAGATTTGATGAGTATGGGTCTTCACCTTATTTCTTCGAGTAGCTTTGGGAGCATTTTCAAGTGTAAATCACTATTGTGTGGTATTTCAACAGAGCACGCATTTTTCTTTTCTCTTTTGGCAAATAGGATTTTTATCACCGTTTATGGACTTATGAATATTGTATACATATGCTTAATAATTGATTTATATTAGTTTGTTATTGTGTTTTCACATTTATTATGTGAGGTCTGTTATCACTTGTAAACAGCAAGCGCTGTTTGTTCATGGGAATTTAAAGAGGCCGTCTAGTCATGTACCTTCCTGATGTTTAAGGCTACACAATTTTATATTAGTATAGTAAGACCACTTGGTTCAGAGATGTCAACCTGTATATTTAGTGTTCCAGGATGGTTTTGTTATTAGTAGGGCGCTATGATATTACATCATATCTATTTATAAATATCATCAGTCATGCTACAGTCATTTATTAGGGTGACCAAAATGATGCAAAAAAGACTGTAAGAGGAGCAAATAATTTGTAGAATTTGCAGACACCGCAAATGCAGTTTTAGTAGTAGTACTTAAATGAATCATGCAGCAGTTCTTTGGACAAAAAGGGCAATTTATAGCTGCCTGAGTTGTGATAGTGATTACTATTTTACCCTCTGTGATCAGTTATATACTGTGTAATTTACGTTACCATTTGGTAGGATTTATCCAGAGACCAGGCTTGATGCATGTTTTAGAAAGTTCCACAGAGTTAAGATGGTCAGCTTTGAAAGGCTCAAGGTGAATAGAAAGAAAGCTTAAAGTGTCACTAAACTCACATCTTAAAAAGCAATTAATAAATGCTGTATTACATGCTGTTCATACTCACTCATTTACTATGAGATTAGTATTCTGTATTTAAAAAAAAAAAAAAAAAAAAACAGGTGTAGCGATACCCTCGCAGGAGCTGCTTAAGTTAGTTCAGTCCGTTACTCTGCCTCTCAACCCCAAGAGAGCAATAACTGAGATTTAAGAGCAATATAGCTCTCAAGCTGCTTTCAGGGGATTCCAAACACTAGAATGTCCCCAAGAGCAGAGGCACACTTAAATGTTAAATAAAGCACAATATGGCACTTCAAATTAGATTGGTTACCTTTACTCAGATTGGCTCTATGAGTCCAGGCAGGAGGAGAGCAGAGGAATGACTCCCCTTGTGTCAGGCCTCTCTCTACTGTCGCCTGACACCATAGGCCCAACTTTACACGCTCTATACAAGTCAATAAATAATAGTTTCACTTAATAGATAAACTGTTCCACACTCCCAATACATATGCAGAGCCCTGAATATGTGTGTGGATCCATAGGCACTAGTAGTTTCAGTCCCTTTTTGAAGCAAAGATAAGCTTTGGTGTCTTCAGCTAACCACTTTCGTTGGTGCACTTTAACTCCTGGGTAGCAGGGCAAAACAACATAACTGGCCCAGATTATCAAGTGAAACAGACAGGATTTTGTTCAACAAGGTGAGAGGACAATGATGTCTGTATACAATGTCCCAGAAATGGATAGCCTTATCCTTTATCCCTGTAGTACTACAAGTTTCAACAAGATGACTACTGGCAATGATGTTTGTATACACTGTTCAAATAACTCTTTCTGCAGTGCAGTGTCTCTGTTCCCTGCAGATGGGCAGAAATGCCTTCTCACCAAATCCTGCAATCAGGACCCAAACGAGCGTCCCGGAACAGACAGGCTTTCATAGCAATCCCATTGGTCCCCTCACACTGGAACGGTTCACAGTTGGTGGAGATGCACCTCAATATTCACCTGGGTACCCCCCTCTCTCAGGCTGGACGTCCCAACTGGCAGCAGAGGCTGGAATCACGCAGAGAGATGATCTGAGAGACAGCACCTCTCACTCAGGTCTGGTTTCCTCTCAAAGAGGAGTCTTTTATTTTCCTGTCAGCAAAGCCTCTTGGGATTTGTATTTCTCCCTGTATACCAGTCTATGAGGCCATTTTGTGTGGGAACTGCATGTCCTAGAATCCATTGCAGCTCTCCCTGCAGTTCAGTACAATCTTTTCCATTGGTTGTTGTAACTGTGCCTTTTAATTGGTTTTCCTCTTCCGGCCAATAGGGTCACAAGAGAGACCACTAATTACAGAGCTCTGTGTGTGTGTCAGCTCACATTACATTAACTCAGTTAGTGAAAACAGGAAGAAAGAGGGGGGGGTGAAAAATCCCCCTTATAACTGCTAGCAGGCAGCTCTAATTCAAGCTGGAAAGCCTGTGTACATCGTTCCAGCCAGCTTGGCGGGTTTGCGGGTTATAGAGTAAGACACCCGCTACAGGTTTATCCTGCTGTTCTCTATTACCACTTTCTTTTCATGTCCCCAATGCAGTTGTGGATTTTGAAGAGCAGTGTTGGCAGTAACTGCACATGCTCAATTTTCTGTGAGTTTCTATGATGAGCTTTTCCTTCCTTTCCTTGCCCTACCTCATGTCAGCTCCAGGGGAGGCGTTAACCCATTGTGTGCTGACGTGAGGATAAGCCAGGAAAGGAAAATTATGGTAAGTATTTGATAACAATTTTCCGTATTCCTGGCCTTACCTCACGTCAGCACACAATAGGTTAGCACCTCCTCTGGAGCCCATTGTGTGCTGACGTGAGGGTAGGCCAGGAAAGGCAAATTACGGTAAGTATTTGATAACAATTTTCCATAATCACATCTGAGAAGCCCATGTGACCATACATGTGGGTGTATATACAGTGGTAAATAACAGCCCGCTCCCTCCCTCCTCCTCCATGTCCACCAACCAGTTAAACACAATGGGGTTGTATATTACATCTTGATTGGCAGAGGCTTCACCTCCCTGTTATTCTGAGACCCAGGCTGAATGGGCATCAAACAGCCTGTGACTGGCTGAAATCCTCCCACTCCCACCCCTATTCTAAGACTATTCTATCTACCCCATGAAAGAAAAGATGCTTATACTTACAGTACCTATTCTGAAGCTGCTCTGGTCTGGTCACATGGTCAGGTCCCAGCTCCAGCTTCAGTTTAGAGGAGGGGCAGCCAACAATGGATGCCCCATAGTAAGACCATAGGTGACATCACTGAACAGGCATTTGAAGCCATTGTAGATGATCTCTCCTCTACACTGAAGCTGTTGCTGGAGAGATCATGTGACTGGACCAGAGTGTAGCTGTTTCAAAATAGGTAAGTATAAACATTTTTTTCTTTCACAGGGTAGATAGAATAATCTTATAATTGAAGTAGGAGTAGGTTTAGCCTTAGTAAGATTTTGAATCAGCTTTCACTTTGGGCATTTATGTGAAATTCTTATAAATCTAGAATTTTCACATTTTAAATAAAACAACATGCAGCTTAGTGAAAAGTGCACAAAACACCTTTAAAATAATACTGTAAATCACACATAAGGCGCAAACCGTGTAAATCTGTAACATAAAAGATATTAGTAAATAAAGTCCAACCTTAAAAAAGGTGTCCATATAAAGAATCTTCAGTAAAATGAAAAATTTCCAACATGAAAACAGTGATTGTAACTTTATAATCCACTGCTGTGAAAATCCACTACCAGAAACAGTGTATTCGCTGTTCTCCAAATAAAACACCACTGTGCAAACAATTACCTTCCTCCCTGTGTGTGCCAGAACAACTCACCAGTAACGTAAAGCTTTAAGCGTAATATAGTCTCAAATGACTTGTCTTTTTCCAAGCCAACCTTACAAATACGTCACTTCACATAATAATCCTCAATGACCAATATTCTTCTGATCAAGGAAAGATAAAGAAAACTCCCAATAGTTTGTTATGAGCATTTATTAACCACTTAAGGACCAGCCTCCGCACTTGTACTGCGACAGGTTGGCTCCCCTGCGTTAATTGCCGTCATTGTACGCCGGCTCACGCAGGTGCAGTTCCGGGTGGGAGTGTGCCTGCAGGTCGGGCGGACTCGATGTCCAACGGTGACCCGCGATCACCTAGTACAGAGGCAAAATGGGGATCTGCCTTTGTAAACAAGGTGGATCCCCATTTTAACAGATGACATGACAGAGATCTACTGTTCCCAGTGATCGGGAACAGTGATCTCTGTCATGTCCCAGGCAGACAATCTCCCTTTCAGTTAGAACAAACCTAGGGAACACAGTTAACCCCTTGATCGCCCCCTAGTGTTAACCCCTTTCCTGCCAGTGTCATTTTTACATTGATCAGTGCATTTTTATAGCACCGATCAATGTAATAATGTTACTGGTCCCCAAAAAGTGTAATTTGGGGTCAGATTTGTCTGTGGCAATGTCGCAGTCCTGCCATTACCACCATTACCAGTAAAATTAATTTAAAAAATAAAAGTCCCTAAATCTATCCCGTAGTTTGTAGATGCGATAACTTTTGCGCAAACCAATCAATATACACCTATTGCATTTTTTTTTACCAAAAATATGTTGAAGAATTTATATCGACCTAAACTGATGAATAAATTATTTCTTAATATATTTTTTAGAATATGTATTATAGCAAAAAGTAAAAAAAAAAGTTTATTTTCAAAATTGACGATCTTTGTTTGTTTATAGCGCAAAAAATAAAAAACGCAGAGGTGATCAAATACCACCAAAGGAAAGCTCTATTTGTGGGAAAAAAAAGACATCAATTTTGTTTGGGTACAGTGTCGCATGACCGTGCAATTGTTAGTTAAAGTGACGCAGTGCCGTATCGCAAAAAATGGCCTGGTCATTAAGGGGACAAATCCTTCCGTCCTTAAGTGGTTAAAAGGGTAAAACAACCAAATTGTACAAATTGCACAACAAATTTAATCATAAAAAACAAAACAGCATGAATCGATGTTCAAAAATGGAGAGAGTAGTGCCATCTAAGTGCAGTTTGACCACAATTTAATGTATAAAAAGTAAGAAATACACTCACAAGGTTAAAAGCAATTCCAGTATAAATGATGAATATGGTGTTCATCCACCCTACTCTTGGTTGGTAGCCACTAGTGTATCAGCGGCCAGAGGTCCAGGAGTGCTGTTGGCTCCCATTGCTTCCTGGTGAACTCGGAGACATTTGGAGACACTCTGGGGCACTGATTACATCACTTCCGGGTACAGCGGGCATAACCCTTGTTTGGAGCATGCATCCTTTGTCAGGCTTGGCTAAGGGTGATCTCTGAGGCTCTAACTCCATCCAAATAAATCATCAACATTTGTGGTGAGATACAGGGGAATAATGAAATAACAAATACCAGTATTTGTAGCTGCTGACTTTTATTTTTTTGGGGGGGAGGCTGGAGCTTCTCTTTAAAGAGGAAGTAAACCCTGATGGGTTTCCCTGCAAAGGTAAAGCATAATGGCCTACTATTCATTGCATAGTAGCCCATTATGTGTCACTTACCTGACACAGGAGCCCGCGATGTCCCCTCTGCTACGCAGCGTCCATCTTCTTTCCGGGTATCGTGGCTCCGGCACTGTGATTGGCCGGAGCCGTGATGATGTCACTCCTGCGCATGAGCACGGGAGCTGCCACTAACGGCATACCGCCATTAGCAGCGGCATTCTCAGTGCGCCTGTGCACCGTAGACAGCGGTGCCTGTCTTTTTGCAAATATCTCCTAAACCGTGTAGGTTTAGGAGATATTTCTTGGACCTACAGGTAAGCCTTAATCTAGGCTTACCTGTAGGTCAAAGTGGTCTGTAAGGGTTTACAACCACTTTAAGTAACAATACAAGATATGAAATGCTGTCAAAGAGCACTAAAAGAGAGACAAAAAGGGCAAAGAAAAGAAAGTCTTATAATGCAGAGTCACTAGCTGAGTCTAAATAATCTGAAGCACCCAAGAAATCTACCAAGAACAGAGTCATAAATATAAAGCAATAGTAATCCACCCAAGCCAGTACATACCAACTAGTATAGTTACATAGTTTTATGGTAGGTGAGGTTGAAAAAAGACACAAGTCCATCAAGTCCAACCTGTCATGACACTTGGAATAGTGGCTGATTTATAATGCTGGGACAAATACTGTTAAGAGACGCTGATGTCAATTCCAGCCACCTGTCTGTTGCCTGCTAGAATGTGTATTGTAAATAAGTCTACTATGGGATCTAAGAGTCATTAGATCCCCATTGTTGTTTGTGTTAATTAACTCTGCTATTGTGTGAAGAAGAGTCTATGTTGATTGTGTTTTCTGAGCTACAAAACGGCCAGTTTGGCCTAAAGGTCATGTCTGAGTCATCTAGGCTGTCTAAAGGGATTAGTTAATTAGCCCATGTTAATTAGGTTTCTGGTCACAGGTGTATGTTCAGAGCACCTCCACTTTTAGTGTATAAAAGAGCCTGTATTTTGCAATAAAAGAGATTCCTGGTTGAACTTACATACAGCCTGCCTGGTGTTTGTTCTGAGCTATCACAACTGGGTTAGAACGGCACATAGCTATAGTTCTAATCCCGGAGCATTGGATGACCGAGCAATCAGATGTTGCGATCTGCAATCTGATTCTATAGCAGCAGAGGAGTGTCGGGAGAGTGGAATCGAGCGAGCAGGGGCTCGTTACATTGGTTGGCAGCGGTGGGATTTGCTCTCCAGGTACTGGGACACTCCAAACCACCACAGTGAATGGCCAGCTATGCAGCCTGCAGGAGAGCCATGCTGAAAGACTTACTTGAGAGCCGTTGAGGGACCGGTGGGACAAAGAACAAGGCCACCCTGATCAGTGAGCTAGCCAAGATGGATCAGAGGGATGGTGATGCGGGACCCCGGTCAGTTGAAGACTTGTTTCAGCAACGAGTTAGAGAGCGGTTGGCATTATATGGTGCTAACCCATCAGAGACCGCCAAACAGAATGCCATTAGAGACATCCAGCTGCAGGATGAGCGACAAGAGAGAGAACTAGAGCGGCAACATGAGCGGAGATTGGCAGAAATACGGCAATCGAAGACAACACCTAAAGATACAGCGCCTTTCCGTAAGTTGCCCTTTCGGGCGTTCAAACTATTTAAGGAAGGAGAGGAGGAAATTGAAGCGTTCCTGCAGGACTTTGAGAGACTATGCCAGATACACAATGTACTGTCCCAAGATTGGGTTGCCTTACTGGCGAGTAATTTGACTGGCAGAGCAGCCGATGCGTATCGGGCCCTGGAGGACGAGGACGCTAAAGATTATGACCGGGTAAAAGAAGCTCTGCTAGCCCGATTTGCCATTACACCCGAAGTCAGTCGGAGTAAGTTTAGAGAATCCTGGAAACAAGCCAACATAACATACGTGGAGTGGGCACATCGTCTGCAGCGGAACCTTAAGGGCTGGTTCCAGGGAAGCCACGCTCATACCATAGAGGACATCACCCAGCTAGTACTCTTAGAACAGTTCTTAAACCACACCCCTTCGGTAGTACGGGATTGGGTGCGAGATAAGCGACCACAGACTGTACAGCAAGCAGCTACTTTGGCTGATGAATATCTGGACTCTCGAAGGTCAGGCGAAAGCGAGCGCTATCCACTATCTTGGCCCAGTTTACCAGCCTCTAACCCAACTTCAGTACCTCAGTGGTCTGCCTCTAGACCCCCAACCCGATCCAACCCTCCTAACGGACCTAAGTGCTATACCTGTAACCAAACCGGTCATCTGCAGCGATATTGTCCTACCCGATCCACGAGGAACCGAGAGACTGCTCATCCATCCAGACCAGTGGCTCATTGCTTCCAGAACGAGCCCAACCATCGAGATGTTCAGAAAGAGTTTGGCGAACTTTTTGAGGCTGATCCTGTCCAAGCTGCTGCCGGAGATAATCGGCAGCACCATCGTCAGGCTGTATGGGTTAATGCGCAGCCGGTCCAGGGACTCAGCGATTCCGGGGCTAGGATTACCCTCATCCAGCCTCACATGATTTCCCAGTCGGCCCGGACTGGCCAGACTGTTGCAGTCAGGGTAGCAGGGGGCCAGGTGCTACGTTTATCCACCGCCTAAGTCCTCTTGGATTGGGGCTCAGGGGAGCGACAAGTGCGAGTGGGATTACTACGTGAGTTACCCGTGGAAGTACTTTTGGGGAACGATTTGGGACATTTGACTTCCTCATATGCCCCAGAGGCCGCCATGGCTGCGACCACCCGACGTCAGAGCCAACTTCAAGGCAACTCCACTCCTATGGGGACCCAGGTAAGACCAAATCCTCCTACATTACCCCGACTTGACAACCCTGTGTCCTGGGATTCTCCCTCTGACATTAGGCAAGAGACTCAGAATGAGCCAACATTAGCTGGTTATTGAGACAGGACGGGCAAGGATCCAGGGGGGTTGGGGGAAGACAGAATAGAGTGGGAGGGGGGGTTTCTATATCATTACACTGAGGGAATGTGTACCGGTAAGCGACAGGGTCCCCACAAACAGCTAGTTGTACCCCAGAAATACAGACGGAAGCTATTGTGGCTGGCTCATGACATTCCCTTGGCCGGACATTTAGGGATAGCTAAGACCCGGAATCGGTTGTCTCATGCGTTCTTCTGGCCCAGGTTACATGCTGAGGTGCGAGAATACTGCTGGACCTGTGAGACTTGTCAGAAAGTAGGGAAGACAGGGGATCACCCAAAAGCCTCACTGCAACCCCTGACAATCATTAGAGAACCCTTTAGCCGCATAGCGGTTGATATTATAGGCCCACTGGCCCGCCCCGGTGCCACTGGGAAGAAGTATATTCTTACGGTGGTGGATTACACCACCCGCTACCCGGAAGCCATTCCCTTATCCAATATCCAGGCTGATACAGTAGCAGATGCCTTACTGCGGGTATTCACTAGGGTAGGTTTTCCCCAGGAGATATTGTCCGATCAGGGTACCCAGTTCACAGCCAAGCTGACGCAGCAGCTCTGGCGTCTCAGTGGGATAAAACCCCTACAGAGCACCCCTACCACCCTCAGACTAACGGGCTGTGTGAGAGATTTAACAGGACCCTGAAGCAGCTGCTTCGGGCCTTCGTGGAGAGTAGGAAAGATTGGGAGAAATATCTTCCCCATCTACTGTTCGCCTATAGAGAGGTAGCCCAAGGGTCCACAAGGTTTTCCCCATTTGAGCTGTTGTATGGGCGAAGGGTTAGGGGGCCGTTAGACTTAGTGAGGGCCCAGTGGGAGGGGATAGAGGATCCAGAAGGCCTCCCCATCCTTAGTTATGTCTTGGAACTCAGGGAGCACCTGCGGGAACTTACCAATCTAGTCCATGAGAATATGCAATCGGCCCAGAGTCACCAGAAGGTTTGGTATGATCGGTCTGCGCAGAATCGCACCTTTTATATCGGACAGAAAGTCCTGGTACTAAAACCCCTGAAGCAAAATAAATTACAGGCCTCCTGGCAGGGCCCCTATCAGGTGGTAAAACAGCTGTGCGATACCACCGACATGGTTGCCAGCTGTGCAGACACAAACATTAAGAGGACGTTCCACATTAATATGATGAAGGCCTATCATGAGAAGACTGAGGCCGTAGCCACCATATGCGCTCCTGGCACCGGGGACTCTGAATATTTACCGATGCTGGAGCTTCCCGAAATCAGTAACTGTTCCAGGGGTGTGGAAGATATAAGGCTAGGAGATAGATTAGGATCCCAAGAACGATAACAGGCCAGAGAATTACTCCAGGACCAGCAGGAGATGTTCTTGGCACTCCCTGGTTACACTCACATAGCTGTGCACAAGGTAGAGACCCCGGGCAGAAGCCCCTGAGACAACCAGCCTATAGGATTCCCGGAGCAGTGCAAGCAGGGATGAGAGCGGAGATTAGGGAGATGCTCGAGTTAGGGGCAATTGAACCATCGGCAAGCCCCTGGGCTTCCCCTGTAGTATTAGTCCCAAAACGGGATGGCACGACCCGATTTTGTGTGGACTATAGGCGACTGAATGACTGTACTGTGACAGATGCCTACCCTATGCCCCGAGTGGACGAATTGCTGGACAAAATAGCTCAGGGACATTATCTGACGACTATTGACTTATGTAAGGGCTACTGGCAGATTCCCTTGGAAGCGGAAACAATTCCAAAGTCAGCCTTCATCACCCCGTTCGGCATTTACCAGTTTCGGGTAATGCCATTCGGGATAAAGAATGCTCTGGCTACCTTCTAGCGGATGATAGATGAACTCCTCGATGGTCTGCAAGATTTTGCATCTGCATATCTTGATGACATCACAATCTATAGCCAGACATGGGAGGAACATCTTAGACACCTGGGAATAGTGCTAGATAGGATCCGAGCCGCTAACCTGACCCTGAATCCAGACAAATGTAATATCGGGATGTCTGAGGTGCAATATCTGGGACATAGAGTGGGGTGTGGGAAGCAGAGGCCAGAACCTGCAAAAATCGAGGCCGTCCTAAACTGGCCAGTTCCCAGAACCAAAACCCAGGTACTCGCATTTTTAGGGACAGAAGGGTACTACAGGAAGTTTGTACCCCACTATAGTGACATAGCCAAACCCCTGACGGACCTGACCAAAAAAACTCTCCCTAGACAGGTCCTGTGGTCCCCGGAGTGCGAGACAGCGTTTCATCAGTTAAAAACCGCCCTAACGCAAGCTCCCATACTGGCGGCACACGATCCTAACAAATGCTTTGTCATTCATACTGATGCCTTCATGTTCGGACTGGGAGCCGTAGTAAGTCAAGTTGGCGATGATGGGAAAGAGCACCCAGTGGCGTATCTCAGCCGCAAGTTGTTACCCCGTGAAGTTGGATATGCTGCCATGGAAAAAGAGTGTTTGGCCTTAGTCTGGGCTTTAAAGAAATTGCAGCCCTATGTGTATGGACGCTCTTTTACCGTCATGACGGACCACAATCCTTTAATATGGCTTAACCGGGTGGCGGGAGAGAACGGCCGATTACTAAGGTGGAGCCTGGCTTTGCAACCATACAATTTCACCATACAATATCGGCCAGGGCCTCAAAACAGGAATGCGGATGGGTTATCCCGGCAGATGGACCTGGAACCTTAAGACTACTTTTCCAACATCCTCAAGAGCCGCGGAACACCCTTTAAAAGTCTATGGGAGAAATCAAAAGTGCTAATTTTAAAGGCTTATATGCATGGTATTGTCATAAAAAGTGTTTGGGGACCCGGGGTCCTTCCACAGGGGACATGTATCAATGCAAAAAGAAGTTTTTAAAAACGGCCGTTTTTCCTGGAGCAGTGATTTTAATAATGCTTAAAGTGAAACAATAAAAGTGTAATATTCCTTTAAATTGGTCCCCCCAAAAATCCATACCAGACCCTTATCAGAGCATGCAACCTGGCAGGCCACAGGAAAAGAGGGGGGGACGAGAGAGCGCCCCCCTCCTTAACCATACCAGGCCACATGCCCTCAACATTGGGAGGGTGCTTTGAGGTAGCCCCCCAAAGCACCTTGTCCCCATGTTGATGAGGACAAGGGCCTCATCCCCACAACCCTTGGCCAGTGGTTGTGGGGGTCTGCGGGCAGGGGGCTTATTGAAATCTGGAAGCCCCCTTTAACAAGGGGACCCCCAGATCCTGCCCCCCCATGTGAAATGGTAATGGGGTACAAAAGTACCCCTACCATTTCATAAAAAAAGTGTCAAAAATGTTAAAAATGACAAGAGACAGTATTTAACAATTCCTTTATTTAAAGTCTTCTTCTTTCCATCTTCTTCGGGTCTTCTTCCTTCGGTTTCTTCCTCCATCTTCTTCTTCCTCTGGTTCTTCCTCCAATTCTCTGCTTCTTGCTCCGATGTTCTCGTCTGGCATCTTCTTCCGCGGCGTCTTCTTTCCCGCTTCATTCTTGGGCCGCTCCATGGGAGGCGTTACATAACGGGTGACCCCGCCCCCTCTGACATCACGGGGAAAGCCATAGGGAAGTCCCCATCAAGTCCCTGTGCATCAGAGGGGGCGGGATCACCGGGTGGCCCCACCCTCCGTTATATAAGAAGTGTCAGAAGAAGAGAAGCGTCACACAGTGGGAGCCTCCCATAGATGCGGAGCAGCCCAAGAACGAAGTGGGGAAGAAGACGCCGCGGAGGAAGATGCCGGACGAGAACACCAGAGCAAGAAGCAGAGGATCAGAGGAAGAACCAGAGGAAGAAGAAGATGGAGGAAGAAGGAAGGAAGAAGGAAGTGGATGGAAAGAAGAAGACTTTAAATAAAGGAATTGTCAAAAACTGTCTCTTGTAATTTTTAACATTTTTGACACTTTTTTTGTGAAATGGTAGGGGTACTTTTGTACCCCATTACCATTTCACATGGGGGGTGGGATCTGGGGGTCCCCTTGTTAAAGGGGGCTTCCAGATTTCGATAAGCCCCCCACCCACAGACCCCCACAACCACCGGCCAAGGGTTGTGGGGATGAAGCCTTTGTCCCCATCAACATGGGGACAAGGTGCTTTGGAGGAATACCTCAAAGCACCCTCCGAATGTTGGGGGCATGTGGCCTGGTACGGTTCAGGAGTGGGGGGGCGCTTTCTCATCCCATCCTCTTTTCCTGTGGCCTGCCAGGTTGCGTGCTCGGATAAGGGTCTGGAATGGATTTTTGGGGGGACCCCACGCCATTTTTTTTAAATTTGGCGCGGGGTTCTCCTTAAAATCCCTACCAGACCTGAAGGGTCTGGTAGGGATTTTGAGGGGGACCCCCAATTCATTTTTTTTTTTAATTTTGGTGCGGGGTTCACCTGTGGGGAAATCCATGCCGTTTTTATCAATGAACTTTTATGTGTATTGTCGGACTGACAATTCATTAATAGCCGCGAGTAGTTTTAAATAACTTTTTTTCCTTTGAATTGTCATTTTGCTGTCAGACTGTTCTAAACACTGGAAACATGCGCCCCTTTACAGGCATACTATAGACACCCCCAGGTATGAAATTTAAAGGAATATTACACTTTTATTGTTTCAATTTAAGCATGATAAAAATCACTGCTCCCGAAAAAACTGCCGTTTTTAAAACTTTGTTTTGCATTGTTATATGTCCCCTGGGGCAGGACCCAGGTCCCCAAACAGTTTTTATGACAATAACTTGCATATAAGCCTTTAAAATTAGCACTTTTGATTATTCATGTTCGAGTCCAATAGACTTTAATGGTGTTCGCGTGTTCGAACAAATTTTTTGCCTGTTTGCATGTCCTGTTGCGAACCGAGCAGGGAGGTGTTCGGCTCATTCCTAGTGATTATATGTCAGTATTACATTGTATATCCCTGTATGTTGTGGTCGTTCAGGTACTTATCTAATAGTTTTTTTAAACTATCGATGCTCCCCGCTGAGACCACCGCCTGTGGAAGGGAATTCAACATCCTTGACACTCTTACAGTAAAGAACCCTCTACGTAGTTTAAGGTATACCTCTTTTCTTCTCATTTTAATGAGTGGCCACGAGTCTTGTTAAACTCCGCAAAAAAGTTTTATCGCTATTGTGGGGTCAGTTCATTGCTCGCAACCTTTCCTCATAACTAATATTCTCCAGACCCTTTATTAGCTTAGTTGCCCTTCTCTGCACTCGCTCCATTTCCAGTACATCCTTCCTGAGGACTGGTGCCAAGAACTGGGCAGCATACTCTATGTGCGGCCAGACCAGAGTCTTGTAAAGCGGGGGAATTATTGTTTTATCTTTGGAGTTGATCCCCTTTTTAATGCATGCCAATATTCTGTTGGCTTTGCTTGCAGCAGCTTGGCATTGCATGCCATTACTGAGCCTTTCATCTACTAGGACCCCCAGGTCCTTTTCCATCCTAGATTCCCCCAGAGATTCTCCCCCCAGTGTATAGATTGCATTCATATTTTTGCCAGCCAAATGCATTATTTTACATTTTTCTACATTAAACCTCATTTGCCATGTAGTTGCCCACCCCATTAATTTGTTCAGATCTTTTTGCAATCGTTTTGATCCAACAATATGCAGCACGTCACAGCCCCTCAGAAGACACACTGCTTGAAACATTTATTGAGGCTGCAATAGGAGTGGGAAGCGAGTCCCTCTCTCCACAGCCAAACCAGCAGCAGGAACAGCAGAGACAAAGAAGCAGAAATGTAAGAGAGACACTCAAATCCACCCTCCTGTCAGAGTGTCGCATGCTCGTCCCAGAGAACCCGACAATGAGGGAAAAGAAAACGTTGCCATCCCTATAACTCTTCCCACTCACACAATTAAATAAAGAACAAAATAAACAGCATTATACAATAAAAAACAAACAACAAGGCAAACTACACTGATGCTAGTAGAATGGCACTCAACTTGGAATCAGCTGCAGCCAGGCAAACTGCAACTTCAAAATAGTAATCATAGGCATAACAGATTTTCTCAAAACAAGGCATGGTCAAACTTGGCCAAACTGGATAGACTCACCAAGCCAAAAAATTGCCGTAGATTATATTAAGATAACATTATACAAATTGTAAGAGGGGTTTGTAAGTGAGTATCTCATTGAATCCAGAGAGAATGGTGGCATTAGGCCGCTCAATCCAAAGATTTTCCCGATGTAGAACTTTCCTATCCCAGTTACCTCCTTTCAGATCTTTTTTTCACGACATCCAAAACTATAAAAGAAATAAACAATTTATCAAACCTATGATGTAAACCCACATGTGACTGACCAGAGTTATTATTTTTCCATTTTTGAAATAATAAATATGATTAGTATTTCATTGGCACAATTGACGAACAGTCTATCCTACATATTAGGCCCTACAAGAACATACTATCAGGTATATGACACCTAAAATAGTGCAATCAATGCTTTTAGGTATAAAGGTCTCTCTACTAGGTAGGACAAAATGTGTACTCTCCTGCACCAACATAAGCATGCTTAAGTCACCCCACTTCTCATTGTTCTTATTGAGTTATACATTGTTGTATATATTCTTATATTGTATATGTTTGCTTATATGTTGCGCTATGGTACTGTATACTTTATGTTTGTACATCAATGTTCGTATATATCTTTTAACTTAAAAAAAAATGCTTTGTGATGCCTCCATCCTCCTGAATAAATGATAATATCTGTAAAACATGTGAGAAAATGAGGAACATCAGGACCTTATCACAATTATTGATGAATGTAATATAATGCGAGGGTCCTTCTGGATGTTACAGTTGAGGTATAATGCAAGAGCTCTGTATTTTAACCACATTTTTTGTATTCTTTTGTTATTTATATTTTTGGAATGCATTTGGATGTTTTTTTTTTAACTCTGGTGTTCAAGTTTGTGGGGTACCAATAAAGTTCATTCATTTATGGCACTTCTATCTAGAAATAATGCTACCCTGCTTAGCTGTCAAAGTACTTTTTATCTTATTTTATCATATGCAGTCTGCACATAACACATGCAATAGCAGCATGCACCTGTGTGCTGGTGTTTTTTTGTGTTTTTTTGTGGAGGACTGTCCGTATTCACTCTGCTGATTGGATGTTGTGGAAGAGAAAATGCTTTTTCTGGGTCAGAAATGATAATAGGGATTATGGGAGACCTGTCGAAACTAAAACACATGACTGCAAAATGGCATGAATAGCAGTTATTGATTGATGCAACCATGATATTGGCTGCAAACTCTGACTTGCAAAGATTAGTTTAGTTATCCATTATAATTAGCTTCCATGCTTGGTCCAAGATGTTGTTTGACTACAGTTCTTGTTACAATGCAGAGCTTCAAAGTACATGATGGTTTTCTCTGGTGCTTCTACAATCCAGAAATCATTTTTTTAATTGTTTTTACCTAATTACTTGTCATTATTAGGGCCCTTTGCCCTATAATAAATAAAAATAACGATCCTAATAAACATTAACAAACAAATAATATTCTACAATATCCTACAATTCCCTTAGCCACGGTTCACATTATAACCCGCATGTGAATCGCATAGGATCTACACTGCATTCCTGTATAATTCACATGTGATTTAGTGCCATGCCCATTCATTTTGAAGGGTCTCAAATTGCACCAAAGAAATGCAGGCATCGCAACCGGATGTAATGGTTGTTTTGTACCTTTTAATCTGGTGCAGGCAAACTGCACTGCATTTGCAATGTGTTTGGGGTGTCATTAACTTTGTATTGATCTCAAAAACAGAGCATTTGCAATGAGGTGTGGGAAACGCACAGGGATCACTACATTTCCTGTACTGTGTATGTGTGAACCTAGCCTTAGCTAAACACATTTCCCTTGAAATATGTGAGTTTTCAGGTCTGCCTATAATGGAAAAGATCTTGGATTTTAATTTCATAGATCATAGACGCAAACAGGTGAAACGTCTATAGAACAGATCTTAAGAAGTGTCTTCTGCTCTAATATTAAACAAACAGTTAAACTTTTTCTAAGCCATGAATTTCAGACTTCAGAATCCTTTAAAGCATTTCATTGCTGCTCATTTGATAACAGTTGAATGCCTGTTATGGCATCAGTAGAACAATGTAATGGTTTAAGTTTTGTGTTTAAGGCTATAACCTACTGAGCAAAAGATAAGTTATTTTAAACTTTCCTACATGAAAAATAATGATCTTTAAATGTATTGCATTGTCAGCTTTTCAGGAGGACAAAAGTTTATCTACAGATTTACTGAAATGTGAAAAGCCACAGTGTGCATGTAAAAAAGCTGCTAAATAAGAAAATAAATTCATAGTTGTTTACCTTCGGAAAAAAGTAAAAAAAAAATATATATATTATGCTACCTGAGGGCCCTAAAATAGCCTTGGTTTGGTAGGGATTCTAGGGAATTCTCCTTACTCCAGGTAATTACATCCTAATAAAGTTGTTAAATGATCACGTGAACAGTATAGGGATGGACTCTAATGACTGGTTTATAATATACATAAATATCTTATGTTGATAGAAATATACAATATTCTTCCGATGTATCTCTTCTAAATTTGGGCACTGCTCCCTTGCCTATGAAAGGTGAGTATATGCTTCAGATAGGTTTATTAGGGATCACTAATGATTTTGTTTCCATAAAATACAGTTGTCTGTTAGACATCTATAAACATAATCCTAAAAGATGATGGACTATATTGGTACCCCAGGAAAAATACAACATAAAGCTTAAAATGTATCCACATTTTTATTCATCTATAACAAAAAAACATTGAAACCAGAACATCTAAAATTAAATGTTTTGCCTCCACATGAAAGTAGATTTACTATAAGGGAGGCAAAAAAGGTAACTTTTAAAGGTTCTGTTTTAATATATAATGTTATACACAAATAAAACATTGGATATTTTTTACCCTTTATGTTGTTTGTTTTCTGGCTTACCAATAAAGTCTCTCATGTTTTAGGATTGTCTTTATACGTGCATTATGGCATTATGGGATCTGGTAACCACTTGTGTCTTCTTTATCTATTTATGTAATTTCCTTTACTCACCCAAAATAATCTCTTTAATACATGCTAGACACTTAGTAACAAAAATATGATAAGGCAGCACTTTAAAATGGATAGCTGAATTTCATGTCTAATATACAGTGGGGACGGAAAGTATTCGGACCCCTTTAAATTTTTCATTCTTTGTTATATTACAGCCATTTTCTAAAATTATTTAAGTTCATTTTTTCCTCATTAATGTACACACAGCACCCCATATTGACAGAAAAACACAGAATTGTTGACATTTTTGCAGATTTATTAAAAAAGAAAAACTGAAATATCACATGGTCCTAAGTATTCAGACCCTTTGCTGTGACACTCATATATTTAACTCAGGTGCTGTCCATTTCTTCTGATCATCTTTGAGATGGTTCTACACCTTCATTTGAGTCCAGCTGTGTTTGATTATACTGATTGGACTTGATTAGGACAGCCACACACCTGTCTATATAAGACCTTACAGCTCACAGTGCATGTCAGAGCAAATGAGAATCATGAGGTCAAAGGAATTGCCTGAAGAGCTCAGAGACAGAATTGTGGCAAGGCACAGATCTGGCCAAGGTTACAAAAAATTTCTGCTGCACTTAAGGTTCCTAAGAGCACAGTGGCCTCCATAATCCTTAAATGGAAGATGTTTGGGATGATCAGAACCCTTCCTAGAGTTGGCCGTCCGGCCAAACTGTGCTATCGGGGGAGAAGAGCTTTGGTGAGAGAGGTAAAGAAGAACCCAAAAATCACTGTGGCTGAGCTCCAGAGATGCAGTTGGGAGATGGGATCACTGCAGCCCTCCACCAATCATGGCTTTATGGCAGAGTGGCCCGACGGAAGCCTCTCCTCAGTGCAAGACGCATGAAAGCCCACATGGAGTTTGCTAAAAAACACCTGAAGGACTCCAGGATGGTGAGAAATAAGATTCTTTGGTTTGATGAGACCAAGATAGAACTCTTTGGCCTTAATTCTAAGCGGTATGTGTGGAGAAAACCAGGCACTGCTCATCACCTGTCTAATACAGTCCCAACAGTGAAGCATGATGGTGGCAGCATTATGCTGTGGGGGTGTTTTTCAGCTGCAGGGACAGGACCACTGGTTGCAATTGAGGGAAAGATGAATGCGGCCAAGTACAGGGATATCCTGGACGAAAACCTTCTCCAGAGTGCTCAGGACCTCAGACTTCAAAGTGAAGCTTCACCTCATTTACTAAGCTCTGGAGCAACTGCACTTGTTAGTGCAGTCGCTGTAGATCTGAGGGGAAGCTCTACTGATTTTATCATCCAATCATGTGCAAGCTAACATGCTTTTTTTAATATTTTCCTTGCATGTCGCCCTGAGATCTTTCAAGTGCACTTATAGTGCAGAGTGGATTTGCCTTTAGTAAATTAACCCCAAAGTGTATATGCAAAGTCTCTGTGCTTCGTCAGTAAATATTCTCCATGTGACACTCTGGGGTTTATTTACTAAAGGCAAATTCACTGTGCACTACAAGTGCACTGCAAGTGCACTTGGAAGTGCAGTCGCTGTAGATCTGAGGGGAAGATCTCAAATGAGGGGAAGCTTTGCTGATTTCTATCATCCAATCATGTACAAACAAAAATGCTGCCCTCAGGGGATGGACCATCCCCAAGTTATAGTGGAACTAAGGCGCAGGGGCGTGTTTTTTATTGTCCTTGCATGTCCCCCTCAGATCTACAGCGACTGCACTTCCAAGTGCACTTGCAGTGCACTAGTAGTGCACAGTGGATTTGCCTGTAGTAATAACCCCCCCCCCATGCTTAGCACATGTAATAAAGGTGCTGTCAGTGCTCTTCCCCGTGCTGCAACACACTCACCAGACATAGTGGACCTTTTTAATAAAAAAAAGCCTGCTTGGTTTAGATATCACATGTCTGTATGGGATTCTTCAACATTGCCACTGCTCTCCATGACTATTTTTTTCCATACTCGTGGTCACTTGGAAACACATAAATCACACAGGGGGATCCCATAGCATAAAACCATACTAAATTTGATTAAAAACAGCATAAAAAACTCACTTATTCAGGTGCCGCTCTCTCTAGGCACAATACAGATCGCTTATATGTCTAAGAGCATCGCCACTCTGCTCGGATTGTCCCCAGAGCCTGTGTGCTTTCCATTGCTCAGAAAAGTGAAAATTGTAAGTAATGTGCAGTAACCAAGGATCCAGAAGTGACCTACAGTAACCAAGCCTCATATAGAGACAGTAAGGCTGTTACTTTTATATGTTTATAGGGTTATGTAATTAAAATACTCACCAAACGTTACTTTAACTTAATAGATTATATTAATTATGAAATATTTTCCTAATTTTTATTAACCTACATTTGATAGTGATCAAACTCGGGATGAGGGAAGAATGAGGCGCAGATAGGTCGTATGCCAAACAAATTTTATGTGAAGCTGAGAAATGGCAGAGGACATGGACTGAAGACACGCCAGCAGCGAAGACCTCACATCTGCTCCTCTGTCACCCTCTCCGGTTTCAGAGAGTGGCAGCGTGCAGTTCCTCAGGGGATGGACTGTCCCCAAGTTACAGCGGAACTAAGGCACTGGGGCGTGCCCTTCCCAGCTACAGCCAGGAAAGCTGAGCTCTTCAGCCTCCTCTTCCCACCACCAGCGACAGAGGGGCCCAGCACCCAGCAGGCGTGTCTTCAGTCCATGTCCTTGGCCATTTCTCAGCTTCACATAAAATTGGTTTGGCATACGACCTATCTGTGCCTCATTCTTCCCTCATCCCGAGTCTGAATTCCATAATTCCTTCAGAGGAATTCTCCCTGAAATATGCTTCGGTCAGCATGGCGATCCATGCCATTATCAAAATAGGCACAAG
Source organism: Aquarana catesbeiana (assembly GCF_042186555.1). NCBI lineage: Eukaryota > Metazoa > Chordata > Amphibia > Anura > Ranidae > Aquarana > Aquarana catesbeiana. The sequence goes on along the minus strand of NC_133326.1, from coordinate 207,655,362 downwards.
TGCCTGGCCCTCTAAAGCCGACATATCAGACGCATTCAAGTTTCTACCCATCCAACCGTCCCTCAGGTGCTGGCATGGCATTAAATGGAAAGAGTCATATTACTTCGCCACTAAACTGACCTTTGGCTCTAAAAGCAGCCTGTGGCTCTTTGACACCTTTGCACAGTCCCTCACTTGGATCCTGTCGCACCAAGCCCAGTGCCAGATGGTCATTTCATATCTGGATGACTTCCTGCTAATCGAACAGCCCGGTGTGCCCCCAGTAGACCTAGATAGGTTGAGAGTGGTGTTTGGGTATCACAATGTGCCCATAGCAGAACAAAATTGGAAGGCCCAGCACACTCTATCACCTTCCTCGGGATCAGCCTTGACACTCGCTTCATTCAGGCCAGCCTGCCCCCCCAACAAACCGACCCATATCAGGTCAGTTCTTCATGACTTTACCTGTGCATAGGAGTGTACCAAGAAATAGCTTCAGTCCCTCTTAAGGATGCTCAACTTCACAATGAGAATTATTCCCCAGGGACGATCTTTTATTTTGCGCTTCTTTCTTCCTGTCTTCCTCTCTGACACAGGACCTCGATCAAAGACTAGACACAGCAGCAGTAGCAGATTTGTCTATGTGGGATGAGTTCCTTAATAGTTGGAATGGCATGTGCATGTTCATACTGTCAGTATCGCCTTTATCACCGCAGGTAGTAACGTATGCCGCAGCCTCCACAGGCATTGCTGCAATTTTTGGCTATCATTGGTTTGCAGGACCGTGGCCTCCAGAGATACTCCTAATTCCCGGGTTCACCCAGTCTTCCTCATTTTGAGCTATACCCGATCGTGGCAGTTGCTCATGTCTGGGGCCAAAACTGGACCGACAAACGGTGGCATTCACCACCGACATCCAGGCCTTGGCCGATATCGTTAAAAAGGGCAGGTCCAAATCGCTCTCTATTATGTCCTTCCTACGCAGACTACAATTATCCCTGCAACATCAGTTCAATGTGCACTGCACATACATTCTGGGCAAGTGCAACGTCGCAGCAGACGCACTGTCCCGTTTTAACTTCATTTAATTTTTTTAACAGAAACCCGGAGCCGATGCAATGTCATCTGTTATCCCACCTTGGTCTCAGCTGACATTGGATTAATGCAGCACCTTCACAGCGTGACCCAGCTCAGCAATCATTCCTTATCCCACAACACACTCAAGGCCTACCACACAGCTTGGAATGCCTTCTGAAAGTTTCTGGCATCCTGCCCCGTGGCAACGTTCACAGACACTAAGCACATACTAGCTTTCATTTTATATTGCCACACTCAATTGGCTCTATCACACAACACCATCAGACTATACTTAGCCAGCATCCAACACTTCCTGGCCTTACAGGATCTCGCAAAGCCATCCTCGTTCGCAACCCATGTGATCCGAGCCATTTCCGCATGGCATTCAGAAGCAGCAGCCCATAGCCAACTCCAAACGCTTGCCCATCACGAGTACCATCTTCAGAGACATGTTGTCCATCCTCGCTCGTTCCCCGTTTGGCTTTCCTCCCAGCTTGGTCATTCAAGCGGTTGGTTTCTGCGGCCTAAGTGAGTTTACCTGTTATAGTCCTGCCGGCCAGGTACTATGTAGACGTCACCTGGCTCGGTTCCAAGATCATTTCATTCTCCACCTCGCAGTATTCAAAACCCAGCAATCTGGCCCCAGGGTCGACATCCATATTTTCAAGACAAACAACAGTAAATAACACTAAACTAATAAAGAGCTTTCAACCCTACCTGAATATTTTTGCCCGCCTTTTTTGGTATACCGACCAGCAGACCAGGGCACAGTCTTGTGGAGTGTTTATGTGGTTCACATCCATCCCGTTTGAAGTGCTTCGACTTAAATAAGAAGGCCAGTATGGTGGCCTGAATTTATGGGAGGAGTCCGGGGGTATTTAGGCAGCCCACTCATCCGTGGTCTTTTTCGGTTCCGGTGCGCAATACCCTCCCTCCCATTCCCCTTTTCAGGGCATTTCTCAAATTAATTTCTCTCCACAAACATCTATTACTTATCTTGGGTATGCCCCCAATTTTGGTATACCGACCAGCAGACCAGGGCACACTTCAGGTCCATTTCATGATGTAAGTTTTGTGGCGTATTTATCTGGTTCACATCCATCCCGTTTGAAGGCCGAACTTTGCAAAAGTCTTATGCTCTGTACACACGATCAGAAATTCCGCCAGCAAAAGTCCGATGTGAGCTTTTGATCAAAAATTCCGACCCTGTGTATGCTTTTGCTGACTTTTGCTGGTGGAATCTCCGATAGCAAAAGATTGAGAGCAGGTTCTCTATTTTCCCGTCAGAAAAAGTTCCTATCAGAAATTCCGTTCGTCTGTATGTAATTCCGATGCGCAAAAAAACACGCATGCTCATAATCATCGATTCATATGGAACTTCCCTTTTCTAGTGCCGTCGTACGTGTTGTACATCATCGTGTTCTTGACAGTTGAAAGTTCAGAGAACTTTTGTGTGACCGTGTGTATGCAAGCCAAGCTTGAGCGAAATTCCATCGGAAAAACCATCCAAGGTTTTTCTGATGAAAATTCCGAACGTGTGTACAGGGCATTAGGCAGGTGTGAAAAAATGCTGTAAATTAAGAATGCTTTCAGAAATAGCCATGTTAGTGGTTTATTTTTTATTAATTAACAAAAAAGAAAGTAAATGAACAAAAGAGAAAGTCATTATTTGGTGAGACCACCCTTTACCTTCAAAACAGCATCAATTATTCAATTCTTCTAGGCACACTTGCACACAGTTTTTGAAGGAACTCGGCAGTTAGGGCAACAACCCCAAACATGCAATCAATGATTTGATTTGGATTTTTCTTCTGTTCATTTACTTTTGATGTTGTTCATTGATAAAAATTGATTTTTTGTTAATTGATTAACATTAACATTTTTATTTCTGACAGCATTCTTGAGTTACAGCATTTTTTCACGACTGCCTAAAGCCTTTGCTCAGTACTTTTAGTAATAATACAGGTAATTAAAAGGAAAAAGAAATAGGCTGCAAATACATCTCAAAAACATATTTTACTTCTTAGAAATGAGTTTGCTGTTTTGCCTGCTCCCTCTCCTGTCACTCTTTTGGACCATTGGAAGCAAAGAAAAATTTCCAGTAATTCTGGGTATGGGGATAATGGGACTCATTTGCATTCCTTACGGTTGACAGCGCAGGTGCTTGCTGGTTGAACATGCAGGCAACAACCTCTGTTGCATAGGCGTGAGAGATTTGTTAGACTTGTTTAACGTTTACCTTTAATAGAAAAAATATAAAGGTAAACTAACACCACAAACTCTGACCCCCTCCCAGGTCCCCACTGTACTTACCTCTATGGATGCTGAACTGTCAATGTCCACACAGCTGGTCCAGCAGTTCAGTAATTTGAAAATCTTGCTTGTCTCCCTTTTTTCTGCATAGTGCTTCCAGAATGATCCAGAGTGATGTTGATTGGTGAGCACCGTCACAGAGCATTGCTCTGATCCATCCTGGAAGAACTGCACAAAGAGGAGCAAAAAAAGTAAGGATTTCAAATCCCCGAGCCACTGGACTGACTGTGTGGGCACTGACAGTTAACCACTTTAGCATTCAAGCCACAACTTAGAGTTTTTAAAGTGATTGTAAATTTAAATTATCACCTTGTAAAACACCCATTCAGTTTAAATAGAAATTAACGGCAAACCATTTTGTATAGATATATAAAACATTATAAATATCACATGCCCTCTGTTCTCAGCTGCATAAAAGCTGTGGGAGGAGAAGCAGCAGTAGTACACTGAGCTTCCCAGTAAATGGCTGTTCAGCGGGGGAATGTCAGGACAAGTATTTTTATTAGAGAAGAGCAGGCTGAGTTCCCAGCATAACTAGTGAACTGACCACAGTGTGCTCTCCTGCTTAGTGTGGTCGGTTTTTAATAGGAAGCAAGGGGACTAGCAGGAACACTAGGGATTTCACATAAAGGAAGTAATTCAAATAGAACAGGATACTTTCTCATACAAGTACATGGTACAGCAGGCACACATGAGGAATATGAAATGTAGGGGTAACAAATGCTTCCTCCTTTTGCTCTCAGCAGATTAAAAGGAAGTTAGTATAAGCAGCTGATGGGATTACTTTTAAAGTTATTATTTTTTTTTCACTACAAAAAAAGGGCTTTCACAACCTATGATAGAAATATGAATGACTGTAAGAGCCTACCAAAGCCTTTATACCAAGGACTGTGGGGCTTTTTATATAATAAGGTAACACTAAAGTGTGCATTCACCTACTCATGTATCCACAACAAATTCCAGATTCATAAAAAAATTGATGTAACATATCCCATTGCCACATGATATTTTTTTAAATTGTTCTGTCACTTAGTCTGCGGGTTCTGTGATTTCTTTAACTAACATTTAAACCTCTATTTCTTGAATCCATGACATCAGTATTCAGTTTATTAAAACAACTATCCCAGAATCTTCCCCTTATACTTTTGTATCTGGCTCAGAAGCACAGGACTTAATGGGAAAAAATACCTACTGCTTATTGCCTGGAATAGGGAATATTTTATAACCCACATGTACCCTCAACAATCAAGGGACAGTGAGAGTAGGGATTTTAAAGTGGCCAAAATACATAAGAAAAAAAATACAAAAAGTGCATAAAAGACCAACCTTACTATTACATCAAGGCTGGGTTCACACTGTCATGTGGAGTGGCTCATAGCAGGGGGCTAGTGCGTCCCTGTTCAGCGTTTCAGTTCTGATTTCGGTCAAAATTTTGGGCTGAATTCAGACCTGAAATGGACCAGAAGACGCACAGGACTCCTGTGCAATTTGCTTTGCAGCCGTCCTGGAGTTGTGTGAATTGGAGAGCTGGTCACAATCCCCTGACATGCGAATTGGATGCGAAAAATCCGCAATAGTGTGCACCCAGCCAAAAACTGAAGTTCCCTTATAATTATAAAAACAATGGTCAGCAGCTGCACAAATAAAGTACAGTTATAAGAGAAAAAGTGAAGAAACGATGGATCGGGAATAGGGAATACCCTACAGTGTCCGTTGGTATAGTTTCACCTTTGGCCTAATCTAAATAAGTACAGAACAAAATCATATGAGTTATGCCCCGTACACACAGTCGGACTTTGTTTGGACATTCCGACAACAAAATCCTAGGATTTTTTCCGACGGATGTTGGCTCAAACTTGTCTTGCATACACACGGTCACACAAAGCTGTCGGAAAATCCGATCGTTCTGAACGCGGTGATGTAAAACACATGTCGGGACTATAAACGGGGCAGTAGCCAATAGCTTTCATCTCTTTATTTATTCTGAGCATGCGTGGCACTTTGTCCGTCAGATTTGTGTACACACAATCGGAATTTCCGACAACGGATTTTGTTGTCGGAAAATTTTATATCCTGCTCTCAAACTTTGTGTGTCGGAAAATCCGATGGAAAATGTGTGATGGGGCCCACACACGGTCGGAATTTCCGACAAGGTCCTATCACACATTTTCCATTGGAAAATCCGACCGTGTGTACGGGGCATAACTCTTATTTTATCCTTTCAATGCATAAATAAGCTTTCCCAGCCAAGTTGTAAAACAGATTAGTTAGTTATTGGGGTGAGTCATGCCTTCCCCTTCGGGAGATGAATGCATGGAGTTTTGCACATTTCAACACTCCAGCATCACTAGTTACATAGTTACATAGTCGGTAAGGCTGAAAAAGGACAGTTGTCTATCCAGTTCAACCTGTGTAGGTGTATGTGTATCATTGTCCAAAATGATTTCCCATATCCCTGTATGTTGTGTCCTTTAAGATGTACATCTAAGAGTCTTTTAAAAATATCCATACTCCCTGCAGCCACCACCAATTGTGGGAGAGAGTTCCACATCCTTATTGCCCTAACAGCGAAGAACCCCCTACGCAGTTTAAGGTTGAACTGCTTCTCCTCCAGTCTCATTGTGTGCCCCCATGTCCTTTTACAATCCCCATGAGTGAATAGTATATTTCCTATGCTGGCATCCCCATTAAGATATTTGTAGATGGCTATCATGTTCTCTCTTAAGCGTCTCATCTCCAGCGAGAATACATTTAGTGTTTGCAGTCATTCCTCGTAATTGAGGTCCTCCAGTCCAACTCCAGCATATCCCTTTGGAGGACTGGTGACCAGATCTGGACGGAAAACTCCAGATGAGGCCTAACCAGAGTTTTATAAAGTGGCAGGATTATAGTTTTTTCCCTGGAGTATATCCCTTTTTTTTATGCATGCTAATATTCTGACTGCTTTATTAGCTGCAGCTTGGCACTGCATGCTGTTGCTTAATCTTCCATCTATTAGCACCCCCAGATCCTTCTCCATCCTTGATTCTCCCAGCTGTTCTCCATCTAGTAAATATTTTTCATTTGTGTTTCTTGACCCCAAGTGCATTACTTTACATTTCTCCACATTAAACCTCATTTGCCATTTGTCTGCTCACTCCTTTATTTTATCCATGTCATTCTGCAAAATGTCCTGATGAGAGTTTATTACTATGACTATCTATGTGTCATCTGCAAAAACTGAGACTGAATTAGTTATCCCATACTCCTATATTTTTATGAATATGTTGAATAGAATTGGTCCCAAGACAGAGCCTTGGGGTACCCCACTTACCACTCCAGACCAGTCTCAGTACATGCTATTTATCACTACCCTTTGGACCCGTCTCTGTAACCAGTTTCTTACCCAAGCACAAACCCTATGGTCCAAGCCTGCAGACCTCAGCTTTTAAATTAAGCGTTTATGGGGGACGTTATCAAATGCTTTTGCAAAGGATAGATATGCCACATCCACAGGTCTCCCCTATCTAGATGGCAGCTCACTTCCTCATAGAATGGTAACAGATTGGTCTAGCAGGAATGTCCTCTCAAAAACCCATGCTGATTACCATTAATGATATTCTTCTCCTCAGTAAGACTTTAGATATAGTCCCAATTTATCCCCTCCAATAATTTACTCACTATTGATGTTAGGCTGACTGCCCTTTAATTCCCAGGAATATGTCTCTGCCCTTTTTTGAATATTGGTACCACGTTGGCTTTTCTCCAATCAGCTGGTATCAATCCTGTCATTATGCTGTCCACAAAGATCAGATATAATGGCCTGGCTATAACTTGACTGGGTTCTCTGAGGACTCTCAAGTGTAAGCCCTCTGGTCCTGGTAATTTATTTGTGTGAAGTTTATTAAGTCTTTCATTGACTCCGGCCTCCGTTAACCCTTCTTTTTCCTGTGTAAAAACTGTGGAGAAGAAGTACAGTTGCCTTCTTTGTGTCATCTGTAACATCTTCCCATTCTCATCATTTAAGTGTGCAAAGTGCTCTGATTTTGTCTTTTTACCGTTAATATGTCTAAAAAAATGTTGGGGTTATTTTTACTTTCTTCCGCTATGTGTCTCCCATAATCCTTTTTGGCCGTCCTCATTGCTATTTTACATTTCTTATTGCATACCTTGTAGTGCTCGAATGGCACGGTTTTCCTATTGGTGCTACAGATCATATTCACATAGCACCACCTAGTCACTGATGGGAAGATTTAGATCTCTAAGCAAGCCAGGTTTTATCTTTTTATATATGCCATAGTATAGTGTTGTATCCATCGGTTATTACAGAGAACACAGCATACATGATTTAAAAGATAAGTTTACCTTCTGAACATGTTACATGCTATACCCATGTTTAGGTTGTAACATATACAGCATCCTCTCCCTTAGTCTACTCACCCCCCCCCCCCCCCCTTCCTGTGACTACGGGTGGGGTTTTTTCTCCCTGCAACCATTTGTCATATTTTAAAATTCACATTTTAAAAACAGCGCAGCTGTGCAGGCCTCAATCTGCACAGCCACATCATTTATTCACAGTAATCTGTGAATTTAGCTTCATGTCCCATCTGCTACCATGGAAGATGGCTTGTAGTTCTAAGTGAACTACCTGGGCACTAATCAGAACCCTAGTAGTTCACTGACACTTCCTGCAGCTGAGTAACTGTCTTGGAGAGTTCTTGGCAGTGTCTGCAGGGGCCTGACATTGCACCCACGATCCATTGATCACAGGTGCAATGCTTTGCAGGCTCCAGTGTAAACAAATAATAAATGCACATTTTTTTTTTACCTGCAAAATTAAGTGCATTTATTATTTTCTTTAATAAAGGTCAACTTAGGCTTTACTGATGGACAACTTCAAATCACAAAAAGAGAGTTTGAAATAGGAATGTAAATTTATACACACATTTCAAACTCTGAACTGGGGTTTAACCACTTGCCACCCGCGCCCAATGTCAAATGACGGCTGGGCGGTTCAGCTATCATTCTGGGTGGATGTCATGTGATGGCTTCCCAGAGCGACCTCTCTTGCATGCCCCTGGGTAAGAGCCGTGGCTCTTCAACCATGTGATAGGCTGTGTCCAATCACAGCTGGTCACATGTAAACACAGAGATGCTGGTAATCGGCGCTCCTCGCCTCACACTGACAGAGTGTGAGAAGAGGAGAGCCGATCAGCGGCATCTCCTCACAGGGGACAGCTAGGTATGTAATCTGTGCACTGATCATCAGTGCCCTGATTAAAATTAAGTGCCCACCAGTGCCAGCAATGATTGCCCACCACTGCCAGCAATCAGTGCCAACCAGTGCCAACAATTGCCACCAATCTGTGCCCACAAGCTCCAGCAATCAGTGCCCAAAAGTGCCAGCAATCAGTGGCCATTAGTGATGCCAGTAAGTGCTGGCTATCAGTGCTGCCCATCAATGCCCATTACTGCTGCCCATCAATGTCACCCATCAATGCCCATCAGTGCCTCCCATTAGTGCTGCCTATCCATGCCGCCTATCTGTGCCCACCAGTGCTGCCTATCTGTGCCCACCAGTGCCGCCCACCAGTGCCACCCATCAGTGCCACCTATCAGTGCCACATATTAGTGCCACCTAGTCCGTGCTCATAAGTGCCACTTATTAGTGCCCATCTGTGCAGCCTATCAGTGCCCATCAGTGCCACATCATCAGCGCCCATCATTGAAGGAAAAAATTACTTATTTACAAAATTTACTGACAGAAACAAAATTGTTGGTCTTTTTATTTAGGAAAAATAAAAAACCCAGGAGTGATTAACGTAACACTCGTTACGTAATCTGGTGGCCCCGCCCCCTCTGATGCCCCGGAAAAGCAATAGGGATGTCCCCGTGCATCAGAAGGGGCGGGGTCACCCAGGAATGTCACGGTGTGGCCCCACCCTCAGTTATAAAAGAACTGGCAAAGCGAAGACGCGTCCTGAAGGGTCTGGTATGGATTTTTAGAGGGACCCCCATGCCATTTTTTTTTACATTTTGGCATGGGGTTCCCCTTAATATCCATACCAAACCTGAAGGGCCTAGTATGGAATTTGGGGGGACCCTCGCACAATTTTTTTTTTTTAATTTTGGTTCAGGGTTCCCCTCAATATTCATACCAGACCCAAAGGGGGACTTGTATTGCCGGGACCGACAATTCATTATAGCCACGAGTAGTTTTAAATGACTTTTTTTCCTTTAGAAATGTCATTTTGCTCTCGGACTGTTCTAAACACGGGAAACATGAGTCACTTTATAGACATACTATAGACACCCCCCAGGTATGAAATTTAAAGGAATATTTCACTTTTATTGTTTCACTTTAAGCATTATTTAAATCACTGCTCCCGAAAAAATGTCAGTTTTTAAAACTTTTTTTGCATTGATACATGTTCCCTGGGGCAGGACCCAGGTCCCCAAACACTTTTTATGACAATACCATGCATATAAGCCTTTAAAATTAGCACTTTTGATTTCTCCCATAGACTTTTAAAGGATGTTCCGCGGCTTTCGAATTTGCCCAAATTGTTCGCTATTTGGTGAACAGGTGAACACCCGATGTTTGAGTCGAACTTACGTTCGACTCGAACATTGGGCTCATCCCTAGTGACAGCGCTGAAAGCTGAAAAATGGCCTGGGCAGGAAGGGGGTGTAAGTGCTCTGTATTGAAGTGGTTAAATTGGGGCAGCAACTTTATATACCACTATGTGCCACTGTGATTTTAATCAGTTTTCATACCACTTAGATATATACAATTATAAGTTTTAGTTCTTTTTTAATTATAGAGATGAATTGATAATTGCTTCTGAATTTGGTAGATCTGAGAAACAGCTGCCAACTAGGTTTTCATTTTTGCCCCTCATATAGCTTTCCCATGAATATACTGTACATGCCATGAGAGTCTGCAATGCACATCCTATCGATATAATACATATTTGAGGCTCGTGTGTGGAGAAAAAATTGTTTGCAGGGTGGAAAATTTGTGATATATATCTATATCTATCTATATAGAGATATATATATATAGAGAGATATCTATATCTATCTATATAGATATATATATATATATATATATATATATATATATATAGAGAGAGAGATATCTCTATCTATCTATATAGAGATATCTCTATATATATATATATATATAGAGATATCTATCTATATATAGATATATAGATATATAGAGATATCTATATCTATCTATATATAGATATATAGATATATAGAGATATCTATATCTATCTAGATAGAGATATCTATCTCTATCTAGATAGAGATATCTCTATCTAGATAGATAGAGATAGAGATATCTCTATCTATCTAGATAGAGATATCTCTATCTATCTAGATAGAGATATCTCTATCTATCTAGATAGAGATATCTCTATCTATCTAGATAGAGATATCTCTATCTATCTAGATATCGATATCTATATCTATAGATAGAGATATCTATCTATAGATAGAGATAGATATATAGATAGAGATAGATAGATAGATAGATAGATAGATAGATAGATAGATAGATAGATAGATAGATAGATAGATTTTTTTTTTTATGGGCATCTGTTAAAAATTATAACGTGCTAATTACTGTATTTATTGGCGTATAACACTCACTTTTTCACCATGAAAATTGGGTGCAAATAGTGCGTGCGTGTTATACACCAATACTTCAGTTTTAGCTGCCTCGGAGGGGACAGGGAGGGGGAGCAGGACAAGCACCGTCAGATTACATACAGTGAGAATCTCCTGTTTACTTGGCGGCCTCTGTAATAGGAACTCCTGTCTCCTGGGCCGCCATTGGACCACTGTTCTGTCTATCATAGGAGATTCTCACTGTATGTAATCTGTCGGTGCTCGTCCCGCCCCCCTCCCTGTCCCCTCTGGGCTGCAGATGGGCATCGATCAGGCTGCACTGATGGCAATGGTGAGGCTGCATTGATGTGGACTGATGAGGCTGCATTGATGGAACTTGTGAGGCTGCAGATGGGCATTGATCAGGCTGCATTGATGGCAATGGTGAGGCTGCAGATGGGCACGGACCCTTATTTTATTTCAAAGTTCCTTATTTAAAATTTAAGTTTTTTTCCTGAAACTTCCCTCTTAAAATGAATGTGCGTGTTGTACGCCTGTGCGTGTTATACGCAGATAAATACGGTATAGATTTAAGAATATATGATGCATCTTTCATTTTTACTTTTTACACACAGTTAATTATATGCATAGCTGAATTGAAATTGATACATCTTCCTTAATATAAATGCTTCCATTAATGCATTATTCTGTGGCATTTATATGTGGCATTTAATATTTATTTGCATAATACAAACTAATGCAAACCCTTATTTGCTTCTAATGTGTTTGTTTGTTTTTTAATTCTTAGCAAAATATATTCAGTGTCATCTTTTTTTTTTTTTTTTTTTGTATGAATGTATTTATAGGATTTAGTTTTATAGAAAACTTGTACTACTTAACATTGTCAGCCCTTTTACTTTTAAATGAATAAAGGTCAAATAATCAGACATCTAAAAGGACAGCTCATTTATCATCCTTTGCTAAATGTGTCAGTAGCTAATCTTCAGTACTGGGTGATAGTGCCACACAATGAAAGGTTAATAGATTCAAAGTACTAGCTTTATCTCAACAAGCCTGTAATGATGGTTTAGTGAGGGACATTCATTTCTGTTCATCTGGAAATGTGTATGTGAATTTAAGCTTTAATTACTAAACGTAGATGTAATCTTGGAAACGATGTCCAATAAGGTTAGACTACCTTTTAACATGGCTTTGCTTTATGTAATGCAAGTTCAGCAGTGTCAACTAAACACAACAACTCTTACAGGTAGGCAATGGAATATGCACCATTTAAAGAAGAAACCTTATATAGGATATAACGAGACCCTGCTCGCTCGGTTCCACTCTCCCGACACTCCTCTGCTGCTGTAGAATCAGATTGCAGATCGCACGTCTGATGGTTCAGTCATCCGATGCTCCGGGATTAGAACTACAGCTATGTGCCATTCTAATCCAGTTGTGTAGCTCAGAACAAACACCAGGCAGGCTGTATGTAAGTTCAACCAGGAATCTCTTTTATTGAAAATTACAGGCTCTTTTATACAATAAAAGAGTAGGTGCATACCTCCGACTCTGAATATACACCTGTGACCAGAAACCTAATTAACATGGGCTAATTAACTAATCCCTATAGAAAGCCTAGATGACTCAGACATGACCTTTAGGCCAGACTGGCCGTCTTGTAGCTCAGAAAACCCAATCAACATTATCACAACAGCAGAGTTAATTAACACAAACAACAATGGGGATCTAATGACTCTTAGATCCCATACTAGAGACTTATTTACAATACACATTCTAGCAGGCAACAGACAGACAGGTGGCTGGAATTGACATCAGCATCTCCTAACAGTATTTGTCCCAGCATTATGAATCAGCCACTATTTCTAATATGGCAAATCCAGGGTCCACAGAGTCTGTGTGTCCTGGGGGACCAGGACCCGAATCCACAGTAATACCACCTCAAGGGTCCCCAGGCATACAGCTCACAAAGAGCACCTTTCCCCCAAATGCCAGGGCCCACGATCGATCGGCAAGAGGTTAGCATTCAGTCCCCTCCAAAAGTCTCTCTCCCGGCTAGGTCTGTCACATTTCTCCCCTTTCGGCAGGAGACTAACACAGGAGGAGACCCCAGACGGGTTGACTCCGAAGTTAGTCAGTAGTTCCAGTCCTCTAATGCCTGTACCCACACAGTACCCCAAACAAATTGTTCCAAACAAAGCATTACTCACCCAGCCAACCTCTGCCTCTCTCAGAGAACATATCTGCCGCTGGGGAGAGGCCTGGACTGGCCCTTCTCCCTGGAGTCCTTTCTGCCGCTGGAGAGAAGACAGGGTGTCTGAGCTCACTCCGTCATGCTGTTGGAGATCTGGGCTGACTGCCCAGCATCCCTGGGGTATACAGGTGGAGACTGAAGTCCCATCCACCTTCACAGGAAATCCATCCTCTGTTAGTTGAGGGCAAAGTCCTCGGCCCTGTTGCCAGCCCTTCTGGTGGAAACCCCACACCATCTGCTCTGGCTAACTGTTGGGGAGGGATGCCGACTGCCCCGCCTCCCTGGAACTCTGTAGTTGTTGCCGGTGCTGGGCAGAGGTTGGCAGCACTCTGCCCTGTTGCCAGCACTTCTGCTGGGGACTCCGCATCCTCCACTCCAGCTAACCGTTGGAGTAGGAGGCTGGCTTCCTCCACTCCCAAACTGTGTAGCTGCCATTGGGGAGGCGAGCCGGCTGCTTCCTTTTCCATTCCCTCATCTGGATGTTGGGACGATATGTCTGTGGTACTGTCTCCCAGGTGCACGGATCTTTGCTGGGGAGGAAAGACCACTTCCTCCACCCTGGCCAACTGTTGGGGAGGGACGACGAACACCTCCTCTCCCTTCTCCCCCTGTATCCTGATCTGCTGCTGGGAAGTGACCACCTCCTTCTCACCCTGAGCCTCCGGAACCGCTGCAGGTGTAGGGCATGCCCCGGGACTGTGATGTAATAGGGGGGCGGGGTCACCGCCTATATAAGTCCGTTGCAGAGCGTTCAGAGAGCATTCCAGCTGGAGAGAGCGTCGAGTCAAAATCTCTGGAAGAGAAGAGGAAAGAAGACGATCCAGAAGTCCGGGCCACCCCTGGCAAAAGAGCGGCAGAAGATAGCGGTGGAGCCGGCAGAAGATGCGGACACTGGGAGAAGACGCCGGAGAGACCCCCGAAGTCGGAAGAGGACCCCTGAAGTCGGAAGAAGACCCCCGAAGTCAGAAGAGGACCCCCGAAGTCAGAAGAAGACCCCGGAGCTGCCTAATAAATTACTTTAAAAACCTGTGTACTGTGGTTTTTATTGACACTTTTTTCCCTAGGTGAATGGGTAGGGGTACGATGTACCCCATACTCATTCACATAGGGTGGGGGGCCGGGATCTGGGGGCCCCCTTATTAAAGGGGGCTCCCGGATTCCGATAAGCCCCCCGCCCGCAGACCCCGACAACCAATGGCCAGGGTTGTCGGGAAGAGGCCCTTGTCCTCATCAACATGGGGACAAGGTGCTTTGGGGGGGCCCTCAGGGTGCCCCCCTCCCCCAAAGCACCCACCTCCCATGTTGAGGACATTCAGCCTGGTACGGCTCAGGAGGGGGGGTGCTTGCTCCTCCCCACTCCCTTTCCTGACCGGCCAGGCTGCGTGCTCGGATAAGGGTCTGGTATGGATTGGGGGGGACCCCCACGCTGTTTTTTCGGCGTAGGGGGTTACCCTTAAAATCCATACCAGACCCTTATATTATATATTTACACTGCTTTATCATCTGCAATCTCTAAAGAGAGCTTGATAAAAATGGCCAGTGGCTAGATAATTTTGTATCAACAAGAACAGGTGCAGCCTAGCAAACCCATGGCTAAATTCTATCCACCATTTAAAGAAAGTCTATTAGCACGTGTCAAGTACTAAAACCACCTAAAAAGTCTATTTCTAAACTGAAAATATTCATATTGGGGCATTGCTGCTGTATATAAATCAGGTGAATTGTAAAAGAAAAAAGAAACCCACAGCCAAATATGCACTACCAGAATACGCTGTCACTGAGGGTGTCCAGGAAAATCATACTGTTTTTTAAAACCATGTACAACTTTAAGGCAACCCTCAAGCCTACA
Organism: Aquarana catesbeiana; assembly: GCF_042186555.1. Taxonomy (NCBI): domain Eukaryota; kingdom Metazoa; phylum Chordata; class Amphibia; order Anura; family Ranidae; genus Aquarana; species Aquarana catesbeiana. Next base: position 207,640,270 of record NC_133326.1, on the reverse strand, counting down.
ATATAAATCATTTGTGTTTTTCCCATGTTGCCCTCAAGTTGCATGAAAAGAAGCCTCTTCCCATTGCCAGGTGTATTTTTTAGTATTTTTCATTTATTTCTTGCATTGAAACATGTTCCACATGGCTGTGCCAAGGTTCCCAAGCCTTTTTTGACAATTATTTTGCTGTAAACCCTACAAATTTAGTCTCATAGACTTTCTTGGAATTGGCTACTATGCACAGACTTTTCAAATTTCAAATGGGATTTGCCTAATCACCGACAAATCAAACCCAGTCAGGTTCTCCCATCATTAAAAAAAAAATCTTTCTTTCTTGTGCTACAGTTCTTATTGTACTGTTGAAATAGTACTATTTTAAACAGTCAAATGTATTTTAACAATTTTCACAGTTTTCACAGTAAAATCTAAAGAAGAATAAAAGAATATACACAATATAGACAACTATATACATTTCAGCACAAATCATAAAGCATGATGTAATCCAAACAGTTTAAAAATCCCCAATTTCTATGACCACATTTGCCAGAGCTCAAAACTTTAAGTCCTGAGCTACTAGCCAGGCCTTAACAGTTACTCGCCACCAGTTGCCCCACCCCTAATTCTGCCCCTAAACACACCATTGTAAATCATCTTGTGAAATGACTGTTAAATGTTTTATGCAGAATTAGGTTACAAAATAAATATAGACAACAACAAATTTAACAATATTAACATAAAGCATATTTCATTGATCTGACTGTGATTAATAAAATAAGGATAAAATATGATTGGCCACTATGGGCTCTCTACACATCGTTACTGCCTTGTTAAGTTAATATTTTAATGCTATATTAAATATTAGACATGTGCATTCGTTTTCGTCCGAATGCATTTTCGTCCGAATTTCAGGTATTTTTGTTATCGTTTTAACAAACGATAACGAAAGCGCAGATTCCGAAAAACGAAAGATCCGACATAAGCAAATGCTTTATTTTCATTTTCGTTGCGACAACAGTTCGATATAGATAGGAGATTCGACATGACGCTAACAATAACAATTTGTGTCTATCGAACCTGTGGTCGAATGTGCCTAACCTTAACTCTATAGTCTATCCACCATAGTAGTCCAAGATTATTCGAAAAGATTCGACATAGAGAGAAGATTCGACATAGAGAGAGAAGATTCGACGTAGAGAGAAAAATTAAGTAAAATAAAAATAATGATGATGATGGTTATTATTGGTCAATTGTAACCAAAGAGGAGGGGCAGTAACATAGCTAGAACCTCATGTACAGCCAACTTAGTTTCACTTACGATTTGCTAGCAGAGAGAGACAGACACGCTGATTCATTTCAGAACAGTCAATCTTAGCTGGTCCGTTTGAATTCATTGTCACTTTATCAGAGATCCTGAACTATTTCATTTGAGCATAAGCTAAGCACAGCAGCAGAATAGTAGTGAAGCAAGCTACATCTGTGTTGTGAACCTGATAGATAGACTAGTGATACTAGTGTTGCTGCTAGTGTTGTGATAGCCTCAGAGGCTGCCCGTGTTGTGGTGGGGGGTGATTTATAGATTGAGATTCTATATACCCTATCTCCACTCCAGTCCATTTTCTGACTTGCAGTTGCTGTAAAGTTCAGAAATGTACCGTTCTAATGTAAAAGTGAAGGCTGGTAGAGGTAGTGGTCGTGGTCGCGGTGGACGCCTTGGTAAAAAAAGTGGCAAGGTCTCTGCTACTTGTGCCTCTGACACTTCTGCCGCCACCAACATGCCGTCCACAGCAGTGGGTGTCACCGCCAATGCCACCAGCAAAGCTAGTTCCACCACCCCCAGTTCTTCTAATATTACTTTTCCTGCCAGACCACCAACATCTGCTGCCACTTCCACTGCCAGTGCAGCGCCTCCTTCCACTTCTACAGGTGTCATGGCTGCATATTTTTATGGAATAGGCAAGAAACCTAGTAAAGTGGAGTTGCCTTTACAGTCACCACCACCAATCACACTACCAGTGCCACTGCCCAGCTCCCCAAAGGAGCAATTGAGGGAGACAGCAGCAGAGACAGAGTGTGAGACTTTTTCTTCATTGGCCCAAGAAGATGATTTAGAATGTGATGCTCCTCTTTCCCCAAACACTGCGGATGTTTTATACAATCTTAGCCCACAGGACTTACAGCTTGACCTGGAGAAAGTGCAAGAGGGATATTCTGTGAGGAGTAGGACAGGTAGCAGTCCACTTTTTTCATCTGCTGCTAACTCCCCTTCTCCCTCTGTTATTATGGAAGAATCCTGTGATGATATCACCGACCTCCCAGTCCCCAGCACCCCTGCCATTAGCAGCACTAGTTCTAGTTCACCAAGTGTAACTGTAGTGGCAACAGCTTCCACCACTGGTGTGCTACCTGCTGCAGCTATATCAGCCCTAAATAGATATCCACAGGGTCAAGGGGCTGCATCCCGCCGCAGCAACGTTTGGAAATACTTTCAAACTTAGGAAGGCGGGTTCTTTGCCAAGTGTAAATTGTGTGGGAAGCAAGTAAGTAGGGGTAAAAAGTTAGGTCATTTAACCAATGCTGGTATGAACCTACACCTTAAAAATTACCACCACTCTACTTTACTGCGGGCAGAGGCAGAAAAAGAAGATGGTAGCGCAGGAAGCAGCATAACGGACTCTGACTGTACTGGTGGTACCTCCTCAAGCACACCACTTACTCAGAGCACAGGAGGCAATAGAGAGGGTTCAATTAATACAACCCGCCCACGTGCAGTAGTTCCACTGCAGACCCAATCAGGCTCCTCATCCTCCCAAGGACATCATCAGCCTACCCTCGATAGTTTTGTTGGCTTTAGTTCCAAGGGCATGTCAAAACAGCAGGCCAACAAGATCACCCGCCTCATTGGCCAATTCATTGCTGTTGGAGGAGCCTCTTTTCGCATGATTGAAGGGGAGCCGTTTAAACAGCTCATGCATGCCCTTGCTCCACGATACGTTGTTCCTGCACGAACAACTTTCAGCAGAAAGATTATTCCAGCACTATACCACTCATGCGTTGGATTATTGAAGGAAAAAATGGCCAAAGCCGAGGGTCAGACAATTCATTTGACAACTGATTTGTGGACAGCTCCCAGCGGTCAACACGCTTTCCTGTCTTTGACTGCACACTGGTGGCAGGCCACTGTGCCTGTTGGTGGTGGCGCTGGTGTAAGAGTTCAAACTCCATCAGGAAGCAGGTCTGCAGCTCAAGACCAGCAGGGTTATCAAGCTTTCCTGCTCCACACAGAAGTCCGTGATGACCAACACAGCTCTGCCAACATATTGAGGGCAATTAGATCAATGTTGGCCAATTGGTTTGGAGAGCAGGCAGTCACCAATGTCTCTGTTGGGTTCATTGTGACAGACGGAGGTTCAAACATGGTTAAAGCTCTCCAAGATGGATCTTTTGTCGGTGTGCGCTGTTCTGCACACATACTGCATTTAGTGGTCAAGGGTGCAATCCCAGTGGAGAAAACCAACAAGATTGCTCAAATCTTGGACCTTTGTAGAAAGATTGCAGGGCATTTCCACCGCAGTGTTGGGGCTAGTCAACTGTTGAGGGAGGAGCAAGAACAATCAGGGCTCCCCATACATCCCCTGAAACAAGATGTCAGCACCCGGTGGAACTATACCCTGGAAATGCTGGAACACATTTTGGAGCAAAAGACAGCCATCCACAATCTATCATCCCGCCACAGCATCGGGATTGATTCCACACTGGGACGTGATGACTGGTGTATAATTGGGCAGCTCGTTTATGTCTTAAAACCCTTTCGGAATGTGACGGAAAACTTGAGTCAGAGCAATGCCAGCCTAGGACAGGTCATACCCTTGTTTACCTATCTCATAGATAAGATGGGATTGTACCTAGAAAACAGTGAGCCTGTTTGTGGCAGCCCACTTCATGCCGATGTAGCGTCTTTCATCAGAAAGCTACAAGCTAACTTAAAAGATCGGCTAAATGACCGTGTCCGCAAAAGCCCTGAACTCATGCTGGCTTCCCTGTGTGATCCCAGGATCAAAGGTAAACTGGCACTCAGAGACAACAGCCTCTCCTACTGGAAACAAAAATTGATTGAAAGGGTCCGGAATTTGCAGCAACAGAGATGTACGATGGTTGAGGCTGGTTTGGAAGATTCACCTGCCATGTCTGCTATTCCAAGGCCTGGCAGCATCACTCAAAAACAACAGAGTGGAGCATGTGCATGTTGGGTAGAGGCACTTGACAATCTGGTGGATGCAGGTCAAGCAGCAGGTAATCGAGAGGAGAGCAGTGCCTCTAAAATGGTCAGGGCCTACCTATATGAAGCACCTTTGCTTCCTACAGAGGACCCTTTGACCTATTGGGATGGTAAGAAAAGTTTGTGGCCTGGTCTTTGCCTGGTTGCCCAGCAACTACTATCCTGTCCTCCAACCACTGTGCAAAGTGAGAGAGTTTTCTCTATTACTGGGAATATCCTTAATCCACACCGTTCACAACTAACACCCCATTTGATGGAACAAATAACTTTCCTCAAATTTAACCTCCCCAAGCTGGGTTACCCTACCCTTAATTTGTGAGACCTGAATCATTGTTACCATGTGAAGATAGATGGGACAAGAGTGACTTGATTGTGCGTGATTGCATGAATGAATGTTGTGTGAATGGACAGTGAAGATAGATGGGACTCAGAGGAACCATCCAAATGTTGAGGAAAATCATTTTTTTTATTTTCTTACCACTTGACACAATAGCAGTTGTCTACTTGACTTTGGTGTGACCCCAAGATTTAAATAGAATTATATTGTTTTAAGCAATCCAAATTTTTCCCTTTATTCCTTCCATCACCCTTTTTTGTAATGAATGTTGTGTAGAGTGACTAGAGTGTGCTTGATTGCATGAATGAATGTTGTGTGAATGGACAGTAGCAAGGGTTGAAGCCTTGACGTGGCGCTACTGCTCACGTGTTGCTGTCTTTGTAAATACAAATAGCAACATGTGCTAATTTAACCATTTTTGTTTGGTGGTCTGGAAATAAGAGACAATGATTAAAGATGACCTCAACAGCATGACAGTTCCTCTTGATGGAGAGACTGTCAACTCAAGGATCAGAATATGCTACCAACACAACATAGCACAAAGAAGCATACAGTTGGAAACGTGATTCTATGCAAGATATATTAGTTGGTCACTGCTGAGCTGCATCCAGATGCCCAGGACCCCTCCCATTTACCATCTCTGACCCTGGGGACACCAGGGCCCTCTCTGATCCTCCGCCTGTTTCATGACCATCTGCAATTGTCCATAGTCACTAGTGTGAGTGAGTAATCTACCCTGCTGCCATGTTACTCAAGCCCTGGAAATGATGACTGCCTGTCAGGTCACCTTGAGGCTAGGTGACAGATGCACTCTGTAGGAATCGGAAGTGCACCGCTAGGTAGTGGATCCTAGGACTGACTGCTGTGGATTGAAACCTGGGAGGTTCAGGAAGCAGGTCTACTGGATCACTAACACAGATCCCACTGGGAGCTAGAGCATAGATTCTCCAGGGCGCGGAGTCTAAGAGCCAGTAGGTGTTCACCAGAGCCTCTAGTGGTGAGGATGGACTGCGCTGCAGTCTGGCTCCAGGTCGCAGCCCCCAGGGTCTCACATCTCATGCTCACGGTAGACTACAGGAGAAGAGGAAAGAGGCAGCAGGCTGGAACAACAAGGAAGTAAGGGACAAGCCAAGGTCGAGGCCACAAGCAGACAAGGACAACAGAGTACACGCCAAGGTTCAGGGTCACAGGCAAACAGGGATGGTCAGGGACACGCCAAAGGTCAGGGTCACGAGCAGACAGGAATAGTAGAGAACAGGCCAAAGTCGGTTAACTGGAATCAGACGTAGGAAACACAGCCAGTACACACGAAAGCTAACACACAATGGTTGATCAGCACTGCTGGCTTGCAGTGCACAGGTTAATATAGGGTTCCCTGATAGGAGCTGGGGTGGAGCCATGCTAGAGGAGAGCTTACAAAAGCAGTCAGGTGAGGGTCAGCTGGTCTCTAGAGATGAACACATGGAGACAGGTATGCTGACAGACAAACTCTATTGCATAACCATGACACTGCCCTTTGAACTGTTGCCCCTTGTAATTGCGTTAGCCTGTGAACCTCTGTCTGGTTAACTGTTGCCCTCATGATTGCAAGCCTGCAACCTATGTCCTGTGAACTGTTGAGGACTGTATAGAGTAACCCCTGCTCTAACTATCTGCTGTGTATTCTGGTGGAGGGAAAGCTGAACGGCGTGACTGGACACAATACATTGGATTACCCTTTGCACATTGAAATAGTGTAGAGAGAAATCTCATCAATTTTCTAAGTTCAGCCTGATGGTTAAATGTAGAAAAACTACATTTATAAGGCCTCTAGTAAGTTAGTAACAATATATGGACTAGTTCATTTAGATAAACATCACACAAATCTAACAAGTAAAGCAAAACTCAAGAAAACAATTATTTCTGAACAAAATTTTTTTATTTAACAGTTAACATAAACAAAACAAAAAAAAAAAAAAATTAGAGTACATTCTCCCCCAACCTGGTGACCAGTCGCTGTAGGGACATATTAATCCCAGCCAACTGGTCACCAAGGTACCGCGTAGCCTCCAGGTGTCTCCTGAGGCTACGCTGGTACCTCTGCAGAGCCACAGAGTGACGGAGCTGCCGGCGATTGTGGAGGGCCAAAGATCGACGCAGCCTCCGGGTAACTGCAAAATGTCTCTTTTGGACCTCCACAATGCGCCGCAGATAATCCGTCACATGTGGCTCTGGAGGGTGGGGGATGTGTGCCTGTTCTGGAGTGGGTGAAGGATGCACTGGGGAGGCCAGGTGGGGGGATGTTGAAGGGTGGAGGACTGTAGAAACCACTGGGGACTCAGAAGGACAGCCAGTCCAACCAGACGCGGGCAGGTCCAGGTCTTCGTCCACAGGCTGCAGTTGCAGGATGAAGACTTCACTTGTGAAGAAAAGAAAATACATTAGATAGATAGATAATACAATACACATACACATGGCTTCTTCACCCTAACATTATATAAAGGCAACGATCTCCCAGCCCTTGTAGACAATCCTGTAACATCTTGAGATGTTTTCACTTCCATCCATACCAGTTTTTGATATTTAGTGAGATGCACCTAATCAATTTGTGTGTAGGAGATAGTGGTGTCTGTGTCAATTCGCTGCATCATACCAAGTTTGCAGAGCTGTGCAGGAAGGTGTAGTACTACTTTACTGTACTCTGACCGGGGTGGAGCTGAGTGTCCTCCCCGGCCAGAGTACAAAGGGATTCCCCTCTACACATCGAGCAGTGTAAAGGGGAATCTCCCAAAGATTTTATCTGCTTGGTCGCACGGGCGGCTGGAGAAAATCTTAAGGTGTAATGGACGCCTAAGTGCTACTGCTAACTAATCTACCTCATCCAGACTGACTGACTTTGGCAAATATGGAGGATCAGTTGCACTTGCAGAAAAACATATCAGCTATACCAGCTTTTAACATTACACTCACCAAAGAGAAGCCATTCAAGCCATTGCATTTGGGATGACCTAATAAAAAGTTGTTTAATAAAATATAGCAGGCTATTTTTTAAAGTTGATAATTTTGTAAGGCCACTGATTGTTGAATAAATTAAGCCCCACTTCTGTTCTAGGCTAGGTAGGTTACTCACTCCTGGTCTAGGCTAGGAGGTATAACAGGAATAACATCATGAGAAAAGTGTTAATGCATGCATTAGGGGCATGCCAGAGATTGAACATGTCCAGGGACTGCCAGCCAATAGCTGGAGATTCTTTTCTGACACCCCCCCCCCCAGCCTGCTGTGTTATTCATAATGATTAACAGTGATTGGCTCAGACTGGGAATCTAAACTGCAGCAAGAAGGTGGCATGATCAGGGACATTGGGGAAATATTAACAAGCACAGGTCATGCTAACAGGAAGACTGGAATCATCTGCAGAGGGGAACTAATATAATTAATAGTTCCAGCTAAACCGAAGCCTTGCAGAATAAATCACAAGCTATTCTAGACAAGGTATGCCATCAGCATTTCATATTTAAAATACTATATTTGCCTGTAAAATACAAAAAAAGTTATGCTTACTCCCTGGATCTGCCGCATCTGGCTGTTCCTCCGCATCCCCAGCAGCCTCTACAGGGCAGGTCTCCTCCACCTCCTGCTCAGCAGCTGTTGAGTAATGATAGAAAAGAACATTACAATCTGCAGTGTACAACAATCTCACACATTAGTACAAGAACATTGAAACATGTATGATCACTCAGCAGATACCAGCAAGATTATACTAACTTACATGTGGGCGTTGCTGCCTCAGCCTCCTCCTCAGTCTCCCCCTCTGACTGGATGACACCTATTTATAAAGGAGAAATGATGAACGTTAATAAACGTAAATAAATATACTGTAGTGTAAATAGATAACATTAATTATCCATTAGCATGGCAATACAGGGCAGGTCACTAACGTTTATCTACAAGGCAGGGACATGCATTCACCATTTAGAAAAAATCATTTAAAAAAAAAAACAAATACGAGGCACTTACCTGTCCTGGTTCCAGCAGCGCCGGCGAGTGCTAGGTGCACTGCCACTGATCAGGCACCTCAGTTCAGAGCGGCCATGTTCTGTCAAATTACGTAAGTTACGCAATCGCTTGCGTTACCTGACAGAGCGTCGCAGAGGCTCTACCTGTCACTACATGAGCGAGAAACAATGACGCTGGAATCAACAATGGAAGGCTGGACAAATGGAAAAGGAACCACTGTATTAGTGTCACTACTACAGTACTTACTGCATGATGACGTGGAGGACTCCTGCTCCTCTGCCCTCTGCCTCCGGCGGCGCTGGGCCTGGAGACGATCTTTAAATAAAATCAAACACATCATGGTAAATGACTATGTCGCGTCGCATGGTTGACAAAAAAAATTTCCTACACACAATGCAATGCTGACACCAACCCTGATGAGCAAGCAGTTTTTTTATCTCATCCTCCCCTACAGCTGCTAAGAGCTCCTTCTCATGGGGGAGGAGAGATACCTGCTTTCCTCTGCGCCCCGACTGCCTGCGTTTACGCGCTATGGAACTGCAAAACAAAAAGAGAAGAGAAACGGGTTCCACAATTAAACTACAATTGTAATCTGAAAATGACATCAACACATGAAACACATGTAGAATGAACCCGTAGAATGAAACAATGCAAATGGAATTTTTGGATTAGGCACATTTTTTCATGTAGCACAAGGTTTGCACATTTATTTATTAACCAAATTTATTGTAAGAAAAACCTATGCTTTTTTGGTGCACAATAAATAATAAAAGGCAGGATAGGGATTGTGCCGAGTAAATGTCCATTGTGTCCACTCCAGTCCACCTTTCTATTACGCGCTTGTGTGAACTGTGTATAGTGTAAAATTTCCTTCCTTGTTTCTTTTGCAAAGCATTAACCCACTTGCAGATGTGGACCCCCCCCATAGTAACTAAAAATATGGCGGGTCCGCAAGCTTGTTAAGTCCAGCCACCGTAACACTTTTTTATATATATATATATATATATATATATATATATATATATATATATATATATATAACTTTTTTATTTTTCAATAACAAAAAATGTAAAACCCAGCAGTGATCTAATGCCACCAATAAAAGCTCTATATATGGCGGGAGAAGAGCATAAATTTCATTTGGGTAATACATCACAGGAGCGTGCAGTTTAAAGCTGCAATGCGCTAAATAGCAAAATATGGCCTGGTCAGAAAGGGTGCGCAACCTACAGGTGGTCAGGTCAAGTGGAACTTAAAAGCACTTACTGCTCAGTTTAGTGATAACTAACTAAGAACAAATAACGGCATGGAAATATTCCTCTTAAAATGATTGTGGCGATAATATATAACATGTGCAACTGCAAACTATGTGTAGGCTAGGCACACCTATGCGCAAATTTGGTTTTTCACAGGAGGGAGGATAAATTGAAAATTATTTATTCCTTTTTAAAAAAAAAATTCACCTAACTTTACTGACATCAAATTGTGATAGCAATAACATATGTTTATATGTGTGTGTGTAAAATCAGTGCATTTTTTGGAGCTTTTATCATTGTATAAATGACAATGGTCCCGAAATGGCATCAAAAGTGTCCGATGTGTCCGCCATAATGTCGCAGTCACAATAAAAATCGCTGATCGCCGCCATTACTAGTAAAAAAAATTGTTAATAAAAATGCCATAAAACTATCCCTATTTTGTAGACGCTATAACATTTGCACAAACCAATCAATAAACGCCTATTGCAATTTTTGTTACCAAAAATATGTAGAAGAATACATATCGGCCTAAACTGAGGAAAAAATTCGTTTTTTATATATTTGTTGGGGATACTTATATAGCAAAAAGCAAATAAAAACCGCAGAGGTGATCAAATACCACCAAAAGAAAGCTCTATTTGTGGGAAAAAAAGGACATCAATTTTGTTTGGGATCAACGTCACACGAACGCGCAATTGTCAGTTAAAGCGTCGCAGTGCCGAATCGCACAAAGTGGCATGGTCATTTGGCAGCCATACCTCCGGGGCTGAAGTGGTTAAAATGTAAAAAAAAAAAATAATCAGAAACGTTACTTACCGTTTTATGTCGCTGAATTTTTTGCGACAGGCAGTTGGGTCACGCCGATGGCGATATGTCTCCTCCACCTTCCTGGAAATCTCCTCCCACTTTTCTCGCTTCCACTCCGTAGTGGTTTCCCTGGAGCGGGGGCCACACAGCTGCATCCAGCAAGGAAGCGTTTCCCTTACCAGGACCTGGGACTCAATATGAGTCCACATTAGGTTACGCTTCCTGCTGGATGCAGCTTGTGTCCCCCTCCTGCGCCCATTTTTGGATGCTGCCTTAGAAGGCCCAGGAACAGCCTCCTCCATGCTGCTAGTGCTGGAATGGGTTGCTGCTGGTGCTGCCATTGCCATTATCTCTCTAAGCCACACAGCGTCGGATTTTGCGGCCGCACTTCCGCACTTCCGATTGAGAAACGAATGTGAAAGTTTGGTTGGCTGACTGCTGGGGCAGAGTAGACCAATGCAATGAGCATGAACGATGAACATTCGACACAGAAACGAAAACATGCAAACGTAAATGTGGCTTATGGTGTCTGTCAAAAGTTAGAAGATTCGACAGAGCAGCTAAACAAACTGTACGATGCTGCTATCGAACATTTCCGGTCAAATGCATCCCAGAAAATTCGACCGGAATGTACGATTGCGACGTCGTACAGTTTAGCTGCTCCGTCGAATCTACTTTGAACATTCGACAGACACCATAAGCCTTTAATGACCGATTCGACCTTAATTAATTTCGATTTTCGGACGAATGCAAGTTTTTAACGAAAAACGAAATAAAGAAAAACGAATTTCGGGAGTAACTAAATAAATTTATATTTCGGACGAAAACGAAATTCCGAAACGAAATATTTCAGTGTGCACATGTCTATTAAATATAGCATTAAAAAAATGAAAACCAATGAATGACACTGATTTAGGATGCAGAGAGGCTTACAGCAGAGCACAGCACTGCCAAAGCCAATTTTTCCTATTAACAAGCTGGTGATTGGCTGCTAGGCGGTCTGAGCAACCAATCACCAGCTTCTTAATAGGAAAAGTAAACTTTGGCAGCTCCCACCTAACCTCCCTTCCTGCTCCCATCTCATCTAGTTCTTTGCCGACTGCCACTGTATGCCAAGCCCTGCTAAGAGAATGACAGGGGGTGGAGAATTGGCTCCTGTTCAACCTGCCTAACAGACTGAAGAAGTACATGCTGAAAAAATGAACGTCCTCCCAGACTCGCCCTTCTCTTGCGCACCCTGGGGCGCACACACAGAAGCACCTGTGATCGCCGGGTTCTCCAGACTCGGCGCATCACAGATCAGGGTAAAGGGCCGATGAAAGTGGCCCTCTACCACATGATTACTCCGTCCAATGAAAGGGCGATCACTTGTCGAAAAAAGGCGCATGTCCAGTTCAGCTCTCTCCTCACATGCGATCGGTACAGTGTGTGAGGAGAGGAGGGAGCTGGAGCAGCAGCACAAGTGGGCTGTCTCTGGAGTGCCTACAGAGCTGATCTGCGCCAATTCATACCTCATCCATGCCTCATACATGCTCAAACATGCCTCATCCGTGCCTCAAACATGCCTCATCCGTGCCTTAAACATGCCAATCCGTGCCTCGTACATGCCAATCCATGCTCATCCGTGCCACATACATGCCCATCCATGTCCATTTGTGCCTCATACATGCCTCATCCATGCCTCAAACATACCATCCATGCCTCAAACATGCCAATCCATGCCTCATACATGCCCATCCATGCCCACCTGTGCCCATCCATGCCTCATACATGTCCATCTGTGCCTCATACATCCCCATTCATGCCTCATGCATGCCCATCCATGCCTCATCTATGCCTCATACATGCCCATCCATGCCTCATACATGTCTCACCTTTGCCTCATCCATGCCCGTCTGTGCCTCATACATGCCCATCCATGCCTCAGCCATTCCTTCGTACATGCCCATCCATCCCTACCTGTGCCTCATTCATGCCAATCCATGCCTCATCCATGCCTCATCTGTGCCCATCTATACCTAATCTATGCTCATCCATACCTCATCCGTGCTCATCCATACCTTATCTGTGCACCATCCATACCCCATTAGTGCTCATCTGTGCCTCATCCATGCCATATCCATGTCTCATCCGTGCTAATCCATGCTTCATCCGTGCCTCATCCACGCCTCATCTGTGCCTCATCTGTGCCTCATTCATGCTTCATTCATGCATCCGTGCCTCATCTGTGCCCATTTTGTGCCCAATCCGTGCTCATCCATATCTCATCTGTGCTCCATCCATGCCCCATTAGTGCTCATTCGTGCCTCATCCATGCCACATCCATGTCTCATCTGTGCTAATCCATGCTTCATCCGTGCTTCATCCATGCCTCATCTGTGCCTCACTCATGCATCCATGCCTCATGCATGCCCATCTGTGCCTCATCCATGCCCATCCATGCTACAACAATGTTCCTCCGTGCCTCATCAGTGCTCATCTGTGCCACATCAGTGCTCACCCTGACAGTGCTACTTGCATGTTGGGCATCTGTATGTGGCCAAGCTGTGTAAAAGCCACCATACTCAGGAGGAGTAGCAAAATGTATTTTGGGGTGTAATTTTTGCTTTGTACATGCTATGTGTTTGAAATATCTTATAAATTGACCACTTTGTGTAAGATAAAATGCGTTTTAATTTTCTTTCCACATTTTACAAAAACTTGTGGGAAAAAATGACATGTTCAAAAGACTAATTATCCTTCCTATATGATATGTTGGGGTGTTTTTCTTTACAAAATTGGGTTATTTTGTGGTTGTTTCCATTGTCCTGTTGCTCCAGGGCCTTCAAAAGGGTAATAAGTAGTCAAGAAATTAAATGTGTAATTTATGTCTCTAGAACACCTGATGGTTACATGTTGGGCCTCTGTATGTGACCTGGTGGTATTGCCTTACTCAGGAGGAGAACCAAAAAAGGAGAACCTAGTGCTCAAGGCAGGGTAATACCTCTCCAGATTTTATAGGTAGACCAGATAATGTAGTAAAAATGTTTTTTTATTATAATAAACATACAAAAAAAAATGCACTGTCTGGGGTGCAGGCTAATATACCCCTGGTTAGGCAGATTGAAACCAAGTGCAATTGGTTTCAATCAGTCTAACCAGGGGTATATTAGCCCGCACCCCAGACATCCACAGTGATGCTGTGGCAGAGGCGGAATTATATACTACAGAACACAGGGCAGAGGTATGTGATCAGTAAACATTGTCTTTACTTTTTAAATTTAAACTTACTTTCTTTCATCTGTTCCACCCTATTCAGTAAATTTATGCTGTAGATGAAACATTTTGATAGCAACTAATACCTTGTTTATACACTTACTATTTTGCATCTTTGCAATGAACCATGCTTGCTTTTCTCCTTACACTGTCTCCCCCTTTTTTTCTCTTGTACATATACAGAAAAATACACAGAATTCTACTGCAGTACTCATCCAGACTCTATCGATCGCTGGTCAGAATTTTGGCAGGAGCTTGACTCCATGTGCCTAGGGTCCTTATAGTTAGGACAAGTGCCGCCTTTTCGATCTCCCACCCCTTTGTGCATACCCCCCTACCCTGTTGCTAATTTTGAGCGAAAAATTGTGGTGGGCCCCATTTATTTGAATACAGCCTTTTGGCTCCCTGGTTGGTTTTATCAATGATTCGCTCATCCCTGTAGGTATAGTCTCTTTTGCTGTCATTTATCATCAAGCGTGTTTAGATATGCATATTTGTTTTGACAATTTTTTCTTGTTCAACTATTACCAATAAATCGATATACTAGTTTACTATTATACTAATGTATTATTACACTTGTATTATAGAATGCTCATGACTCTCAAAAAATGACATAAGCCTCCGAAGAACTACAAGGCCAGAAACATGTTAGGCATCATTTGCAGTATGTGTTCTTGCTAGCCCAATACTGTCTACAGGGCAGCTGAGCTTGATACCAATGTAATTTTGAGTACACTGTCATTTGTTATATACACATTTTATATGTAAGATGTAATTTCTACCCCTTTGCTTATGCATTTTTATTGTATGTTTATTATAATAATATATTTTTTTTTTTTTTGCCATCAAAAAGTTTATTTAGAAGTTGTAAAATCAGTACAAATCAGATACACCATAACGAAAACATGTATCCATACATAAATAGTATTAAGTTGACACAGGTTTACATCATAACTATAGATATATTGTGTAGAACATAACATAAAGATAGATTCTGTAGAATCAGGTGTGTCCATCAGTATAATGTTATCTCAAAGTTGATAAACCCTTTCTGTCACACCTCACCTTGTCTAGTCCTATTCATCTCATATGTAAGTTGTTAAATTTAACCTTCTGATTTGTTAGCTAAATCTAAGAAAGAGAGAGCAGAAAACATCAGAAAAGAAATAGAATTTAGGACCAATTTATAATCAGAGTTATTGCAGTTAGGAACCATCCACGTTGTCCAGCCATACTGTTCCATCGAGACTCTATTGTTGCACTTACACTTGATCCAGTCTTATTCTGGTTCAGAAGTCTGTGCATTGAAAATGTCAGTGAACGCCTTGGAATATTTAAAAACATTCCAAGGACGCCAAGTCTCATGGAAAATTTCAACCTGTTCATTAGATTGAGCAAGGGTGTCTTTCATTTCATAGAATTCAGTGACCCTGTGAAGCCAATCAGATACTGTTGGTACCCGGTGAAATTTCCAATGAATTGGGATGAGAGTTTTGGCAGCGTTCAAGAGGTGTCTTGTGAGAGAACACTTGTATTTCTTTAAAGACCAGTTTGAGATGTGCAGTAAACAACATGCTGCATCAAGGACTAGAGTCGTCTCTGTAATCAATTTGATTAGGGCTAGAACTTCGTCCCAGTAGCGGGCAATCAAGGGGCATTGCCACCAGATATGCAACAATGAGCCACTATCCCCCAAGCATCGCCAGCAGCGGTCTGATGCCTGTGGTACCACTTGTTTAATTTCACTGGTGTTAAGTACCATTGAGTCAGCAGTTTGTATGCTGTTTCTTGCACTTTGGTGCTGATGGAGCACTTGTGCGATAAAATGCAAGCGTTCTTCCATTGTTTAGAAGGTATGTTTACCTGTAAGATATCAGACCACTGCCTTCTGAGTCTGTCATCCGCTGGACCCTCTGCATCCTGTAACCATGCATAAATAATTGAAGTTGTTCTACTGACCGAATCGCCTATGTGGCATACCGACTCAAATTCCGTCAGAGATCTGGAGAAGTCGCCTACCTTGTGATTGCCGCTAAGATAGCTTCTGACTTGCAGGTAAGCCCAGAAGGGTAAGTCAGTCACGTTATCAGACTTTTTTAGAACCTGAAATTCTTTTATTTTGGCCTGTTGACAGCAGTCACCAGCCAAAAGTGGTCTATCATTGGGAGGCGACTTGAGATGAGGGTTGCCCATCCCCGGAATAAACTCCAGATTGTCTTTCAGTGGGGTTAATGGGCCTAGTGCAGACGTGATCCCTGTACCTCTAGGTAGCTCATTAATCAGTTTTAATGTGGTTCCTGTTAACGGATGTTGTTTTAAGTCGTCAGAGTAGGAAGTCCACTGTAGCCAAGGAGCAAAAGTGAGCGGGATGGAGCTGAGATCCATTTCCAACTTCACCCAGTCTTTAGCATCTCGGTGACAGTGCCAGTCTATAATCCTCGCTATGTGCGAGGCTCGGTAGTAATCCCTTAAGTTGGGTACTCCCAACCCCCCAGATTCTTTCACTCTAAGTAGGGTTTCGTATTTGATTCTCGGTTTTTTATGTGCCCAAATGAATTTCAGAAACATTGCTCTTAAAGTCCTGTTGGTTGGTAATTTGATTGGCAGTGTACGCATTAAACATAGAAGCCTGGGCAAGACGGTCATTTTGATAATGGCCGCTCGGCCAAACCATGAAAAGGTCCCTGTGTGCCAGTTGTGTAAGTCACTGTCTATGCTTTTTAGTAGTGGAGGGAAATTTTGTTCGTATATTGAAGAGATCTGTGGGGTTAAATTCACTCCTAAGTACTTCAGTCTTTTATGGTCCCATTTGAAAGGAGAATTCTCTATCACGGAGGTAAGTGAATGATTTGAGAGTGATATATTCATGGCTTCTGACTTAGAGTAATTTATCTTTAAGTTGGAAACATATCCATAATGTTCAAAAGCTCTCATTAGGTTGGGAAGAGTGATATGTGGCCTAGATATGAAGAACAGTAAGTCGTCGGCATAGGCGGCAACCTTGAACTCCCGATCCTTCACCTGTAATCCCCTTACAGAGGGGTTTGCATTGATCCGTCTGATAAATGGTTCCAGGGACAATATGAACAAGAGAGGGGACAAAGGACGCCCCTGTCTTGTGCCATTTGCAATATGAACCCACTCAGACAGTGTGCCATTTATTTTTAATCTTGCTGTAGGATTTTGATAAAGAGCTGAAATCCATGCCAACATCCTGGAGCCCAGACCAACATGTCTGCAAGTGGCCAGCATGTAATCCCAAGCCACTTGGTCGAAGGCCTTCTTCGCATCGGTGGACAGGAGAAGGCCCTCGATGTCGCTGGTTCTATTTTTGTGAATTAGTAACAGGGATTTAATGACATTGTCTTTGGCCTCGCGGCCAGGCATGAAGCCGACCTGTTCTGGACCAATTAATTTTGTAAGAAGGGTCTCAGTCTGTTAGCAAGTATTTTTGCAAAAATGTTTCCATCTATATTCAACAAGAATATAGGACGGTAGCTGGCACATTCAGAAGGGTCCTTAACCGCTTTCGGTATGACCGTTATGAATGCCGAGAGCAAATCTGGTGTCATTTCCCTGGAGTCAGACATGGAGTTCAAGGCCGCCGCCAAGGGGTCTATCAGTAAGTCCGCAAATGTTTTATAATAAATAGCTGTGTACCCGTATGGTCCTGGGCTCTTATCTAATTTCACATATTTAATGGCAAGTCTAATTTCAGTCTCATCTATTGGGCATTCAAGAGTGTTGGCTTCTAAATCGTCCAAAGAGGGAAGACCACTCTTGTCTAAGTAGTCTCGTATGATCTGGGACCTGTCCCCCGTCATTCCCGGTTGTTTGTGCTGTGGCGGTAAATTGTAAAGATCAGTGTAGAATGCGTGGAAGTGTTTTGCAATCGCCTCTGTGGAAACATCCAACGTGCCATTTGCTCGTCTAATGCCCAAAATGTTATTGCTATGAGTGTGTACCCTCAGTGCCTTAGCCAATGTCCTTCCAGGTTTGTTACCCTCCTCATAATAAATAATTTTCTTGAAAAACAAGAAGCGTTTGGCCTTCGTGTCAAAGAGTTCCTGCAGATGCTTCCTAGTGTTTAGCAATTCAGTGGCAGTATTGACCAAGAGGGACTGTTTGTGTAGAGATTCTAGATTGTGAATGCGATCAATGAGGAGTTTAATCTCTTTTTCTCTTTGTTTTTTCCGTTGGGAGCCTATTGAAATCAATTCCCCCCTCGGTGTGCACTTATGAGCCTCCCAGACTGTTAGTGGGTCCATCCCAGGTGTGTTGTTGTGATCAAAGAAATCTTTCAGAGACTCCCTAAGTTTAGATAGATGGGTAGCATCCGAGATTATGGAGGAGTAAAGTCTCCACGTCTAGGCTTTTGGTGGCAACTTCATCAAATCTAAAGTTAATGCTATTGGAGCGTGATCAGAAATGGATTGTGAGCCTATGCATGCCTCTGTGAGAACAGAGAGATCATGTGATATAAAAAGATAATCTAACCATGCATATTTCTCATGAGGGGCTGAATAGAACGTGTAATCACGGCCATTCGGGTTAAGAAATCTCCATGAGTCTATCAGCTTAAGCGAATGGAGAAGATTTTTAATGCCTTTCAGTGTCTTGTATCTAATACTGTGCTTCTGATTGAGGTGTCTGTCAGGGGATTCAGAGGGATGTTGAAGTCCCCTCCCAATATCAAACACCCTGAGGAGAACTCCTGTAACCGATGTACCATCGGTTTACAGAATGTTAAGTGAGCCTTGTTCGGGAAATAGACATTTGCTATGGTGATGGGTATTCCCCCATAGTTCCCTTTCAGAAAAATATACCTACCGTCAATGTCTGTCAGTTGTTCCGTCAATTCAAAGGGCGCATTCTTATTAACTAAAATTGAGACCCCTTTAGTTTTTGCGTGGTCATTGGTGGCATGAAACGCCCTAGTGAAGGTTGAGTTGGTAAGCCTGGGCACGTGGCCAGTCTTAAAATGTGTTTCCTGCAGCATTATAAAATGCTGCTTACCTTTTTTGATTTCTCTGAGCAGCGTGGTTGGCTTTTCAGGAATCTTCAACCCCTGCACGTTGTGTGAAATCACCGTGGGGTTGCGTCCTAGGAAGGAATAGGCCATGGTGCCGACTCAGAAGTGGTGCTGTATTCTAGGAACCTGAAATAAATACTAAAACACTGTTAGAGTATTCTTATAAGCAGACAACGTGAATGGTCAAAGGTCTAGAAGAAGAAAAGTAGGAGAAGTGAGAGAGTTTAGATAAACCTCTAGATAGGGCCCTATCTAGAGAACTATAGTGAGTCTGGTGTTCTACGTGTAGGACCAGCTCACTTTGTGGGGCAGAGGGAGGCAGCCGCCTGGTAAGTGAACAAACAAAGGCGGAACACTGAGTTTAAAAGTTAAACTGGGTGAAATAACTGGCAAACCGCGGCATAGATTGGAGCCACATTGGAACATGGGGGTCTCTCACCATATATAAGGGGCAGTGTATGAAGTGGTGCAGCACCCCAGATGATGTCCGGTAGGACGAAACGCGTCGGGAACGCTTGCTGACACTACTACACTGCCATTTTTACTCTCTCAGCGCTGTATTTTATCTTCACAAATGTGAGTGTTTTACTTTAATAAATACGCTTTATAGCTTTTTTATACAGTATTACGCTATGTGCCTTTATACTTTTTCTTTATACGCTGTGGATACGTGATTGGATTTGTCTTCATCATATATACTCTCCTCAAGTACCTTGGCTACTCTCATCCTGTCTCCAGGGATCTACAGCTATACAAGCTCAATAGACACAGTGGGTGTATACCCATCCATGTCCATTTGCTCTGGTAAGCCCCCCACTTTTACTCACGGTGGTGGACTTACTATTAACACTTGAATATTTTGTTATTTACACTTCTGGGTGTTTAATATCTTTCACATTTCATTGGTCAATTTATGGATCTGTTCATACGCAATTATTTGTGCTAATATCTGCCTCAAGGCTACCTACGCAGTATTATGCTATTTCATGTTTTTCCCTTACACGCTGGTGATACCTGATTGGATTTGCCTTTACTGTGTATACCTTCTACAAGCATCTCTACCACTCCCATTCCACCTTCAGAGATCTACAGCTATACAAGCCTTATTGACACAGTGAGTGTATACCCATCTTTGTCCATTTCTTCTGGTAAGCTCCCCCCCATTTTTAATTACGGTGGTGGATCTACTATCAACACTTGATTTTCATATTGTTTACACTTAAGTGTTTAACATCTTTGAATTCACTCGATATTTCATGGACTTCTATATGTATGATTATTCATGCTACTCCGTGGACTATTAATATATACATATCCTGTTTAGATATATGGACTTATTTATACAGACGGTTTTTTAGGTATACATCCTATACGGATTCCTTAGAGGTTTAACTCCTAACCTATTTCTGTCTCTAGATTCATTTGTTTTTTATACACATGTAATCACACGCACCTTGAGATATTGTATATCACATATTAATGTCTGATATTTTTGCTTTAGCGCTGCATTTGTTCCTTTTTAACTGGCAAACCGTGCCTCCAGATAACACACAGCCTAAAAGATAAAATATTATTTGATTATAATTAATCCACCCTATCGGTCATGGGGTCTTCTATGCTCTCTACCTGAGGAACCAAGAATCCCCGACCGCCACCTAAAGCTGTGAAATTGCAAATCAACTATTTTATCACTCCACATGTTCATCACCTCCAAAGTGTCATGACCACTCATGTTCTCTCTCTTAATAAGGCAACATTAACAATAGGCCTCAATGTCAGATACCTGGTAATGTCAGTACCACTCGCATTTTGTATATCCTCCAGACCCTAATCCTCTGCATGCTCCTGGTCCAACATGGATCTTGGGTTCGGAGTGCCTGTTTTGGAACCTCCTGCCTTGCCATGTTTCATCTCCTTAGGAAGTCTCTTTTCTGGTGTAGAAAATGGAGATCGATTTGGGCTCCTATCGTGTGGTGGTAGGACAAAGTCAGCGTACCAATCAGGGAGTTCCACTAAGTCCAGGCCTAGTCCAGCACAGAAATCCGGGAGGTCCAGTGGGGTGCACAGTATATGCTGGTGTCCATTCGCCGACACAATAAGTGCAAAGGGGAAGCGCCAGGTGTTCCTGAGATCTCTTTCTCTGAGCTTTTCAAGTAAAGGGCGCAGAGCTCTGTGATTTTTAAGAGTGATCTGCGATAAATCTTGAAACAGCATTATGGTTTCCCCATTAAAGATAATCCTGTCATTTCTTCTTGCTCTATGCATTATGTCCTCCTTCAATTGGAAACTCTGGAGACAACAGATTATGTCACGCGGTGGAGCAGTGTCAGGGCCTTTAGGCCTGAGTGCCCTGTGAGCTCGGACTAATTCAATTTCGGTCTCTTCCTGCCTGTCCAGAAGACTGTTGAGAACTCTCTGGAGTGCTAGGGCTATTTGGTCTGCCTCCACGGATTCAGGGATCCCTCGCACCCTAATATTATTCCTCCTGCCCCTGTTGTCGAGGTCCTCCAAATGCCTATTCATGTCTATAAAGTGTTGTGCGTGGGCGAATGTGACCTTGTCAAGCCTGTTAAGAGCCTTGTCTCTCCGCCTCCCTGCTTGCTCCGTTGCTGCCAGCTTCTCAGTGAGAACTACAAGGTTCGTTTTCAGATCTGTAATTGCTGCCGAGAATGCAGATTTGATGTCTGCTGTGAAGCCGGACATATCTGCGTAGGTCAGGGGTTTATTTAATCTGGATTTTCCCCTACCAGTGTCCTCAGCAGATTCTGAATCGCCGCCATCTTGGGATCGGCCTTGCTGCTGCCTGTCGCAGGCTTTTGTCTCAACAAATCCACTATGTTCCTTGCAGCGGATGATGGTAGCCCTCGGCGGGAACGGGTCTGTGGGGTGCTGTGAAGCTTTCTGCCCGGCATTGAAGGTTCTGTGGAAGGGTGTCAGGCTGTGAGGCTGTGTGTCTTACGGAGCTCCTCTAATGTGCAGCCATACAAACCGCGTGCCAAGCCACGCCCCCAACATATTTTTTTTACTACATTACCTGGTCTGCCTATAAAATCTGGAGGGGTATTATTGTGCCTTGAGCACTAGGGTCTCCTTTTTTGGTGGTCTATATTGGATCAGATGGACAAGGTGTTTACACACACACTAATATAATAATAATGTAGCGCTACTAAAAAGTCATTTTTAGATGTGTTATTTTCCATTTTTTGTGATTTATTTTCACTTTTTATTAGCGCTACATTATTATTATATTATTCACTCATGTAGTCACTTAACAGTGTATTTTGTCAGCTCCATAGTAGTGCTTTACCCTAAATACCCCCTAAAATGTGTAAAAATTTGCTTTGTGCTTTAAATTCAGGCAGAGTGCCAGAGGCTTTTTTTTGGGGTCCCCAAATCATTTGGAACCCTCTCTCCCCCCAACTGCTAAGTCAGCTGATACCAATTCTCTATCTATCCTCAATCATCTATCTGCTGACTTTGCCAAACCCATACACACTATACCCATCTCTTTTGTGGTCAGATGTATGGATGAATTCCCCAAAGCATGTAGTGCAAGTGCCTGCCTGTATACTTTCAAATGGTACTGTTTAAAGTTTTTGTATACTATTATTATCTTGATAGGTAATAGCAGAATGTCCAAATGTGCTAAAATGTGTACAATGTGTATTTATATCTTTGTATTATGACACTTCTTACCTGTCCAGTGGGCTGTCAATAGTGTAAGTAAGGAGGGGCTGGCCAAAGTAGTACACATTATTTAGGCATTCATCTCTCAATGAAGTGGAGAGGGTTACCTGTCCAAAACATCCCTCCCCTAAAGTGATAGAAATGGCCCATGGGGGGGGGATCTGATAGGTGGACCTTATGCCTTGGTCTTTCAAAACTCCCTAAAATAAATGTTATACTGATGTTGGCCAAGAATGTTTGTGTCTAATCTGCTTTCCCTGTTTAGGTGCAAAATGATTATTTTTTTTCTTGTTTGACTCCACAGTTTCCTTCCAACCCACAGGAATGGGAGACTCTGGCCTCCCACTTTGCCAGCGGCGGGACTCTCCTAACTGTGGAAGGGCAATTGATGGGAAACACGTCCACATCGTCCCACCACCCAACTCGGGTCATACTATTACAACTATAAGGGGTTCAATAGTATTGTGATGTTGGCGGTGGTGTCGGCTACTTATGAGTTCCTGTATGTGGACGTGGGGAAGAATGGCCGGATGTCCGATGGTGGAGTCATCGCCCAGACGGAGTTCTATAGGTGTCTGCAGAATGGCAGCTTGGACTTGCCACGTCCAGAAGACAATGTGGAAGGACTCCCATTCGTCTTCCTTGCGGATGAAGCGTTTACACTGGGGGACCATCTTATGCGGCCATTCCCTATGAGGACCCTCACCCCGGACCAGAGGGTTTTTATTTACCGGCTGGCCAGAGCCAGAAGAGTGGTGGAGAACACATTTGGAATCATGGCCAGCCGGTTCCGCCTATTTCTTACACCCATACACATGGCGGAGTACAAACTGAATCATATCATCCTAGCGTGCTGTGTTCTACACAACTTTTTAAGGCAAAATTCTGCCAACTATTCTGCCTCAGTTGGGCCTGAGGCCGGAATTCATAATGAACCAACCCTGACGGCACTTGAAAGTGGCCGCCCTGGCTTGCCCCCCCTGAGTGCCCGTGAGGTCCCTCTTCGATACCTTGATTACTTTGCGTGTAGGGGGGCCATCAATATGCCAGACAATGTCTGAAACATTTTTAAAATAAAAAAATCATTTTAAAAATCTTTGGTGACATTTACTGCTTGTGTTTCTTTTAACTGACCCTGACAGAAATGTGGTGAGTCTGGAAAATGGTGTGATTGTGCAACATTACAAAGCACTGTTGGGTGTTATTTACTAAAGGCAAAGACACATGAAACTGCACTTGTAGTGCAAAGTGGATTTTCCCTTAGGAAATAACCCCCATTGTCACAGAAAACGCCAATTTGAACACAACAAAAGTTTAATCCACACATTCTTGATTATCAATCTTTTTAATACCAGCACAATCACATGTGCATTTAGAAAAGGTTTTTAAAACAAACCAACATGTTTGTTGGCTAACAATTTTTTGGGTCACATTACTAAAAGTAGAAATGTCCATTTAAAGTAAAACAGGCATGTTTAAAACCAACAAGAAAGACACAAATCTTGAACTTGCAAAGTTCAATTTTTAAAGAAATTGAAGGCAATATCAGACATGAGTATTTATAAACTGTGTTTGATATTGCGTTCAGATGGGGTGAAGTCACCCCTGGAAAAGCCAAATTTTGAAGATGCACACTAATTGCCGAATGTCAACATGTGCTACCTGCCATCATGGGGATCAAGGGACATGTTTTGGGGGTGCAACCCCTTCCTCCCAGCTACTTTATTATTGAGGAAGGGGTTGCACCCCCAAAACGCATACATTGATCTCCCGTGATGGCAGATAGCACACACTGTGCGCATCTTCAAAATTTGGCTTTTCTCAAATCTGTCAAAAAAGAAGAGAAATTTTGAGATTACAAAAAGCACCAAAGAGGGAAGGGATTTGGAGGGGTTTCAAACTCTCCCTAAAACATCAATGATGTTCTTCATTTTTTGTTGAACATCATTGATGTTTTTCTGGATGTTTTCCAAGTCCCTATTACACCTCATGATCTCCCCGATCAGGATCTGTGCACTTTCACTGGTGAAATGCCCTGGATCCACAACATCACGATCACCTAAAAAGATAGAAACAAAAACACACCATATATTATAAATCTGCCGGCATCCATCTCTTACCTGAGCCTGTGGTCGCAGACACTCACCTGTTGTGGTGACAATTTCCACCACATCTCCTTCCTCCTCCTCCTCATGTTGTCTTTGGTGGGTCTCCACTTTTTCCTGAGGTGGGGGGTCAGTTGTCTCCTCGGATGAGGGGTGTCCTCCGAGTCTTTTCGCCCCTATGTAAAAAAAAATAGGTATACTTAGCACACAGATATTTGATGGCAGAAATAGGAATATGAAACATTGCTTGGAAGTGGGGTACAATTGTCTCTTTTGGGAGAGTTCCAAGATGAAGAAAAATGTTTGGCCTTTGTCAAGCTTGAATACTTACCTGTTTTGTACAAGCTTCACAGATGGAGTCACCCCTATAGTATATACTGGATCACCTGTATGGGACCCCCTAATAAAAAGGGTGTTCTTGTGTCCCACACTAGTGCTCCAGCGTCCAGATGTGTAAACTGAGTGTCCTCTCCTTACACAGAATCTAGTTTGCATTACATTCTAGTTACAAACCCATCTACACAACAAAATTATTTTAAGAGAAGTAGGCCATAAAAAATGTATTTAATTGCATATGGCCAAAACAATGGTGTTTTCTAGGCCGAACGAACTATGTTTCATACGAATGAACAATGTGACCATGAACATGAAAGTTGCCATTTTAAACTGTACAACAGTTAAGAAAAGCACATGGAGCAGCACGAACGTAATAAAAATAAAGAATAGGAACACAGGTCAAGTACTTACTTTTTTGCAGCACTCTCCTGATCCTTCTATACTGATTGTGCTCCCTGATTTTGAGGTCCGACCACCGCTTCCTGAGCTGATCCTTGGATCATCGTACCCCAAAATTCCGGTGCAGACTCTTGACTACTTTCGCCATTATCTTGGCCTTTCTGACATTGGGGTTGGGGTAAGGTCCATACTTCCCGTCATAGTCCGCCCTCTTCAGGATGTCCACCATCTCCACCATCTCCACAAAGGACATATTTGATGCCTTAAATCGTCTCGTTCTGGATCGGGACGTTTCAGGCTCCGGGCTTTCCTCCTTCTCCTCCTCCTCGTTGGTGTAATTATCAGACACCTGCTCTGTCTCCGCCATGTGCTCTTCCCCACTGCAACAAAAGAGAAGGGGTGGGGAATAGACTAGAAAGAACGTCAGGGGCAGGCGGAGTTTCACGCATGCACAGTGTCTATAAAGCATAACACGCGTGCATAGTACGTACGATCTATGAGCGGAGGAAAGAGTAACGGAGGAGCCGATCGTGATAACGAAGGTAAAATTTAAAATTGGGCCTATACTGCTTCTAGATGGAGGCCTGTATTTGGACAAGTTTAGAAGACTTTAGGCTGACATTAGGGTTTGCCTTGTGTTGTGTCTTGCAGTTAAAATGGATATCTTGAAGGATCATGACTTTATGCCAATCTTCATAGATATGTTCAGGGAGCTGCCCTGTCTGTGGCAGATAAACCATCCTGATTATAAGAACCAAACATAGAGGAAGGCAGTGCTGGATAATTTGCTGCAATTTGTGAAGTCGGTGATCCCCACAGCAGACATCACCTATTTGAAGATCCTAATTGGTGGCATGAGGAGCACTTATCTAAGGGAGCACAAGAAGGTCCAGGATTCCCAGAGATCAGGAGCTGCAGATAACATTTATGTCCCCTGGCTGTGGTACTATGACAGACTGCATTTTCTGGCAGGTCAGACTGAACCCAGGCCAGCACTCTCCAGTCTTCCTTCTATGCTTACTTCCCCCCCAGCTGAGGCTTCTGATGCCCAACCTGGGCCTTCCAGGCAGCAACATGTGGAGGAACCCAGCTTGAGCCAGGTATAGCATTCCTCTAAATATTCATGGTTGTCCAATCAATGATGTTAACTAGATGTTAGTTTGGAGTACTAATTTCTGATTGTGATTGATGATGCAAAAACTAAAACCATGTCCCTTTTTCATACACAGGGAAGTCTCAGCCAGGAGTTGGCTGGACCAAGTAGGCTGCCTGATATCCAGGTCCCTCCCCTACACCTTCAAAGACAAAGTGGCAGGAAGAGGAGTAACCTGGAGGAGGCTGCAATAGGCCTATTTTGGAAGGCTCCTGAGGCCCTCAGAACACCCCGCAGTGTGGAGGAGGACTTTGCTGCCATAACTGCATGCAAAATGATGCAGATGGAGGAGGGCCAATGACTCCTATGTGAGTTTTTAATTTTGGAAGCTCTAAAAAAGGAGTTGAGGGGCCAAATCACATGTGCAACCCACATTTGTCACCTCACCCATAGTCCTCCTCCTCCAGGTCCTCCTCCTCCAGGTCCTACTCCTCCTCCTGCCACACCTCCAACACCAGAGCCACAGCCAAGAAGGAAGCATGGAATGAAGACCAGAGAGTGATGACCTGGGTTCAGTCTGGTCTGGCAAAATATGCAGCCTCTTGTAGTACCACAGCCTGGGAACATACATGTCATCTGCTGCTTTCATGATCTCTGGGACTTCTGGACCAGACTGCACTCCCTTAGATATGGACTCCTCAGGCCACCAATTTTGCTGTAAAATAATTGATGTGTGCCCTGGGGGCCAAAGGCTTCACCAATTTATGATGTTTCTCCAGCGTTGCCTCCCTCTTTGTTTGGTTCTGAGCCCTTAATAAAGGAATTTTTGTTTCAATTATACTCGCCTTTGTGTGTTTTCCTTCAAAAAGGACAGTTTGTTTGTGAGGATTCAGGTACATTTCAAAAATACAATGTGAAATTAACAAGGGACACCAACACCAAGCAATCTCCTTGAGATTAAATAATACGAGATAACAATGGTGTTGTGGTAACTTGACACACTAAACACACACAAAAATATTCTGGAGTAAAAAAAAAAAATAAACAAAAAAAGATCAGCCTTGAAAAAAATACAAACCAAAAAAAGAATAATATATATATTTTTTGTCAGATGTGACAAATCAAAATATATTGAGGGAATCACAATAAATAATAAAGAAAGAAGTTTGTGGGAAGTCTGTGTGAATATGAGCAGCAAGACTACTTCATTCTTCTAACATTATAAAGAAGAAGAGAGTGCGCTGTATTAAACTATTTTAAACATTGCAGCCTGACGAAAGTGCTCTATCCATTCCGAACGCTAATTTTACCAGACCTAGCTGTTCCGTCTCGGAATTTCTTCTGAGCATGCGTGGCACTTTGTGCGTCGGAATTGGCCACACACGGTTGGAATTGACGCAATCGGATTTTGTTGTTGGAAAATTTTATAGCCTGCTCCCAAACTTTGTGTGTCGGAAAATCCGATGGAAAATGTCCGGTGGAGCCCACACACGGTCAGAATTTCTGACAACAAGCTCCGATCGCACATTTTCCGTCAGAAAGTCCGACCGTGTGTACAGGGCATGTGTGTCTAAAGAACTGAGATCAGTACATCAGCTATGATCAATTTTCAATAATTGGCACCATAGCTTGTAGACTCTATAACTTTCACAAAGACCAAATAATTTACACAATTTTGGTTATTTTTACCAAAGATATGTAGCAGTATAAATTTTGTCCAAAATGTATTATAAGAACAATTACAAAATGGCTACATTTTTTAACAGAAATTAAGAAAAATGCATTTTTTTTGCTAAATGTTCAGTCTTTTCATTTATAGCACAAAAAGTAAAAAAACACAGTGGTGATTAAATACAACCCAAAGAAAGCTCTATTTGTGTGAAAAAAGGACAACAATTTCATATGGGTACAGTGTTGCATGACTGAGTAATTGTCATTCCAAATGTGATGGCACTGAAAGCTGAAATTTGGCCTGGTTAGGAAGGGGGTATAAGTGCCCAGTGGGCAAGTGGTTAAAACATTACATAGAGATGTTTGATTTCGCTATTATATGCCAAAGGTGTTACAAAAGTATGTTTAAAGGGCATATGTATCTTTGCTAAAGTGCATGATTCTAATTATACATAATTGAAGTATTAGATCAATTTTCAACAGATGAATTTGCCAACTTAGCATAGTTACTTGATTTAGTTTGTGTTTGTTTAAAGATAATTATGGTCATATTAGTAACACAGTTGAGCTCTGTCTGTGAAACATTTTTTTTTTTACACTGTCTGTTTCATTTTGAGGACAAGGTTTTAGGGTTCTACCCCCTTTATCCTGGTTCAAGCAAGATTTTGCTAAACTTTTGTGCATCAGTACTGCTTGAACTGAGAAGAAGGGGTAGACCCCCAAACGTCTGTCCTGAAAATGTAAATGTTAGCAAGAAGAAAAAATATTAAAGCCAGTACTCAACTGTTTTGCTGTATTTTACAGTGGCATAATAAGATACCAATCTGATTAACAGATAAGCAAACATACATCCTTGCTTTTCACTGTCGGCATCTGCTTACCTCATTGGTTTTTGTTTTGAATTAAAGGAGAGAAAAAGTATTCAGCTGCAGAATATTCACATCCTGCAATGATCTATAAAATATATTCTGTAGCTATACAAACTGTTACATTAGGTAATGTAACGTGGCTTACTGTCAATGGCTTCACACAAACATATTCTATAGCTGGAAAGATTTTGCTGCCCAGATAGGGTACCACATCCCATATATCTGTTTACCAAGAGAAAAAGAAGTTCCAAAAATGGGAAAAACAGGACTTTACTAGTACCAAATGAAGGCAAGATTGTATTAAAATACAATTAGCTTGATTTTTAAATCTTAAATGAACAATGCTAAAATTTGGGGAATGTCATATTGGCCTATCATACAATTACATCTTTCATTACAAATGCTTTAGATTGTAGATACATTTCTTTAGAATAAGCATATTCATAGACCAACATGTGTCACAGAATTGCTTCCTCAGGACCATTCATATGCTTTAAGGAAGAGTAACTTAGCAAAAGAAACATAAATTAGATATCACTTAACAGAAATCTTTACATTATTGCATAATCACAGGTGTATATGCACACACACATGCCCCCCAGAGGTAAGGAAAACAACAACCAGCTGTAGTCCCCAGGTCCAAGCAGGGTCAATGTATTGTACTGCTCGACCAATATGAATAAGGCTGAATGTCAGATTACATATGTCTGATGAAATAACTAGAACCAAAGATATAAAATACTAAATAGCATTTGGCTAGAATCAGCAAAAAAAGGCAGTGTAAAAAACAGCCGTGCATGTGAGTCTAACAGCTTACTTTTCAATCAAGTCATTTAGATTAGGGTGCAAGAGTGCTTTGGGGCCACCTCTCATAGAGTTTTATAAATAACCACAAAGGGCAGTCACTGGATAGTTTTTGCCTAGGTTAGCCTATTTACTGTATGTTCTCTTAATAAAGGAAAAAAAAAGTACAAATGAAATAATAATCTAGAAGAGATTTTTTTCTAAGCCATGGGTATAAAGCCAATACAACAATATCAACAGCAAACTTCAAAAACACAATCTTACACCACATGAATAATACAGTGTCAACATATCAAACTGTTTATGCTTTTGTACCTTAAATTAACGTTCCCGCTACTAAATGTGTCCCACACAGCAGATGTATATCTCACTTGCCTTTAGACAACGGTAGAGTGAACAGGAGTGACAGAAGGTTTACTGCACTGTACAATGCTTGTCATTTCAACAATTGTTTCCAGAACTGTGCTGCAGCAAGCTGAAATAAAATTCAGACATGCTGCATTTTATCGCAGCATACTATACAGAATTGCATGCCACTATACAGCACCACAGCACATTGTGCTGTACAGAGACTGAAGTGTACTTTTGTACACTTCAAATAAAGTTTGTACAGATATAAAAAGGGAGTTGTGTGTGATGCACTGAATCGCACACCACACTTCCACCTACAGCAGTCAGGAATGGACAGCTGTCCAACAGGTTAAAGCACTCTGACAGTTGTCTGTTCCTGTTTGCATACAGCCTTACTTAACATTCTGCTAAAACTCTGTGGTTTGGCACTGCTTGCCTTAGAAGAAGCACATTCAAACTGTCCCTCACAGACAAAGGCATGAAGTGCAAACATTTTTAACATTACAGGAGGGTCTTCACTTTGCATTAGATCCTTCTGTAGAGGTCATTGGGCCCAATGAGTGAAACTACCAGCAGTTGACAGACCCCCATTCTAAAAGTAAGGGTAGACATCTAAGGAGCTGAGAGAGATAAATCTTGGCCATCCTGGGTGCAGAGCTTGCTTCCTGGAAGCTGTAGGCTTAAAGAGTTTACAACCACTTTAAGTGGACATTCAATGGAATAACACAGCTTAGCAAGCCTAATGTACGCATGTTTGGGGAATATACTTTTCTTTTTGTTTTTGTTTACTTCGCACCCTGCATTTTTTTTATTGTCCTTTGTTGCAAGTAATATGATATATGGACCATCACCCATGTGTACCAAGAGTTAAAGCGGAGTTCCAGGCTTTTTTTCATTTATTAAAAGTCAGCAGCTACAAAAAGTGTAGCTGCTGGCTTTTAATAAACAGACACTCAACTGTCCCATGATCCAGCGATGCGGCCGCACGGAGACTCACTCCTTTCTCCCTCCTCTCCACGGCGCCTCCATTGAAACTGTGGGCACCCGGCCGTGACAGCTTGCGGCTTCACGGCTGTGCAGGCACTGCACATGCACAAGTTGCGCTGCACTCTCTGAGTGGACAGGCAATTTTCTGGGACCTGTGATGTGTCCCAGAAGATTGCAGAGAGGGAGGTGCCACCTAGGGGGAGAGGAGGAGTCACCTACGCAGCCCGTAGTCGGAAGCAGGAAGTAAGACAGGAAGTCCCACATTTAAAACTAGGCACCCACTCCCCCCCCAAAAAATGACATGCCAAATGTGGCATGTAAGGGGGCAAGGAGTACTTAAAGCGGAAGGTCCACCTTTTGGAACTGCGACCAGCCGCCGCAGTTGTACTGCGGCAGAATTGCACGGCTGGGTGTAACATCGCTTCACTCTGTGGCCACTAGCTGCTTGCCCACAGAGCCGAGGCGAGAGCCCGACGGTCACAATCACCGCCGGGCTCCCGCGATCGCTCGGGGCACATGGAGAATCAGGATCTGTGTGTGTAAACACACAGTTTCCGGTTCTCTGAGGGGAGAAGTGACAGATCGTCTGTTCATACAGAGTATGAACAGCGATCTATCTCTTCCCCTACACAGTCCCCTCCCCCCTTCAAAGAAAGAATTTTCCCATGCGCTCGTGAAGGCATTGTTGATATAAAATGGTAGTACTTTCAAAAGGAAAAGATAAATTAAAAGATGATCATGCAAGTCCCTCTGCCTAAACTGACCAGGGGTGGTCTGAAGTAAGCCAAGTGTAAGAGAGAGATGGAAGGTGCGTGATCTGATGCATTGATCAAGATGACAAATTCCAGCACTTGCCCTATTTTCTTAATTTAATGTGTATACTTGTAACCTGGTTTTATGAACACGTAGATACTTTTTGTATGGATTCATCTCCCCCTTTTTTATGAATAAACTGTAACATCTTGACCAATGCCTCAGATCACGCACCTTTCATCTCTCTCTTATACTTGCCCTCCCCTCTTCAGTTAGAACACACACTAGGGAACACATTAACCCCTTGATTGCCCCCTAGTGGTTAACCTTTTCACTGCCAGTGACATTTTTACAGTAATCAGTGCATTTTTATAGCACTGATCGCTGTAAAATGCCAATGGTCCCAAAAATGTGTCAAAATTGTCCGACGTGTCCGCCATAATGTTGTAGTCCTGATAAAAATTGCAGATCGCCGCCATTACTAGTAAAATATACACTTATTGCAATTTTTTACCAAAAATATGTAGAAGAATACATATCGGCCTAAACTGAGGAAAAAAAAAATATTTTTATATATTTTTGGGGGATATTTTTTATAGCAAAAAGTAAAAAATATTGCATTTTTTCAAAATTATTGCTCTTTTTTTGTTTTTAGCGCAAAAAATAAAAACCGCAGAGGTGATCAAATACCACCAAAAGAAAGCCCTATCTGTGGGAAAAAAAATTACGCCAATTTTGTTTGGGTGCAACGTTGCACGACTTGCAAGAAGTGCTATGGACAGGAAGGGGGTAAAATCTTCCGGGGCTGAAGTGGTTAAAGGGCTATGTTTTTGTTTGTTTTAAATTCAAATAAAGATAGAATAAAGCTGGCTATACACTAGTAGATTTTTAAGTGAACGTTTGTATGAACAATTGTGCGAAAATTCTGTGTACATTTGAAGACTGAACAAATGTTGTTTAAACTACTTAAAAAATGTGTTTGTTGTTAACATTTTTAGAATGTAATTTCCTGAATTTAAACCACATATACTGTTAGAAATTAATTTGTTTGTGAAAAAATTTCCATCCTGTTCCTTCAAATGTTTCCACTGTGGTCAAAAATGGATGATGATTTGACTCCAAATTTGATTATACAATCAAATCTGTGATATTTCACTTATCTGAAATTGTTTGAGAAAAAAAAATAACAAAGAAAAAATATTATGAAAAGCCAGCAATTATGGGTGCTGCTATTGCTTCTCTTTCTAAGTTTATTCTATATTTGTTACAAATCAATAATTACACTGCATTGCTGCCAATGAATCTTAAAAAAAGATAACGCAAAGCAAGCTTGAGAAAAATGCAGTAGTGACAGCTAATATTATGTGCTAGCACAAGCACCTTAAGTGGTCACCTCAAGCAAATGGCCATGCGCTGAAGCAACAAGCTTTCACAGTGGTGGTCAGATACCGCAATTACCAAAAAATCCAGTAAGTGTGTTATACGTGACAAAAAAGCAGACATTAAAAAAGGCATTGTAAACTTCCTGTATGAAGAAATTTTAAAGCTAAATAACCTTTGTTAAGAAAATGTGTCATTGTTCCCGAGAATGTACTTAACAGATGTAAAATGCTGAAGATATAGCCTGTGCAACTCCCTCCTGTTAGTGTGTGTGTGTGTGTATATATATATATATATATATATATATATATATATATATATTACAAACATGACCCATGATTAATGCATGTTGGGGACAATTTTTACTTTCACCACTAATAATTTAACTATTTGATATACCATTCAACTTAATTATGTAGCCTAAAAAAAAAAAAAAAAAAAACATAATTAATTTGTATCCACAGAAACATGGTGGTTTAGCAATATCTGAAGGCCATCGAATTTCCATTATAATTTCTGTCACTAGAATGAATTGCTTTAACCTTTTCCATTCTCATTACCATCTTTGTCATGGAAATAGATTAAGAAGGGGCAATTTACTGTTCTCTTAATAATCTCTGTCATGAGAATGGATTATTTTTGTATTCAGTTCTATTCTTGAAACAATCTATTCACTTTAAATATCTCTATCGATTTTTAAACTTTTGCAAAAGTAATTGTAACTATTTTGAGGATCATACCCTTCTTTATAATTAAATAGAATTGATAACTTCTGCATTAGCTACTGTAGCTTCTATTATCAAAGATAATAATCCATATACCAGACAAGTACTATTTTTATCAAAAAAAAATGTGAAGTTCATTCCTTAATATCGATAGTGATCCAATCTAATGAGGTTCCCACATGCAATCTACCTTTACTATTTTCAGGGAAATTAGTTTCCAATTTGAAAATGTAAGTAGGCAGTCTACAATTTAATACTGTTAGCTATGAATAGTTATAAATTGCTTGGAAATGTGTTAGTCAAGTTAAAGGGCCATGCTACCTGAACTATGTGTTGATGGGTGCAAGAAAGCTGATCATCTACTGGGCTCTTACAGGTCACCCAAACCTGAAATCTTGTTTTCCATTACCTGTATCCACAGAATTTTGTAAGAATCGACCAGTAATCCTAAATGTCTTGGCACAACCCTTCAATTTAAAAAAAAAAAAAAAAACTTGATTGATGGATTGTAAACTTATGCCGCGTACACACGGTCGGACTTTTCGTCTACAAAAGTCCGACAGCCTGTCCGACATACTTCCGCCGTACCTTCGGCGGACTTGCGGCAGACTTTCTTACGAACGGATTTGCCTACACACGACCACACAAAAGTACGACAGCCTAGTACGCGGTGACGTACACCAAGTCCGACGAGACTATAAAACGGAAGTTCAATAGCCCGTACGACACCCTTTGGGCTCCTTCTGCTAATCTCGTGTTTATCTCGTGTTAGTAGAAGTTTGGTGAGAGACGATTCACGCTTGTGAGACTCGTATTTTTCAGTTCGTTTTAACTGTTGTTCAGTCTGTGCTTGTGAGGTTTGTATCTGCTTTTCAGTGCGTTTGGTCAGTTGGCATTGAGAAATCTTTGTTTTATTGGCCGCTCGTTCCTGATTTTCAGGTCGTTCTTCACAGGCCTTGCTGTTCTTCAGTGCGTTCTGTTTAGTGCGTTCTGACCAGCCGACCGTTTTGAAGCCATGTTACCTGTACGTACTCGTCGTCGAGCTCGTGCATTGTATGTGCTTGGTGCTGTAGTTTATTCTTCAGCCCAAGACCAGTCCATGAACAGGGCGAGGAGGAGTTCATGGACCAAGAATTGGTTGCTTCAGCGTGACCAGTTCTGTCACATGCCTTTGCTCCGTGAGATCCGTGAGAATAATCCTGAGGATTTCAGGAACTTTCTCCGGATGACGGACCCCGTTTTTGACCGTTTGTTGGCTTTGCTGACCCCCTATATCAGCAGGCAGGATACCTGCATGAGGCAAGCCATCACTCCGGAGCAGAGGCTGGTCGCTACCTTGCGGTATTTGGCCACAGGGAGAAGCCTGCAGGACCTTAAGTTCTCGACAGGCATCTCCCCCCAGGCTCTGGGGATCATTATCCCAGAGACCTGTTCTGCCATCATCCAGGTCCTGCAGAAGGACTATATTAAGGTAAGATATTTTTCTTTTATTAGCATCACATGTTCTTTTATGTAATCTTTGATAATGTAATGTATTTCTTGCTTCAAACACTACTTACCATCATTGCAATATAGTGTGAATGTCCCCTTTTTATCCTCACACATGCTGGATTTTTTTCCTGTTATTTTTTGTCATGCATGTATATTTTCCTTCAATAACCTCCCCAGCATGAAGTGATGGGAACATATCCACCTAGTCTACTCATTTTGAATGTATTTTGTTTGAGTGTATTTAGTGTGCTTATAATTAGCAATTAGCTAGATTTCCCAACCCCCCCCCCACCTAAACTCACTCCAAATAGTGTGCTGCTAAATAGCAATTATCTAGATTTCACCCCCCCCCCCACCCTCGTAAAAATTAGCTTGAATGTTCTGTGGTGTTGATTTGTCTAAAGCAAATATATGTTGCACTTTGCAAAATGCATGTGCACTCTACAGGTGCATTTGTTCCAGTGCTTTAGTAAATGAGCAGAAGCTCTGCTGATTTCCATCATCAAATCATATGCAAGCCTCAAAGTGTTTTCATTAATTGCCCTTGCATGTGATTGTGTACTCCTTGCAACATGAATGCCTTTTTACATTACCTCATTTACTGTAAGCTGGTTAGCAACTGCACCTGCAGAGTGTGACAACTGCAGTCTTGTAGCCTTTTTAGTCCCTAAATTCCTGCGTGTCCTAAAAGTAATCTTTTTTAGGGATTTCACAACCCCCTAAAATGTAATCAATGTTCCATCAGAGGGGGTGAGCAATCTGATAAGTGTGCCTTTCCATATTAGTTATTCCAGAAGAATTAAATTATTGAATGTTATACTGATGCTGGGGAATAATGTTTTTAATTGTCTAATTTTCTTGCAATGTTAGCTTCAAAATTAATTGATTTTGGTTTTCTTGTTTGATTCCCCAGTTTCCTTCAACGCCACAGGAATGGCAGACTGTGGCATCCCATTTTGCCAGCCGTTGGGACTTTCCCAATTGTGGAGGGGCTATAGATGGGAAACATGTCCACATTGTGCCACCACCCCATTCGGGGTCATACTATTTTAATTATAAGGGGTTCCACAGTATTGTTTTAATGGCGGTGGTGTCGGCACACTATGATTTTTTATATGTGGACGTGGGGAAGAATGGCCGGATGTCGGATGGAGGAGTATTTGCCCAGACGGAGTTCTGCCAGCGTCTCCAGAGTGGTGGCCTGGGATTGCCACCTGATGCGGATAACGTGGAAGGACTCCCCTTTGTCTTCATTGCCGATGAAGCCTTCGCTCTCAGCAAGCACCTCATGAGGCCATTCCCCCAAAGAACCCTCACCCCGGAGAGGAGGGTTTTTAATTTCCGGCTGGCCAGAGCTAGAAGAGTGGTTGAGAATGCGTTTGGAATTCTGGCCAGCCGGTTCCGCCTGTTTCAAACAGCCATTAATTTGGCGGAATACAAACTTAATTTTATCATTTTATCGTGCTGCATTCTGCACAACTTTTTAAACAAACATTCTCATAATTATATAGGCACAGTTGGGCCTGAGGCCGGACAAATAGATGCCAACCTTACGGGCCTGGATACTGTCCGTACTGGCTTGGCCCCCCAAAGTGCCCGTCAAGTTAGACAGCAATATGTTAATTATTTTATGGGTAGGGGGGCCATTGCAATGGGCCAGGATATTTAATTTTTTACAATAAAAAAAATATTGATGAAATCTTGCATTATATTTATTGCTTGCCTTTCTTTTGGGCTGTCTCCTAGGTTATGGTCGAGCAGTTGTAGTGCCAACTGTATTTTAATTTTAAATGTCTAAATAAGCTCCATTGCCACTGTAAACAACTTTTTTACAATTATAACCAAACTGATACTGAGCCTTGAAATAACAAACCACACATTTATTTAATTCCTATAAGGAGATGTTTTTATTAATGGTTGTTATGCATTCAGTTCTGCATTTAGTATAAAATGTTCATAGACAAAAATATAATGATATCTTAATAATGTAGAAAAATATAATTATATTTAAATATTTCTACCTAATCCACAAAAAAATATTTTTGGCTTTTTGATTTTCGCAAACAGGCTTTTTTTTTTTTTTTTTTTTTTTGGTTTTTTAAAATCAAGTTTAGTTTTTTTTTTTTGTTTTTTTGAAAATCAAGTTTTGTTATTTTTTTGGTTTTTTTGAAAATCAAGTTTTGTTATTTTTTTGGTTTTTTTGAAAATCAAGTTTTGTTATTTTTTTGGTTTTTTGGAAAATCAAGTTTTGTTATTTTTTTTGTGTTTTTTAAAATCAAGTTTTGTTATTTTTTTGTTTTTTTGAAAATCAAGTTTTGTTATTTTTTTGGTTTTTTTGAAAATCAAGTTTTGTTATTTTTTTGTTTTTTTTAAAATCAAGTTTTGTTATTTTTTTGGTTTTTTTGAAAATCAAGTTTTGTTATTTTTTTGTTTTTTTGAAAATCAAGTTTTGTTATTTTTTTGGTTTTTTTAAAATAAAGTTTTGTTATTTTTTTGGTTTTTTTGAAAATCAAGTTTTGTTATTTTTTTTGTGTTTTTTAAAATCAAGTTTTTTTATTTTTTTGGTTTTTTTAAAATCAAGTTTTTTTTTTTTTGTGTTTTTTAAAATCAAGTTTTGTTATTTTTTTGGTTTTTTTAAAATCAAGTTTTTTTTTTTTTGTGGTTTTTGAGAAAATCAAGTTTTATTTTTTTGTGGATTTTTTAGGTATTTACGAGAAACAGCCCTCCTTTTTTCAATTAGGTTAAACAGCCATTTCTGTTCAGCCAAAAAAATAAAGAGAAGGCCCAGAATGGGGTCAGCAAAACAGGAAATGAAGGACATGATTGATGTTTTGGGGTTTCAAAAAGGGCATTTAGATTCGACCCAAAACATCAATCATGTCCTTCATTTCCTGCTGCATACGATCCAGCCGATTACGCATTTCATCGATGTCCTTATTCCAGGCCATTATTTGACCAATTAGCCGTTGGGCACTTTCTGAGGTGAAATAGTCACTTCTTGTTGTACCTAAAGTGGAATGAAACCAAAAAAGGTCTTTAGAAATATGCACACATACATAGTTTACCTTACCATAATAAAGCTGTTGTCTCAGACACTGACCTGGTGGGGTGCCCATGTAGCATAATTCCTCCACATCCTCAGGGGTGGCGCTGTTGCTTGAATCAAGCACAACCAGATCCCCTAAAATAGAGTAGAAAAATTACATTAAAGAAAAGGCAGCCATGCATAGATTACCGTAAGCTGGTGTGTCAGACACTCACCTGGTGGGGTGCCCATGTCGCCCACCTCTCCTTCCTCCACATCCTCAGTGGGACTTGGGCTGATTTCCCAATCATGTTTGGCTTGGGGTGGACTGTCTTCTTGTTGGCTGAGTGATTTTTCCCCTATGTGAAACAAAAAATTATTAATCTACTTAGCACACAGATATTTTAGTACATAGTAATTTTCCAACATTTGTAGTGAAGTGGTTTGTGTAGAGTTCCTATTTTACCTCAATATTTAAAATTATAAAGACATATCGTATAGATAGATATCTAGATATCAATATCTCAAAATATAGTTAATAATCTTTTGATCTCTCTCTCTCTATATCTGGAACAAAATCTATAAATATCTAACTAAATGTAAATCAAAAAAAAAAGATAACTTAAAATATTCAAAAAGAATGTTTTACATTTCTATATCTATCTACCTATCTCTATATTTCTCTCTCTCTCTATATTTCTCTCTCTCTCTCTCTCTCTCTCTCTCTCTCTATATATCTCTCTCTATATATATCTCTATATATCTATATATATATATATAGATATATATCTATATCTATATATATATCTTTATCTATCTATATCTATATATCTATATAATAGATATATATATATATATATATATATATATATATATATCTATATATATATATATATATATATAGATAGATAGATCTATCTATAGATATGTAACGAAGTTTATTAAAAGATCGTTTAA
The DNA here is from genome assembly GCF_042186555.1 of Aquarana catesbeiana. Lineage (NCBI taxonomy): Eukaryota > Metazoa > Chordata > Amphibia > Anura > Ranidae > Aquarana > Aquarana catesbeiana. The sequence continues at coordinate 207,600,695 of NC_133326.1, read as the reverse complement.
AACGATGAACAAAAAAATCGTATAGGAAGGAAAAGCACATGGAGCAGTATACAAGGTAATAAACACAAGAGAAAAACACGACAAGTACTTACTTTTTTTAAGAACTTTCCGGATACGTCTGTATTGATCCGGCTCCCTGAGTTTCAGGTCAGACCATCTTTTTCGAAGTTGATCCTTGGAGCGCTGGACCCCAAAAGATGCCTGCAAAGTGTCCACGACCTTCGCCATTATTTTGGGCTTGCGCAAATTTGGCCGTGCGTACGGCCCATACTTCCCATCATAGTCGTCTTTGTGAAGAATGGCCACCATCTCCACCATCTCTTTAAAACTCATATTAGAGGCCTTAAATCTAGGCCTCACAGATTTTGTTGACGTTCCAGCCTCCGGGCTGTCTCCACTACCTGAGGTCGTCAACATGTCAGGTGTCTCCGCCATTATTTACTCCACTACGCGCCGTAACAAAAAATGGGCGGAGAACATGAGTTAAAATCGAACGTCAGGGGCGGGCGACGCAGGCGGAGTTTCACACATGCGTAGTATGTAAAGAGGGCCCTTGCGCACGTGTCGTACGTACGTTCTGTGCGTCGAATTAGGGGGCGGAGAACATGAGTTAATTTCGAACATCAGGGGCGGGCGACGCAGGCGGAGTTTCACACATGCGTAGTATGTAAAGAGGGCCCTTGCGCACGTGTCGTACGTACGTTCTGTGCGTCGAATTAGGGGGCGGAGAACATGAGTTAATTTCGAACGTCAGGGGCGGGCGACGCAGGCGGAGTTTCACACATGCGTAGTGTGTAAAGAGGGCCCTTGCGCACGTGTCGTACGTACGTTCTGTGCGTAGGTGATAGTGGACCAGGACGTTACAAAACGAAGGTAATTTTAGATATATTTTTTTTTGGGTTTTATTATGGTCATGACTTTGTAGCAAGCGGCCTATATGGCTTGATAGATTGATGAGGCCTACATAGGGAGAAGATGATGAGGGGTTAGCAGAAACCTATAATAAAAGTGTTTTTTGTCTTGTGACTTCATCTTTTCCAGATATAATGAATCCCCTATTTAAGGATCCAGAGTTCCTTACAGCTTTTATTTCTAAATATCGAGAGATGAGGAATTTGTGGGAGGTGAAACACCCTCAGTATTATGCAAAGCATGTGAGGAAGTCAACGCTGGAGAGACTTCTGTCCTTTGTCCAGGCGACCATCCCGGAAGCAACAATGGAGACATTGCTCAAGAAAATTGGGGTCTTGAGGAACATGTATAAGAGGGAGCATAAGAAGATCCAGGAATCAAGGAGATCAGGAGCATCAGCAGATGATGTTTATGTACCCAGGCTGTGGTACTACAATCAACTCCGTTTTCTTGATGACCAGAATGAAGCCAGGCCATCACTTTCAACCCTTCCCTCCACCCTTCCCTCCACCCTTCCCTCCACCCCAGCAGAGGCTGATGAGGAGCAAGCTGGGTCTTCCATCCTGGATGAACCAGATATGACCATCTGGAGTCAGGTAAATTATTTTAACAAATATTTACTGTACTAATATTAATGATGTTAACTGGATGTTATAATTGTCTAAAATAATTTTGCACTCAAAATTGTGTATACATATCAATTGACAGTAGTGGCTAAATATGTTTGGCACCTGCTTGAAATAATTAGGGTGTCTGATTAGACTCTTTTATTAAAGAGATGTATTCACATTGAATTTGCTATTCATGAGAAGCAAACTGTGTGTCATTGATGAACCCAAAAAAATATACTCAAACTATTGTCCTTTTTTTATACACAGGATGAGTCCATCCAGGAGGAATGTGGGGAAAGTGGCAGGCAGGAGGAGACCGGGCCCATGGACAGCCTGGAGGAGGCCGGATTCACCATCATCCTGGAGGAGGCTGGGCCCAGTGTCAGGCAGGAGGTGGCTGCTCCCAGTGAGGTGGCTGCTCCCAGTGAGGTGGCTGGGCCAAGTGAGGTGGCTGGGCCAAGTGAGGTGGCTGGGCCCAGTAGGAGCCTGACCGAATCCCAAGTGCCTCCCCTCCACCTTCCCAAAAAAAGGGCCAGGAAGGGGATGGTCACACAGGACGCATCCCTGCGCCTCATGCAAGAGGCCACCCGTTTTTTAAGGAGCCCCCCCGAAGCGGAAGAATCCTATGGCTGCTACTTAGCCAGCAGGCTTCTTCAGATGGATTGGGAGCAGCGCCTCATTTGTGAGCGCCTATTTGGGGAAACAATCCATAAGGGGCTGCAGGGCACGCTAACACAAAACACCCAACTACATGAGGCAGCCCCCCCTCCTCCTCCTCCTCCTCCTCCTCCTCCTGCCACAACTGAAACACCACAGCCACAGCCTCCAAAGAAGGCTACAGGGAAGGCTGCAGGGCAGCGTGGAGGAAAGGCTGCAGGGAAGAGAAGAAAGTGATGACCTGGGTTCAGTCTGGTCTGACAGAAGACGCAGGCTGTTGTAGGACCACAGTCTGGGGACATCTAGATCATCTGCTGGTGCTGTTGATCTCTGGGATTCTTGGACCAGATTGTGCTCCCTCTTATATGGACTCCGCAAGATCCCAATTTTCTTGTACACCGACTTTTTCCAGCGTTGGCTTCCTCTTTATTTTATTTTGACCATGAATAAATGGATCTTTTTGGAGTTTAGCAAAAGACTTTATGTGTTTTCTTTTAAATCATTGATTTTACACACAATGTTAAATTAACAAGGGACAACAATCTCATTGAGTTTGAAAAAAACACACCAAAAATACATTACTAATGTTAATAATGTTCAAGTGGTAAGTCTTGAAAATAAAAAAATTTACATAACCAAAAACGGTGCTTTGGGTTAACTTTATCTAAAAACTAAAAAATAATCACTATAAAAAAAAACTAGAATAATGGGTTCTTTGTGGTAACTTTACAAACCTAAAAAAAAAAAAAAAAGGGGAAAAAGTATTATTAGTATGGAAACATTGTTTTTAAAATGCATACTATATCATTCATGAGATCAAAGAGAAAAAGAATCCAGAAATCAGTTCAGGAGAACTCTGATTATGAACAGCAAAACACCTTCGTTCTTTAGAGCATTCGTAAAGAAGAAATAAAATGCGCTGCATTCAACGATCAGAGATTTTGCAGCGTGATGAATGTGCTACCTACAATACGAACACTAGTTTTACTAGACCGAGTGCTTCCGTTTAGTTTTTGCTTATGAGCATGCGTCGTTTTTTTGTCCGTCGGACTAGCATACAGACGAGCGGACTTCGGGGTCCGTCGTAGTTACGACGTAAAGATTTGAAGCATGTTTCAAATCTAAAGTCCGTCGGATTTGAGGCTAAAAAAGTCCGTTGAAAGTCCGGAGAAGCCCACACACGATCGGATTACCAGCCAGCTTTAGTCCGTCAGCGTCCGTTGGACTTTTGTAGACGAAAAGTCCGACCGTGTGTACGCGGCATTAGAGATGATTAATAGGGTTCATGATGGGCATTCTAGCTAAACAATGCATTTTCCTTTCAAAGCATGCGGTTGCATATGAATGGAAAACACATAATTGGATTAAAAAAGGCTGGATTTGACATGCCTTGCTTGCAGCTAAAATTTACCTTATTGGGACATGGTGTGTCTGAAGAAAATCTGCACAACAAAAATGAAGTCTCTGGACCGCCATGCATTCTGCCCAATTAAAGACAATGTTCCAAACATGTTTCAAATGCAGGAAAACTTTGCCTATTAGCATGAGCTCTTATGTAAACACGTTGCTGGTTTAAATAATAATTCCATTCAAAGAAAAAATATAAGAAATGTAGAGATGCATTTGGTTTATATATTAACAAGGCTACTAAAAAAAAGCAAGCATACCTCAATATACAAGCTCTGAAATGTATTTTTTTTTTTTTTTGTATCCTGCAAATTCATAGATACTCTGACTAGAAACATAAAAAATATCTTCCAATACCCCATTATAATGTATCTTTATTAAAGTGTTAATGTATATTTTGTGATTTGCAGTTGTTTTTCAATACTCCTATTCCATATAAAAGCAAAAGAGGTCTTTGAAGAAGACATCTAATACTCACCTTCCCTGGTGCCCATGCCACCAATCTGCTATAGGCAATGAAAGCACCAGCTGAAGAAGTTTCACAATCCACCACTAGTTAGGTTACTAGAAATTTTGCCAACATTTTCTCTCTAAATTCACAACACAGTCTTTAGAAACCCTATCTGAGTAACTGGACCATTTTTGTTTTTGGCTTCATCAAGCAGTTGAGTTGATTTATTAAAGAAGTACAGGTTGTTCACTTTGCAAATTGTATGTAAGATTTTTGGTAGGGCACAATGGGTTGTCTGAAATGAACACAGCTTTATGTTATTTACTGAGCTCAGTGAACATTCACTTTGCCAAGTGAATGACCCCTATTCCTTTAGTAAATCGACCTAATTTTGTTAAAAAAAAAAACTTTCTGGTGCTGACAAACCATATATCAACACTCAACTTTTAAAATCTTTCTGTGTCACTGCTTCACCTCCAGCCTGCTTACTGCACTATGAATTAGCATTACTACACAGATTTGATAGGATTTGATACCATCCTGCCAGGGGGCCCCATTTCTCACTGTCCTCCCGTAGATGTAGCGGTGCCAATGGCGATGACCGGGTGAGAGGATTCCTACTGCCACATAGAAACACAGACTCTGTAGCCCAATTACTACTGCAGCCTATCCACACTAGCTGCCCATTGAAGTACTGCACACAGGATATCAGCATCAATACTTTCTTCTTGCCTGATAGACAGGAACTGTAACTGCATATTGCACATGCCTATTCTATCCAAAGAAGCAACAAGTTCCACGAGCCAAGCTTTGTGCTTAAAGGGACACACTTCTGCTAAATTCTGCTTCCACCCTTCTTCAGCTTGAATAACCTTTATAACCTCCTGACATCATTGCAGTAAATTTCCAACTTCTCACATTTAATAAAGAGAAACTCTGCTTGCTGTGTCAACATCTCTGAGGAAGTGTAATTTCTTATAAAAAGGGGGCTACACCTTCAATGTGCACCAACATAAAAAGCTCCATTAAGCTGGCAGAAGAGTTTCTCCTACATTGTGTGACAGGTTCTATATGGACATTTTTGCTTACAAAAACCCTGGTTCTGGTTACTAGGAGCCTACATGCAAGCTAGCCTAACATTCCTTGCTGCCTCCCTTCCCACTCATTTGGGGAAAATTCTCTCAGTGGAAGAGCTATGTTTAAACTATTAAAGTCCAATAGTACAATCTGCAATTACACAGAGCTCCATAAAGTGGACCTTACAGTACAATGCAAGTCTGCTCCAATTGTCCAACCCCCTTTCATTTTACAAACCACTCACTCTGTAAAGGTGCAAATTGCAAATTGTAAAATAAAAAGTTAGATTTTTATTCCCCTGTCTTCTGTATTGCCTGGCGTGATATTGCCATCCTTCTCAAAAGATTCCTTGAGAATGCAGAGCAGGTGAAATCTTGTGGAAAGACTCTGCAGGCCATCCCTAGAGCATCTTTTTGGTAGATTTTGGCTGTTCTGGCTGTTCTGGTCTAATCCCCTGGATCTATCCAGCAGGAGTGTGATGTAATCCTCACCTAGGCACTGCAGTCAGATGACAGGTGTGAGGTATAAACTCTAGCTGTGGGGCGTGGCTTGGCGCGCGATGAGGAAGGCAGCAGACTAGAGAAGCTCCGCTAAACCCTCGGCACCTGCAGCAAAAACGACACCGACGCCAGCAGCGAAGATGAGCAGACTAACACGCCATAACTCCGGTAATCATCCCCGCCCCTCAGCCCCATTATTTGGCTCAAGAAACATTCCGGACATCTTCAAAACACAACCCCGGAGACTCAAGGCCCAGTCCAAGATGACGCAGCCTCGTGGAGAAGAGGAGTTCAGCGAGGACTCGCAGTATGCCGAGGAGGACGAGGTAAGAGACACCCCGACTCCGGAGTTACCTCTTACACTCACTGCCATGCGGAAAATCGCAGCGGATATTAAAGGCACCCTATTCTCTAACAGAATAACAGAACATAACAGAACTTAAAGCCGATGTCCTGTCCCTATCAGGGAAAATGGAGGCGGTTGAGATGGCGGGCCAGAGGAGAGACAAAGCGATTACGCGCCTAGACACAATCACTAACACCCATTCAGCACGACTCATTGAGATGAATCGTCAGCTGGAAGATCTTGACAACAGGGGGAGAAGACACAAAATTTGGGTGAGAGGGGTACCCGAATCGGTTGAGCCAGGCAACATCACCTCTGCTTTACAATATGTGTTCAACGAATTGCTAGAGCGCCAAACAGACACACCGATTGACTTTGACAGAGCGCATAGAGTGTTAAGAGCTAGACCGGCTGACACCGCTCCTCCACGAGACATAATATGTTGTTTGCCCAACTTTAAATTGAAGGAGGATATTATGGCCAAAGCCAGAGGCAATGACCATATTACTTTTAATGACACTGAAATCTCCATTTATCAGGACTTATCCCCCATCACTTTAAATAACAGGAGAGCTCTGCGCCCCCTGCTGGAGGCATTGCGCAAACAAGGCATTCCATACAGATGGAAATTTCCTTTCGCACTAAATGCAACCTTCCAAGGCAAACAATTGTTTCTACGCACGCCCATGGAACTACCAGATTTCTGTCGGGACTTACAGATACCAATCATGGAATTACCAGACTGGTATGGGGAGTTCCGCTCGCCCCCAGCAATACTGGAAGTACAGCCATCACCCCATTCAACTCCTGCAAAACCACCCTACAAGAAAGGGAAATTCCAGAAACAAAATGCCCCAGGCCCTAGCTCCACTAAGAAACGCCCTATTGTAGCTAGAGCTTTGCTGCCTGACTCTGACCCAGAGTGAAGAAGGGAACGCATGAGAATTCATGGATCCTGCTCGTCTTACAGTCTATTGAAAGGCCTAAGATCACAGATTTTTCTTTTTTCGTTAACAGAGGAATGGGGTTTTTTTTTTTTTTTTTTTGTTTTGTCATTTCTTTTATTGGTGAGATCTCCAGCAGCAGCAACCTATTTGATCACAAACAGTCCTGAAGGCGGGTAATGAACTGAACTTACTTATACAAGCAGAGCTAGGTAAGAACTATCTCTACGGCTATGCTGCAAGCAAAGGACAAACCAATAATAACACTTTGTCGGTAGTAGATCATATTCTGCAGGCTTCTGTTCACTGATTGTATCCTTATACCTACTGCTTCATCAAGGACACCAAACCCGCTACCAGGACTGTGACACAGGTGACATAGGAGAAATCTCACAACATGCTGGACGCTGAAATATAGGCATTTATGCATTTAAGTTTTGAAGCCAACCCAATAGATATAATACTTTCTTAGTTAATGGTTTACATCTCCTAGAGATGTCGGTTGTCATTTATAAAAGTTACGATTTATCTTCTGAAATTATATAGGAGTCCGAGGGTGGGAGGAGTTATCTAAATTTAGTGGAATACTCTCATTGAGTTTTAAGTGAGTCTACGACAATATCAACGGATATTACTCTGGTCGTACCCTCCACCTCCCCCACAGTGGTGCCAAACAGCGGACATATTGGTGACGCCCTATCTAGGTGGGGACCTCACCGGTGTGCCTGCTCGAGGCCCCAATTTGAATACACCCCTCTAGGGGTTCACTTAGAGGTTAATTACAACAGAAACAGATCTCACTCTCCTACTGTCAGGAGTGAAATCAAATCTCTCTTTCACCCTTTCCCTTTTTCCTTGCCTTCTCTCTTTTCTTACTTTCTTGAACCTTACAAGCCATATCATTCTGATTGAGTTTATTATTATTTATTTTTCCCTTTATTTGAATTTTCAGTTCTAGTTCGCTGTGCCACTTGAGTCAAGCTCTGCCATCATGGTCTACTCTGCATTGGGCAAAAGCCCAACAGTAATTTCACATAATGTCAGAGGACTCAATACACCACAAAAGCGCACACAATTATTGCGACACCTGGGGAAGAAGAGACCGGCCTTTGTGATTTTTCAGGAGACCCATTTCAAAGCTAATGCTATACCTAAACTAACTGATAGGTACTTCACTAAGGCATTCCACGCTGCTAACATAGAATCCAAAACAAAAGGTGTCTTCATCTTAATTGGAAAAGACTCAGGTTTTGAGCTCTCCCAACAATTAGCAGATCCAGGGGGCTGGTTTCTTCTTCTTAAGGGGACAATCGGGAAGCGTTCAGTCACGCTAGCAAATGTATACTTTCCGAACACAGCTCATGTGACTTTTTGTCAAAAACTGATCGATGTACTTACAGAATTTGCCTCCGGATGTATAATCCTGGGAGGGGATTTCAATGTTCCACTGGAACCTCTTCAGGATACATCAAATGGCAAATCCTCTATAACGTATCGTGTACTCAAAAAGATTAGAGTTTTACTCAATAAATTAAACCTTAAAGATACATGGCGCATAGCACATCCTCAAGGTAGGGACTTCACCTACTTTTCCACGATACATAATAAGTATTCTCGTATAGACTTTGTGTTTATAACACAAAGAGACCTGAATATACTAAAGGAAGCACACATAGGAACACGGACAATATCAGACCACGCCCCGACCTCCATAACACTACAACTCCAAACTACTCCTAAAAATCAGGGTTGTTGGAGACTAAACTCAACCCTGCTAACAGACCCTGTAACCCTAGAACCTGTGACAGAGGCCATTAAAACATATTTCAAAGAAAATTCCACAGAGGATGTACCACATATTATAATCTGGGAGGCACATAAGTGTGTATTAAGAGGCAAACTCATCAGTCTAGCCTCAATAAAAAAAAGGAACAAAGAGAAAGAATTAAAAGCAGCCCTAGACAAAGTGCAAAAATTAGAAACTCAGCATAAAAGATCGTTGGCCGTGAATACGGCCGAGGAACTTTTAATAGCCCGTAAAGAGGTCCAAGAAAAATTAGAGTTACAAGCAAAACGAATATTATTCTTTCACAGGGGCTTTTTCTATGAGCACGGTAACAAAAGTGGCAAGTTTTTAGCGAGGGCCCTGAGAGATATACGCTCAACCAATACCATTACGAGTATAAAGAACAGGGAGGACAAATTGATACATGACATAGATTGGATCGCAGCAGAGTTTCATGAGTTCTACTCGAAATTATACAACCTTCCACCCTCACATAAGCCGGAGGCAATGGAGGGCTCGAGAAAACAGATTATAGCACAATACCTAACACAAATTGGTCTGCCAAATATTGCAGAGAATGAAGCACTGGAAATGGATAGGCCAATAGAGCAAATGGAACTCATGCAAGCGATCAGATCTTTAAAAACAGGGAAAAGCCCGGGCCCAGATGGCTACACAGCCATATACTATAAAACTTTTGCTCACCTCCTAGCAAAACCCTTATTACAGGCCTTAAATTCTCTCACGACCACTCAAAACCTACCGCCCTCATTCAATACAGCACACATAACAGTCATCCCCAAACCCGGCAAGGACCCCAACCTCTGCTCAAGCTATAGACCAATTTCATTACTCAACCTAGATATGAAACTACTATCTAAAATTATTGCGATGAGAATTAGTAGAATATTGGCTGATATAGTTGGACCTGATCAAGCGGGGTTCATACCGGGGAGGGAGACGCGTGATAATGTGATAACTGCACTAAATCTCATTCACTCGCTTAGAGAGACTAAGATGGGAGGCCTTCTCCTATCTACGGATGCGGAGAAGGCCTTCGATAGAGTGGCGTGGGATTATATGTTTGCAGTGTGCAAACATGTTGGCCTCCAGACAAATATACTACAATGGATTTCGGCGCTTTATCAAAACCCGACAGCGAGATTAAAAATTAATGGATCCCTCTCAGAACCAGTACAAATCTATAATGGCACGAGGCAGGGGTGCCCACTGTCCCCAATCTTAATTATTTTAACTCTAGAACCCTATATACGCAAAATAAATGGGAATGCATCTATAAAAGGTCTGTACTTGGGCCAGACTTGCCATAAAATTACGGCATATGCAGACGACCTGTTGTTTGTGGTCACACAGCCACACACGTCGCTTCCCAATCTGATAAAAGAATTCCGTCTATTTGGATACATATCCAACTTTAAAATCAACTATGAAAAATCTGAAGCACTTAATATTTCCTTAAATCCACAACAGTTTTTAGAAACTAAGTCAAATTGCCCCTTCAAATGGGTTAATTCCAAACTTAAGTACCTGGGGATATGGCTCACCTCTGACTTAAACAACAATTATATGCAAAATTTCCTCCCGTTCGTAAACAATCTGCAAAGGGACCTCCGACAGTGGAATCTTAAGCCGCTGTCTTGGTTTGGGAGAGCGGCGGCGATAAAAATGACGGTTCTCCCCAGGGCTCTATACCTGTTCCACACATTGCCCATTTCATTACCTAAACAGTTCTTTTCCTCATTACAGGCGATCCTAAGAGACTTCATCTGGGCGGGGAAGAAACCGCGTATCAGTATGCAAACATTGATGGGGACGAAGGCAGAGGGAGGTATTAATTTACCACATTTTAAACACTATTATTATGCGACACATTTGACCCGCGTTCTTGATTGGAACTGTCACGCTCCCTCAAAAGCATGGGTCAACCTAGAAAGCCTACACACAGAAATACCCTTAAGATTTTTACCATGGGTGAATAAAGAGGCTCGTTCACCTGACCTAGATAGACATCCCACAATTGGGCCAACATTAAGGATCTTTCAGACAGTATCACAGTTTTACAACCTCGCATCCTCCCCGGGCCCTCTAACCTTACTGATTAAGAATAAGGAGTTTGCTTTAGGCCACACAACAGTGTCCTTCCCTCATAAGGATGGCAAAACACCAATGACAGTAGCACATTGCCTAGAGAATGGCAGACTAAAAACTTGTGCCAAACTACAGACTGAACTACAGGCCAAACACTTCACCCACTGGCAGTACAGACAACTACATGACTATATCCTCTGCTCCACAAACAGAGAACAATTTCTGAGGGAACAGACAAATTTTGAACAGGTTTGCATCGCAGGAGAGCAAGTACGCAAAGCCACCTCTCTAATCTATAGTTGGTTACGGCTCAGTCAGGACAAACAACAGAGTAAACATAAAAAAGAGTGGGAAACCGCGCTTCAAAAATCTTTCACTGAAATACAATGGAATAATGCTTGTATCCTGGCTCGCAAATGCTCAATTAGCACAAGTAATCAGGAAACCTCATACAAAATCCTGGCAAATTGGTACTTCACCCCGGCCAGACTGCACTCATGGTACCCAGAGACCTCCGAGAATTGTTGGAGATGTGGCTCTGAAAAAGGTGACATGCTGCACATAAGGTGGAACTGCCCGCTAATACGCGCCTTCTGGGACGGGGTATGCTCAAGGATACAGGCAATAACAGAAACTGACATGATTTTTTCCCCAGAATGTTGCCTGTTACACATCTCAAACTACTCATTAAGTAGATACAAAAAGTCAGTAGTACGTCATATGTTGAACGCTGCAAAAACCATTATCCCAAGACATTGGAAAACAACACACTCACCCACTCTAGCAGAATGGCTCTTAGAGGTAGACTCAATATACAGAATGGAAGAAACAGTAGCTATGACAACAGAAAGGACAGACAAATTTCATAAATTATGGAGAGCTTGGTTCATCTTTAAATACTCAGACGATTTCGCTAAGATGCAGACTGGCTAATGGGCTGATTTCCTTGGTACCTACACTTTCTAAACACAGGGCAGAGATGGCATTACAGTAGATTTAGGAGGATTATGGTCCTCTCATTCTAAGTCATCTATACAAGCACGGAGCTAGACTAACCACTATCCATACACCTTTTTCTTTTCCTTCCCTCTTACCTTTTCTTCTTCCTTACCTCTCTTTATTTATGTTATTGTTTTATTGTACAGTATTATTATAATTATACGGTGATTCCAGATACTCACAAACAATACCTAAAGTTCGCTAAAGGAATCAATACAGCTGGACCCAAGATATGATCTAAACAACACTGTAATCAGATACCATGTGAATGTTATGTAAGATTATATTACTCACAGCTCATGTTATGTTGCAATAATATTTTTGCTAAATAAAAACTTTTATTGGAAAAAAAAAAAAAAAACCTCTAGCTGTTTTCCTCACAGATTCATTTTACACCTACCAATTGTTGGTGATATGTGACGGGAGAGGGGGACCGGACAGTGTAAGTGGACCTTGCATTTTGCTACAGGGTCTTCTTTAACTGTATGCTGCTGACTCCTAGCTACTGGCTCAGAGAGGTCCCTTCCAATTCTGGTGTGCAACTTATGTCATGATAGATTTCAGGTGACCATACTAGTGACTTTAAAAAAAAAAATGAAACCTGCCTGTGAAATTGTGCGCTTACAATGTACTATTGCAATATAAAACAGGAGACCATTTCAATTGCTGGCAAATATAATTTCCCTGCAACCTTTGTTTTCTTTGTAAAAAGGGGCATGGGGATCCCACAAAATACTTTTGGGGAACCTTTGAAGGGTGTCCCATGCATTAGTTTTTTTTTACAAAAAAGAAGCAGACAAGGAAATATAAATTACAGGAAAATATTTTTTTTCAGAACTGTCACTTTTTCTGTAGTACATTCTACAGCAAGAATGTAAAAATAATTGTGCCCCCCCCCCACGAAATTCATGCCAGAACCTTTATCTTTAATCAAGGTCTTTTGTGGCCTTGCAAAATAAAAACAAAAAAAATGAATGACTTGGGTCCCTCCCAAAATCTCAAACACTCAATTGAGCATGCAGCATGACTGGCCAGGAAATGGGAGAAAATGGGAGAAAGGCATGTAATTCCCCTCCTGAACCATACCAGGCCACATGCCTCAACATGGGGAGGGTATCTTGACAGGGGGCCCCCTAGCAAAGCACCTTGTCCACTGTTGATGAGGATAAGTGATTGTTCCCCACAAACCTGGCGCAGTGGTTATGGGGGTCTGCGAGTAGAAGAATTATCAGAATCTGAAAGGGCCCTTGCACATGGGCCAGATCACGTTTTCTCACCAGCAGATCTGTCCGCTGATCCCCTGCTGAGTTGAGCAGAGTAAGCAGATGACAGGTCCGTGTCTGCTCTGCTTATGCTGAATGGACACAGCCCTGTCTATTTACATCTGACTGCCCTTCTATCTGGCCAAATGAAGGGGAATGGGTGCCCTTCTGTTTGTTTTTGCCGGATCAGATCAGATTGGAGATAGGTTGACGTAAACATATACAAGTTTGTTTACATCTGCAACTCCATAGAGGAAAATAAAGGCTCTCATCTGATTTCGTATCAATTTTCAGACCGCTCATGTGAAAGGGCCAAAGTCCTTTATAAAAAAAGTCTCACAATGTAACTCCATTATCAATCACATTGTCCAGTGAGGCCAATCTATGTCAATTACGATGAATGAAACCTGCAAAAATAAAAACACTGACCTGAAACATGTCACTACTATTACCAAATGACAGACTCCCTGCTGACAGCTGGATGGTAAACAAATGAGTGGAGATGGTTGGTGATATCATTGACCAAATATGACCGTGGCTATATTTGGTCAGCGTGGTTTCAGCTATCACCCCGCCCCAACTTTGTTTACATTTAGTTTCCTTGAATGAATCCCTGGCTGGCAACTGAATGGCTGGGAGGGGATGTGTCACATTTTGCTAGGCTTCCTGACAACCAGCGTAAGGCTTCAGTCAGACAGATGTTGACACCTGTTCTGCTTGCAGGCTGCATTTGTTATTTCACCTCCATCCACCTTGAGATGCATGCAGTAGCTTATAGAGGTGGATGCAGGTGCATTACCCAACAGGGCCTGTACACAGAATGGGTGTCAATACCAATGAAGCCTAAGTGAAAAGCTGTTGCATTTAGCAGCGGCATTAATACTACTGCTAAATGTAAAATTTTCCCCTGCAATCAGAACTTCAGTTTGGGGGGTGGGCAAATACCATATTTAGTTTGCTTATTCACCGAACAGGCAAAGTTCTGGCCTTATTTCTAATTCGATCTAAACCTGAAGCTCATTCCTATTCTGTACAAGTAAATGCATTAAAGCAAAACATATTATACCTTGAAAGATATTTATTTGGCCAATAAATTTGCATTTCCTGACAGACTCCATGGCAGCCTACGTGTGGGTTAACCCCGCCTCCTCTCCAATGCTATAGGACCCCATACCCATAAATTTGAGCTCACCGCTAGGGACTGCGTTCCTTTTTTTTCCTCCTCCATGGACCTACATTTCGTTTGTTCCTGCTTGGCGTCCAGTTGGGATATTTTCCGGATCACGGCATACCATCTATGCGTTGCAAGCTCAGGACCCAGCCATGGGCGGACGAGTGGCTGTTTCAGGCACAAGATACCCCAGCGGTGGAGGAGAGGTTGCCTTTGTGTGCCTGGGATGGACGTCTGACAAGCGACTCGGCTGGCAAGGTCTACTGTTTCTACTTTTTTCCCCCTGCTAGCTTTCTTAAGTCTCTCATGGCGTCTGGAGCGCTTCTGCATTCCAGGACACCACAGCACTTCCGGGTTGCGGCTGCCACTAGCTTCTGCGCATGCGCGAGGCCTCCGTGACATCGAGGCTTGGCTCACGCAATGCCCGGCGATCACACAGTTGCCATTCGGTGGCTCTCCCTGGTGCAGGCGCGAGGTGGGTGGAGGCGGTGATGCTATTTGGGCAGGGGGTTTAAAGAGCTGTCAGCCCCTGCCAAGTCTGAATACCTGCGGGCAGTGAGTGGAAGCCTCCCCGAGCCTGGTTTTGCATGGGACAAGGTAAACCTCTGTGGGGGTGTTCTGCGGTGTCTTAAAGGGGAAGTTTAAAAAAATAAAATAATCTGTTTTGGCTACTCTTTACTTGCTCCACAGCTTGTCCTAGAGATATCCGCATATCACGCAATCCTGTGCGATTCCTTCTTCTGGTTTGATGTTCCATCCAGGAGTCATGGACAGGTCACCGCCTTCATGTGGCCAGCCCTCACGCACAAGGTATGCGCAGATGAGGGGGAGGGGCTGAGAATCTTTTCCGTTAGTTGGGAATGCGGTTAACACCAGACCTCGTTCCCCCCTTGTTTTTTATCTTTCTTCAGCCCTTCCAGATCAGACCACCAAATCGTGGTTGAGGATGACAAAGACTTTGCCAGGCCTTAACATCACCACTCATCATCCGGGTCCCGACGTGATTCTCCATCCAGGACCCAACAGCAGAAGAGATGTTCCCATTCCTCCTCCAAACAGAGGAGATGTTCCCATTCCTCCTCCAGTCACCGCACCCACCGGCATAACAGCCACTCTGATTGCATAGCCTGCTGGGGATGTGGGACATGAGTCCCAGAGGGCAAGTCAATATGTAAGCTAAGTGTGTGGTAAAGCAATCCCTAAAGGAGTGGGGTATGACCCTCACGTGCAGCAAGTCCACCACACTATCTGGATCCCTGGCTGATGAGGCCCAGGAGGATCCAGGCCCATCCCAGCCCTACCATGTTTCTCCCGGATCTTCAGACCGTGAGTTTGAGGGAGACGAGTTTGCCAGAAGTTTCGATTTTGCCCTTGTTTCCCCTCTAGTCAAGGCCATCAAAGAGGCCTTAAAGTGGATGTAAACCCAATGTCATCCTTTCTAAACTACTGCCATAGGGGTTATCTATAAGGATATACATGCCTCCTGTATGTATCTTTACCTGTCAAATGTCTCCCCTCTGTCTGTTATGAGAGATGAAAAAAATGCATATTCTGTGGGTGGGTCTGTTGTCTGGAGCTCGGTGGGTGGAGTCGTGATGTCAGCAGACTCCCCACCCACCTCTACACTCCCCTTGTCAATATGAATTTTCTCCTGTGTATTTCTTACACTGAACTTCTGCTATGATCTCTAACATCTAGTGAAAAGACAGGAAAGTAACCACATGACATGACTTCAGCATGTCAAATCATGCTGAGGTGTGGAACAGCCAATCCTTGCAGAGCTGCTGAAGAAAAGACTGGGGGTGGGAATTAAAAAATAATGCATGTCTTAGGCTAGTGCATAAGATATGTAAATCATCTGTCACTCACAGCAAGGGGAGGATTTGACAAAGTTTTTCTCTGTTTGTCAAGATTTATCTCACTGAACAATAAAAGAGGATTGCTCAGAGCTGGATTAACTCTGTGTGGCAAGACTGGGACCCCAGATGAAGTTGTGTGAAACAACGTAACACGCAGGGATTGGCCGGATAGAGCCACGACCGGAAGTGACGTGAGAAGGCGAGGAACAACGCCTAATTTGTTCCCTGTGTTTTTTAACTTTGCTTTGTGTAAGAGTATATGCCTTGTAATAAATTTGTTTTTTAAAAAACTTGACATACTGCACTATTGGAGGCCCCCCCCCCCCTTTTCTCTCTCCCTGTCTCCTCTTCACGGAGGTACTATCCCATCTAACAGGAGAGAGAGACTGAACGTAGCTAGGAGAGAGGAAACAGCATCACGTTATGCCATCCAGAGGAGAGATGATCATTGCTTAGGAAAACCGAGGGATCCCCCCAGTGGTGACAGCGGTAATTGCATGCTATTACTAATCTCGAGGTAAGAGTTCTGGGAGACCAGACACATAAAGGAGCTGTAGCAGAAGCATTTCGAACAATCACCCTTACCTTATCTTATATTCATAGAACTTTATTATCCTCTGCCCACTAAAATACTAGTTGGACTTCCTAGATTGCCCCTTATCACTGTCACAGACATTTAAAGTGAAATTTATCCAGTTTAGACTATACTTATTTCATCTATCTAATTCCATTTGTTTGGATATATATTTATTTGTTTATTATTGACACTACCGCCTGCCAAGCACTGAGAATTCACATACGGACATTATTATTGCTATATAGATTATTGATTGAATATTTCCCCTTTGAAATATAATATTTTCGTATACACTTTATATATATTTTTTCTTAAATACCACGTGGTTTTATACAATATGGAAATAATTTAGATACTCTCCTAAAATACTTTAATTTATTACTTTAGCACTATTTCAATATTTGCGCAGAATCACCTTATTATTTATTTCATTTGATCAGTGGTTTGTGTCACACTAATAGATTTTGCTGCATTTATTTATGCACTTTCACTTTTAAATTGTTTATGAATATTTTGCACTCATCCAGAGTAGCGCGAAGGCACTTTGCTCACCTATTTTGCTCACTAAGACTGGGATCAAATGATAGGAAATTTTATACTATACATTATGACATCAAAAAATAGAAAACAGCGATAGTAAATTAGAACACTTGCAGAATTGAGCGATATTGAATCGTGGGGAAATTTATTTTATTATTATTATATTATTTTTTGTAATTATTTATATTTATTTATTATATTATAATTTATGATTTTGTGTTTCAAACTCCATCATACCCGGGATATCTACTAGACTCTTGGTGTGTGTTATTGCTAAGAATTCCAGGCCTACAATATAAAATACCAAATTTCTATGCAAAATAGATGTACTGCTTTGAGATGCAAAAATCTGAAATAATCATACCACCATGGAGGTTAAACACTTGGGAAAGGAACGTTCTAACTTCCTGCTCCTTTCAGATTTGAAGGATATTATTGATGAGGAGTGGAGCAGAATAGACAAGAAAGCTTCTATGTCAAGCAAAACCTCCAAATTATATCTCTTCAAGGCAGAGGAAGTGAAACATCTGGAAAACGCTCCCCTCGTGGATGCAGAGTTGATGCGTCTGGCGAAACACGTCACTCTTCCCTTGGAGGATGCAATATCCTTCAAAGATGGTCTTGAGAGAAGAATAGACCAAGACCTCCAGAGAATTTACGGGCTAGCCAGTATGGCTTGCAAACCCGCCCTGGCCCTAGCGGCTATATCCAAGGCTATGGAAACCTGGACAGAGAATGTGAACTCCGTACTCAGGGGGGTTTCAAAAGAGCTGGCCAGAGGCTCAGCAGTCCAGGAGCATTCAAGAGAAGCATGCTCTTACAGGCCCAGCCAGGACTTCAGAAGGAATTGGAACAGAGGGCAGGCTCCCTTCCAAAAGTCCGCTAAAAGCCAGGCGTCCAGTGGACGTGAGCCGGCTAAGTCATTTTGAGATTGGGCCCGCCCAGACGGGTCAGGTGGGGGCTCATTTGCTTCTCTTCCAGCACATCTGGGTGGCCTCAATCTCGGATTATTGGACCATCAAGACGGCATCCTCAGGCCACACATGGTCCTTTACCAGTATTCCTCCCCCCAAATTTATTTCCACCCTGATACCACGGTCTGAAGAAAAAAAACAGGTGTTACTATCCTACGTAGATTCGCTGAGAGCAGAGGGAGTGGTGGTGCCTGTCCCAAAGGTCGAAGAGTTGCAGGGGGTGTACTCCCCTCTCTTCTTAGTTCAGTGGAAAAACTGTTCATGGCGCCCGGTGATAGATCTAACTTACCTAAACAAATTCATAAAATACGAAAAGTTCAAAATGGAGACCCTGTCTACCATCCAGCAAGCTGTGCAGCCAGGCAATTGGCTAATTTCAATCGACCTAAAATATGCTTACTTCCATGTGCCTGTGGCAGAGGAGTTCCGCAAATACCTCCTGTTCCAAGTCGGGCAAGAACATCTGCAGTTTACCTGCCTCCCTTTCGGGCTGACAACCTCACCCTGAGTCTTTTTGAAAGTTCTACTGGCCATGGAGGCCCTCATCAGAACAAGGGGGATACGCTTGTACCATTATCTCGAGGACCTCCTGTTGTTGTCCCAGGACAATGAGCAGTTATTGATCCACAAGGAGCAAGTTATCTCCACATTGGTCGACTTTGGGCGACTCCCATCTAATTCAAGTTCAGCGCCTGATATACTTCGGGGCCCATTTCAACACAGTGGAAAGCACCATCTCTCTTCCTGTGGAGAAGATCCCATTTTTTCGAGAGAGAGAATTTCACAAGCTCTGAACTCCTCAGGCCTGAGGGCCTCACAGTGCCTAAAAATTATCGGTACAATGGTCTGCACGACCCCCATGGTCAAGTGGTCTCTGTGGAGGTTACGTCCCTTTCAGACAGGGTTCCTTCAGCAATGGAATTTGGGGGACATCAATCAGTCCATTCACATAACATCAGTGATGAGGAACAATCTCTTCTGGTGGCTTCAGTGCAAATTTTGCTCACTTGCCACTCCATCGCTCCGTCTCATGGGTCACGTTCACGATTGATGCCAGTGGTGCTGGATGGGGAGCCCTCTGCAGGTCAGAATTTGCAAAAGGCAAGTGGGATGCTCGACCCTCCATAATCCAGGCTCAAATGTCCTGGAACTTCGGGCGGCCTGGTGTTCCCTTCAATCCTTTACTCATCTTCTGAAAGGGGAGTCAGTGGTACTAAGGATGGAAAACATCACAGCGGTCTCCTAATTTAGGGGACAAGGGGCACTCGGAGCTCCACCCTGCTCCAAGAAGTCAAACCCATCATGTCTTGGGCCCAGAAAAACCTGGCTAATATTTTGGCAGTCTTCATTCCCGGAGCCCAGAACATCCAGGCAGAATTCCTGTCCAGCACACACTTAGGCAACAACGAGTGGTCTCTTCATGCCCAGACGTTCGAGTGGATCCTGTCCTTGGGAGTAGATCCCGAAGTGGATCTATTTGCATCCCCCTGCAATTTCAAGATCAAGAAATACTACACTCGGGTATGTTGCAGCCAGGCCTTCGGAATAGATGCCCTGACAGATCAGTGAAGCTTCAGCAAGGCATACTTCTTTCCACCGCTCCTGATCATCCTCAATTTCTTACAGAGATTTCAAGTGGAAGCAGTCGAGGTGGTGGTGATTGTGCCTTACTGGCTAAACAGGCCATGGTTCCCCTCCTGACCCAGCTCAGCTTCCAGGACCCAGTGCCTCTTCCTCTCAGGCTGGACCTTCTTTCTCAGGGGGCAGTCTTGAGAGTGAGAGGCTGGAATCTTTCATGTGTGCTTCAAGAGTGTTCTCCACCCTCATGAGCTCAAGAAAAGCGAGCACGAAAAAATTATATAAGAGAATATGGGCCAAGTTTGTCGAATTCTCATCCTCTATGGGCAGATCATTTAGGAAACTAGAGATCCAGGATATCCTCAGCTTCCTTCAATCCAGCCTAGATCTGTTTCTATCCATCAGCTCTCTCCAAGTCTCAGCCTTATCGGCCTTCTCCGCAACATCATGGGCTGTTCACTCGCTAATTCGGCAGTTCTTCCGTGGGGTGTCAAGACTCAAGCCCCAAAGAAGACCAAGATACCCCAAATAGGATCTTCCCCTCATTCTCGACTCATTGTCTGTATCATAGGGTCTACCTTGCTTTCTATCAAAGACCTTTCTGTAAAAGTCTCCTTCTTGGTCATTATCACTTGACCAAAAGGGTTTCTGAGATCGGTTCCTTGGGTCATAAAGAACCATTCCTGACCTTTTTCCTGGACCAGGTGGTCCTCATCCCTATGCTCAGCTCAAATCCGAAAGTCACTTCGGTGTTCCATGAGAACTAAGAAATCATCTTACCTACATTCAGGTCTTCAGGGTCTACCGAAGTTCATCCTCTGGATATAGGTGAACTACTGAAGGAATATCTGCAAACTACTTCCTCCTTTAGACGTTCTGACTACTTGTTCATTCTGTACTCCGACAGTAACAGAGGAAAGCATACCTCAACCAGAACGATTGCGGCCTGGATCATCCAGTCCATCCAGCAGGCTTATAGAGCTAAGGGCTGGGTTCCTTCGGAGGTGGTGATGGAAAATTCAACCAGGGGTATGGCGGCTTCATGGGCAGCAGCCCGGCACGTGGCTCCAGATGTCATCTGCAAAGCGGCCTCTTGGGCCTCCATTAATACCTTTATGCCACATTACTTCATAGAGCCTGCTTTTCTATTTTCTGGGAACTTTGGTTTGAGAATCCTGTCAGTTGGCGGGGCAAATTAAATCTTTTTTTGTTCTGCATACCCACCCTGTGTGGTTTGGCTAGTTATTTCCAACATGTAGGCTGCCATGGAGTCTGTCAGGAAAACAGAAAATTTATTATCAAATACTTACCATAATTTTGCTTTCCTGATGGACTCCATGGCAGACGGAGTTCCCACCCATTGGTCAAAGACTTGGCTATTTACAGAACGCACCTATCGGTGAGTTCAAATTTATGGGTATGGGGTCCTATAGCATTGGAGAGGAGGCATGGTTAACCCACATGTAGGCTGCCATCAGGAAAGGAAAATTACGGTAAGTATTTGATACATTTTCTGTTTTATTAGGTTATTTATAGGTTGTGCTGTATGATAATAAAACGTTACTCTTGCAGCATCAGAAGTACTTTGTCACTACAACGAGAAATGGCAGCACCAAAAGAACATTGCTATCACAATTAAAAGTGGCAGCATCTTTAATCACCTCACTACAACAGCCATTTTGTTGTGTTTTTGCATATATAATGAAGTGTACACTTTAAGCCTGGAGATTAATTCAACTCTCCAAACAGTATATATTTTCTGAAAGCACCCTAGAGAATAAAATGGTGGTAATTGCACGTTTTATGTCACATAATATTACCACACATGTTTATGAAATGCAAATTTTCAATAGCAAATACACCAAGGCTATTTTAGTGCACACAAACACAATAAATGACCCATTTGTTTTGTAAAATTTAAATATGATGTTGTGGGGAGTAAATTGATACCCAGCATGTTAAGTCTTGAAATTGTGCACACCCATAAGTGTAAACAAACTTTGGTATCCACAATGTTCCATAGGCTTCACATGAAAAGCCTTTACAGGCCATCAGTTCAGAGTTAACTGTGAACTATGGCCCTAGAATTATTGCTTACACTCTGATGTTTGCAGAGTTATGTAACATGTACAGTGCTATTGTTGTTTTCAGATGCACCGCCCCATGTGTTTATGTGCATGTACGTGGGGACAGAAGACTTAAAAAAAAATTTGATTTTTATATATTTTATATTTTTTAAATATGTATAGTATATAAATCAAATAATATTGAGCCTATTTTTTTAAATACTTAAATTCCATCTATGATTTAGGACATCAGGAGCTCTGGAACTTCCTATTTCAGTAACTTCCAATGTCATTATCATCCTCTGTTACACAAAGACACCCTTTCTATACTGTGAAAACTTAGAGGACATGTTCTCTTAACGCGAAGAGATATAATCGTATAGTCCACATACTGTAGGTATATTCAGAGGTTGTCTTTGGGAAATAGACTTATGAGTGCTGCCAACATTGCTGCAGAGGTTGAAGGGGTGGGGGAGTCAGCCTGTCAGTGCTCAGACCATATGCCACACACTGCATCAAATTGGTCTGCATGGCTGTTGTCCCAGAAGGAAGCCTCTTCTAAAGATGATGCACAAGAAAGCCCGCAAACAGTTTGCTGAAGACAAGCAAACTAAGGACATGGATTACTGGAACCATGCCCTGGTGTCTAATGAGACCAAGATAAACTTATCTGGTTCAGATGGTGTAAAGCTTGTGTGGTGACAACCAGGTGAAGAGTACAAAGACAAGTGTGTCTTGCCTACAGTCAAGCATGGTGGTGGGAGCGTCATGGTCTGGGGCTGCATGAGTGCTGCCAGCACTGGGGAGCTACAGTTCATTGAGGAAACCATGAATGCCAGCATGTACTGTGACATACTGAAGCACAGTATAATCCCCTCACTCCAGAGACTGGGCCGCAGGGCAGTATTCCAACATGATAACGACCCTAAACACACCTCCAAAATGACCGCTGCCTTGCTAAAGAAGCTGAGGGTAAAGGTGATGGACTGGCCAAGCATGTCTCCAGACCTAAACTCTATTGAGCATCTGTGGGGCATCCTCAAATAGAAGGTGGAGGAGCACAAGGTAACAACAGAAAAATGGGCAAAAATAACTCAAGGTTGGACTTGAGGCACATTGGACAGTAGTAAATTATACAAATTAGCTATTAGTGGCCCCTGACTTATGTGCAGATACACATATATTCTATACTTGTGTATTGCTGTATACTTCTTGTGTTTTCATGTCACAATGCACTTGTTCAGCTTTGCTAATGTTGCTTTGTGAGTGGGCTGTGTTGTGGGTACGGTTTGGATCCGCCCAGTTTCCTCCCCTTCCTTTACATGCGCTGTGTCTCATGTGGGATGTTTTGAGATTAGGTACCTTCCCCTACATTTTACTCTATCTATTCAGTGCTTCCTAGTGGCGACTGGGCTCTAGTTTCGAGTCCGCTGATGTCAGGCGGGGGGCATGTGGGGCGATGCGCGAGTGGGTGACGTCATTCGGCAGTGCCGTCGACGGATGTATGACCCGCACCGCATGTAATGCAATGTAGCTGAGTATAAACCGTACCTAGAGGGCTATAAATAGCCCCCCTCTTACATCCTACTGTGCTGGACGTGCGTTTTGTTTCCTGGGGGGGGGGGCGCTGGACATACTGCAGGCCATGGTAAACATAAGCAGTGGTGACTGACACAATATATGCAGCTTCCTAGGATTTTTTGTTGAGTTATATCAACCTGATATTATACTCTTCTCCTCTTTTTCAGGTGGCTCTGTGGGACTAGTGAATCTGTCATAGTCTCATTAATATTTGCTGATTGCAACCTGGGCCTTTGGTTTGTACCTATGCACATGCATTTGTGCTTGGTCAAGTATTTACAGGCATACCCCACTTTTAAGTACACAATGGGGTTTATTTACTAAAGCTGGAAAGTGCAAAATCCGGCTCACTTCTACATAGAAACCAATGAGCTTCCAGGTTTTATTACCAAGGCTTAATTGAACAAGCTGGGGTTAGAAGCTCATTGGTTTCTATGCAGCAGTGAGCCTGATTTTGCACTTTCCAGCTTTAGTAAATAAACCCCATTGTGTACTTAAAAGTGGGGTATGCCTGTATACTATTACTGTTGTGGCCCCATTGGCTGTGTCCATATCATCACCCCCCCTTTTTTTCCCTTTCATCATTTTTTGATCTTTGGGTTCATTCTACCTGTTAATATCATTAATATATGTGGTATAAAATATTGTGAGACAGAGTATATTTACTATATACTTTTTTCTCTATTTCATTTTGAAGTATGCTTTTGCTATTAGAATAATTCTTATTGTTATAAACAATTTTTCCAGTCTACTGGCCATAAATACCAAAGTGTCTGAATCTTATATATGGTGATACCTGATGTTTAGTAGGGAGACTATCTCCTATGGATTTCTTTGCAAGGTACTTTTGTATGTGTTGCGGATGTCACTCGGATATGATAATGATCCATTTTAAATGTTGTTATACAACTTCTTATCTATATGTTTTATTTTAGATAGTGAGACCTGTTTTTTCCAACAAGCCCAGCTCTGTGGTGTTGTCATGGAGGAGAGGAAGAGGACTTCAGTTGCAACCTGTGAAGCTCTGGTGAACCTCCATGCCCAAGAGGGTTAAGACAGTGCTGGAAAATAATGGTGGCCACACAAAATATTGACACTTTGGGCCCAATTTGGACATTTTCATTTAGGAGTGTACTCACTTTTGTTGCCAGCGGTTTAGACATTAATGGCTGTGTGTTGAGTTATTTTGAAGGGACAGCAAATTTACACTGTTATACAAGCTGTACACTGACTACTTTACATTGTAGCAAAGTATAATTTCTTCAGTGTTATCGCATGAAAAGATATAATAAAATATTAACAAAAATGTGAGGGGTGTACTCACCTTTGTGAGATACTGTAACTGCATTTCTAAGAACCATCATTATCCATGTTTAAATATCTGATTTCTGACTGTCAAATTCACTAGGAGCCAATGGAGCACCAAGAGTTGAAGCCCGATTATTTGGATTTGAGAACCTAAAACCTTTATTATAACTTGCAGACCTCTGTCACTGTACAGTATAGTTGGATTTTTCTTAACAACTTCAACTACATCCTGAAACTCTACACTACATGTGGTGACAAAACTAAGTTTATCCTCACTCTTTTCTGATCTCTTCTCATCTTTATCCAACATTAACACATCCCTATTCCTTTGTCTATTACTTGTGACTCCCTCAGATGTAGTTCCTTACATGAGCAAGTTGTTCATGCTCTTATGAACTCTCTCAGAAGGATTACCTTTATGGTGTGGGATTGGTGACAACTTGTTTCACACAGCTTAGTATTTCTACGGTGCATGATTTCCTGAAAATACAGGTGTAGCTATATTCTCTCTTACCTGCTGTTAACATTATTTTTAGGAAATACTATTATTACTATTATACTAGAAGGTTTCCAGGTACTCCTAAAGTGTAAATTCAAATGGTTGTTATTCAAATAACTGAAAAACCGTTTCAAAAAGTCAATGTTCCCCTCCCACACCAACAAGAGGCCATCTATATACCTCCAATGACATTGTAAATTCTTTAAGAAAGGATTATTTTCGGGAAATATCCAAAATTCCTCCCATCATCCGATATATAGTTTTGACAAGGAGGGAGAAAACTTATCTCACATAGAAGCCCCTCTTTTCTGAGGATAGTAAACCCCATTAAAGTTAGCTTTGTGTCTTATGAATTTCTACTGCCTCTAACAAATATTTTGTAATTCTTCTTTAAAGGCACTGTATTACAGTACTCAAAGCTTAAAATTTAGGGGAAAATACCATCACTGAAAATTTATAATAATGTGTACACCACCGACTCAGCCAATTAATGGATGGGGTTCCAGGAGCCAAACTACAAGATTCAAAAACAAATTCATTGTGGTATATGTTCAAAAAAGTTTATTGATACAAACCATAAAAATTCATTCAAAGTAACACAAAAAACACAGAACCTTCACCATACCATGATTAAAAAATTAATGACAACATTGCCAAGAAAACTAATTAAAAACAGCCCGGGCTCCTAAGCATACACACACACACACACACACACACACACACCCTAAATAGCAATCAATTGACCCGTAATTGGAGGCTAAGCTTAATTGACACCCAAAGTCTAAAGGGTATGGGAAATTTCATCCATATAGCAAAACAAAAACAAAAGGTCAAGTGAGGGGGGATCAGCATCCAGGGATACAGTTCAGAGTGAGGAAATCAAGACTTCAATCCTGATGGCAGAGATGACAGAGAGACATCAGCACCGCATAGCATGTGGGACATGGGAGAATGTA
Source organism: Aquarana catesbeiana (assembly GCF_042186555.1). Taxonomy (NCBI): domain Eukaryota; kingdom Metazoa; phylum Chordata; class Amphibia; order Anura; family Ranidae; genus Aquarana; species Aquarana catesbeiana. The sequence continues at coordinate 207,574,525 of NC_133326.1, read as the reverse complement.
CATGCACAATGGTCTGTTGCACATATAGGTATTGGCCAATGGTTAATGTGCAGCGGGGGCAGCAAGACTACCAGGGAAGATGGAAAAGACAGATGCCAATCACACTCCAGCAGAGTCACAAAAACAGGTATAGCGTAGACTAGTGGGAACTGATGTCCCATGCAGAGATATCACCCACACTGTAATGGACTCCGCAGTCCATCTAATACCTGCTATCCTCTAGTGCTGTCTCCTCAATGCCGCCTATATCTGTGTTCGGGAAGCCGAGTCACGATCTGAAGTTCCCCGTTGTTGCCAATTCCATTGAGAGCAATGCGGTGCAGCGTGTAGAGAGTATAACCATGAGGTATGCTAGGGAGCCGGATCACATGACGTGAAACCGTCAATGCATTTCACTCACTAGATGGTCACGTGAGCTTTGTCAGGACACAGTGGTGATTAAGTTATGGAATTACAACGGGTCTTGATTCCCCGTTGTTGCCAATTCCATTGAGAGCAATGCGGTGCAGCGTGGAGAGAGTATAACCACGAGATTAAGTTATGGGATTATAATGGGTGTTGATGTTCCTCCCTTTTCAGATCTTAACCCATAGAATACCATCGTATTGTGTAATCCACATCATGAGTCAAAAAGTTAAATACGGATTTGGTGGGTGTATTTTTATTTTGGGTCTAAGGTTATAGAAATTAACCCTTTCAAGTTCATCTCATCCAGCTGCAATCCATCCAGTCATTCAAGCCAAACTGTCAGGGCTGGCTCAGCCCTTCCTTCTCTGAGCTGGCCGTTCAGCTGTCGGCTAATTGCCAGCTCTCATCTCTCTCCACAGTTACCCAGCTGTTCCTGATACTGCTCATCTGACTTGCCTACTTAAAGCTGTCCAGCTCACTTCATCTCTGCCTTCGCCTTGGTCACATCACAAGAAACCATCTCCTGCATTCCTGTTTAAAGACTAGCTTTGCTGACATCCCTTCTGGCTCCTTAGCCTGCTTGCTGTTCCACTACTTGGATCCCTGACTTCTGGCCTGGCTGATTACCCGATCCGGTTACTGAACTCTGGCTATGATTTGACTACACTTACTCTTTATTTTTATTAATAAACAAGTGTGATTTAACTGTACTGCTGTCTCGGTCTGATTCATGGTTTCTGACACAAACAAATTCAACAGAGGAGTTCTAATCATTCCTAGTCTAGGGAAGATGTTTAAAGGGGAACTCCAAATATGGAGATTCCATTCTCAGGGCAATTGTTTACCCCTATAGCTATATATAGAGGATTAGGGTTCTAAAAATACTTGCAAACTGAGTTCAGAATTTTTCCCCTTAGGAGTCATCGTATTTAATTGATAAATCCATTCTTTCCTTTTGCAGCAAAGCTGTGTCATAATCACCCCTGCGGTTGGACAAGGTGAGAGCAGAAAAGCCCTTCACCATAAGTCAATCAGGGGGAAAATTGTGAAAAATTTCAAAGTGTTGGGCAATGGGGCTTTTTTGGAATTGTTCTTATTTTTATTTATGTTTCTAATGTTGCTTAAATGTTCCCCTATGCGGATGCAGAGCTGACACTTGGTCTTACCAACATACAGTTTCTTACAGGGACATTGAAGGATGTACAGTACCTTGTCTGTACTACAATTAATGAATTGCCTGATACTGTATGTTTTGTTTCCATCCCCATCAGTGAAGGTATCAGTACATTCCACAGTGCAACAAATATGACAGTGACCACATGGAAACATCCCATTTGTGCGGAGCATATCAGTCAGCCAGTTCTTAGGTAGGGTGAGTACAAATTCAGAGTGCACCAGATTATCTTTTAAATTTCTTATACATACAATAAGCGGTCTTGGGCCTACAATTTGAGATAATTGTGCAGATCAAGTCAAAACATGCCAGTGTCTGCCTAGTACTGATTGAACCTCATCCATTATGTGAGCCATAATGAGTAATAATGCGCACTGGGAAAGGTTGGAGTGAGGAGATTTGAGCTTGAGAGTCCTGCAAAGTTTTGATGCCATTAAGGTCCTCACATTTGGCTGAAGAGGCCCTTCTACGTGCATGTCTGATATTCTTATGAGTATACCCCCTAGCCCAGAATCTCCTATAGAGTTCCTCAGATTCAGTTTTATGTGTTGCTTTGCTGGAACAGTTCCTCTGAATGTGGAGGAACTGGCCAGTTGGAATGCCCCTAAATAGTGATGGAGGATGGTAGCTGGAAGCCAGGAGGAGAGTATTAGCTGCAGTCTTTTTTCTAAACGTTCCTGTCTCCAATCTGCCATTCTTGACAGAAATGGAGATATCAAGGAAGGAAATACCCTCATAATCTCAAGTATAGGTGAGTTTGATGTTCCTATCATTGGCATTTAGTTCAGACATGAATTCATGCAGCTTGTCCACCATCCCACTCCAAACAACCAGGATATCATTGATGTACCTCAGCCACAACCTAATGTGGCTGAGGAACCCCGACGAATGGTAGACAAGACTCTCCTCCCACCACTCAAGGTGGAGGCAAACATATGCAGATGCCCAGGGGGACCCCATCGAGATCCCCCTGATCTGCTGGTAGTTTGCACCAGAGAACTGAAAGCAGTTGTGGGTGAGGGCAAACTCCAGCAGTTCCAGGATGAACTTATTCTGGGACCCCATGAGGGGTTGTTTTTTGTGTTACTTTGAATGAATTTTTATGATTTGTATCAATAAATTTTTTTGTACATATACCGCAGTGAGTTTCATTATGGAGCCCCTTTTTAGTCTCCACTTACTGTCTTGCTGAGACTGTTTTTGAATACTGTATTACAGTAGATGATACCCTAAAACATAAAAAGCAAGGTGCTATGGACTTGAAGAATATAATGACTTAATATTTTAATATACCCACACAAAGTCTTCTTTCCATTGTAAACAACTCACATTGGCAAGAACAGCCCTCATATCTTTTATATATTCTGAAAGTCTGTGGACAAGTGCTTGTAGGTGAAGATCCACCCAAAAATATTAAGAAATCTTAATACTAATAGCTCCCATGCACTCACCTACACTGAACAGATCAGGTAAAATGTTTTTGAAAGAAATAGATGGGCCCATCTTTAATTCCTGACATTCCTCTGGATCCTGGAGATGTCGAAGAGCCTCCTGCTCATGATATTTTGCATTGAGGACTTCCACTGAACTTCATTTATCTTCAGTTTTGAATACTACATTTTCATTTAAACTTTTTATAGCAGCACATTCTTCTTTTGTTAAATTGTTCCTTCTATGTATCATGCCTCTAGCTTTCAATATAGTTAAGTTCTGTTCTGCTTTGTTTTTAAAGGGTTTGTAACCTGTATAGGATAAAAATATTTAACTTCTGTATTGAGCCTGTCATAATCATTCCTCTAAGTGCCGGTTCACACGGGGGCGACTTGTCAGGCGACCTAGTTGCCTGACAAGTCGCCTCCCGTTCTGTACAATGGAACCGTTCTAATCGGAGCGACGCAAGTCGCTCCAACTTAGAAAAAGGTTCCTGTACTTCTTTTGGGGCGACTTGAGGCAACTTGCATAGACTTCTATATAGAAGTCGTTTTGCAAGTCGCCGCCCCTGTGTGATAGTTTTGGTTTTTAATGTCCAGGCCTGAAATGACTGAGCAGCTTATAAATGAGATCTCTATTGATAACAAACTGGCTATGAGGTAGCTGAAATGTTTTAGATTTCTGCTGTATACTGGACCGCTTGCTATATCCTTGGACTAATGTAACAATTGTTTTTCTAAATGATTCTGTACAGCAGGGAGTGGATCTTTGAGGCTGTGGCTTTGAGGACAACAGTGAAAATTCCCAAATCCTTTTAATATCGTGCTTAGAGGATGCCCTAAATCTGTATGTTGTATTAGGGAACAGTATGATTTTCATGGACAGTCTCAGTGACAGTGTACACTGGCAGTGCATATTGGTATATGGAATTGATCTCTTTTTATTACAACAGCTTGAAAAGAAAGGTATTTTTCAGGTAGCATTAGCAGTGAAGTATGGGTTCTTCACCAAATTGTAATAAACCCACCTTTAATGCAGATAAAAATTGACCACTAGTTATCGGTGTATGTAATTGTTCTCATTGAATCAAAACTACAGCTAGCAAATTTCTATCAAGTACTCATTAGGAGCCAGGAGACTGAAGATTATATAGCATTGTAAAATTGGCCAGTAGCAGGGCAATTTTAATGAGAGAGAATTGGCTAAAATGTACTAGAGTAAAATTTACAGGCAGGTTTTCTACCTCCAGGAATAAGAGACCAGAGATAATTGGTTTAATTGGTACTGTATATGCTGAAACTTTGTTTTTTTCTAGGTGGATAGGGGGGTGCATTAAATGTGAGTGGTATACGTGAAGTGGTGTAGGTGCACGCTATTTGTGCACTTTTTTAAAAAAATGTTTCTTTCAAACAATGCAACGGCATGCTGTGAACAAAAGACAGCTTAAAAAAGAGATGGACAACGCCAAGTAAATAGTGAGCAGTACATCCCCCCAAACTTAAAAAAGCACCATCAACAAAAGACAGAAATACAAAACTTTCAAATGATACAAAAATTCAAATCCAATCCCTGAAACAAAATCACACTTTAAAGAAAAAAAAAGTTTGCTATGGATGGGACAGATGCAAAAAGTGATTGCTGACCTCAAATCGACCACAAAATCCTCAGATTGGCAGGCATTGTTCATCATGATTGATGAGGATATGCATTACTAGATGATGTGATTGATGATGGATTTATGTTATGGGACTTTTTTTGTACTTTTTTCAATCATTTTATTGCAAAAGATAACAGAGCATTTGCACTCTCCAAGAGCAGTTGCTCCAGAGCTTAGTAAATGAGCAGACAATTTGCTGACTTCCACCATCCAATCATGTGTAAGCAAAAATGCTGTTTTTTTTAATTTTCCTTGCACATGATTGGGTATTCTTTGAAAAATAAAGATTTACTTAATGTACTAAGCTCTGGAGCAACTGCATTTGCAGAGTGTGACTGCACTTTGCCAAGTGCACAGTCTATTTGCCTTTAGTAAATCAACCCCAGTGTGTTGACTTATAACATATAAGAATGCAATTGAGTATTCTGATGCATTAGGGCATAAGGACTTGCCAAAAAGTGTCAGTGTGGTTTTTTTTTAGTGTTTACTTTTTCGTGAATGAGTGGGGTTATTATGTACAGATTTCTTTTTCACATACAGTGCCTTGAAAAAGTATCCATACTCCTTAAATGCTCCACATTTTGTCACGTAACAACAAAAAACATCACACTTTTCAGATATTTATTTGTAAAACAATTTGAAAACCATTTATAATTTTCCTTCAATTTCACAATTATGTGGCACTTTGTGTTGGTCTATCACATAAAATCCCAATAAAATACATTTACGTTTTTGATTGTAACATGACAAAATGTGCAAAATTTCAAGGGGTATGAATACCTTTTCAAGGCACTGTAGGAGGGTCTGGTATCTGGAGGTCCTATTAATTTTAACGAGGGCTTCCAGACTTTGATAAGCCCCCTGCCTGCAGATCCACACAACTACTGGGCTAGGGTTTTGGAGGAAGAGACCCTTGTGCTCATCCTCATCACCTAGGTTTAAGTTCTTACCCACCCTCCTCCTGGCAAGGTACCCTCTCCATATTGAGGGCATATGGCCTGGAATGGTTTCTGAGGGAGGGTGCAAAACCCTCATCCCCTTTCCTGTCCAGCCAGGCTACATGCTCTGATAAGGGTGTGGTATAGATTTTTTTTCTTAAAGAAAAAGTGTTTCCTATGCATTTTTAGGAGGAATCCCATGCCTTTTTTAGGTTGAATACATCATTCAGAGGCACCAGAGGGAGGTTAAGGACATCTTACAGACATGCAATGTAAAGGAATTTTGCATTTTTAATGTTTCACTGCTTCCCATCAAACAAACATTTTTAAAAGTTTTCACTTTGGTCCCCCGGGGTAGTGCCCAGCCCCCAATGCCATTTGTTGAAAATTCTTTGCCCGTTAGCCCAGAAAAATGCCCATTACTGATTTCTAAGATTTCGCTCTTACCCAAAACCGAACAAAGGTACTTAACCCAGCAAACTGAGATTATCCATATATTTGTGAACAACACTGACTACTTGCATTAGTAATATGGTGCAAATATTGCTGCTTCTACATTAGAAATATATTACTGCTAGCATTACACTAGCTTTACACTACCTATGACACTAGCATTTGTATGTCATACATGCGCTCTAGTAGAACAGGTCCTAATAATTCGGAAAACAAAAAAAAAAAATTACTGACCAGCAAGTGACAACCCAGGTCAGCATGATCTGAACAGCTACAGAATCAAATTACTAAACTCCAGGATGGATAATTGTTAGTCCTTTATTAATGCAAAATGGCTAATTAAAATCAAGCAAAGGTATGGGATGAAAGTTGTACAGGTGATCAGTTTAATAGAGAAATTCGATAGTAATTGGGTGTAGAAAGCAGCAACGTTAGGGAATGTTACTTTGTCAGCTAAAAATATTGCAATATATTAAATATGAACTGATAGAATATTCTTTGCATTTCAAAGTGTACTCATACACTGCCACTGTTCAAAGCTATGAGTGTAGAAATATTATGCCCCAACAAACACAGTATATCCAATATTACAATTGATAAAACAATTAAAATTTATTTTGCCTAGTGTATTAGTCAATTAGTAGTAGTAGAGGTAATAACAGCTACTAAAGAGCTAAAATTAAAAAAAGGACCTGGCACCGACGGCTTTTCTGCTTTATATTATCGCACTTTTACTGATATAATTTCCCCTTTATTGACTAAAGCATTTAATAATATCCTGGATAACAAATCTTTTAGACATGAATCACTAATGGCTATCATTTGTATGATTCCTAAACCACATTCAGATGAAACACGAATTTCCACCCTATTTCAATGTTAAATATTGATATTAAAATTTTAGCGAAAATTGTAGCAACTCATCTAAAAGATACCATAGGAACATTAATTCATCGAGATCAGGTTGGCTTTATGCCGACACGCCAAGCAAGCGATAATATACGTAGAGTTGGTGCAGATTGATAGATCACGTCGTATTCCAGCTTGCTTCCTTTCATTAGATCTAAAGAAAGCATTTGATTCCATTTCTTGGCCTTATTTACATTATACTTTACAAAAATAGGGTTTTAGCCCCAACTTTATAAATTGGATTATGGCACTTTATAATAACCCAAAAGCATATGTCAAATATGCAGGTTATAAATCTGAACCCTTTAATATTCATAGAGGTACACGCCAGGGATGTCCTCTCTCTCCCCTATTATTTGCCCTCTCAATTGAACCACTAGCTCAAATGATCAGATTGGATCCCACTATAACTGGAATTGAAATCGGTGGATATCGACATAAATTATGTCTATTTGCGGATGATATCCTTCTTTTTTCTGTCTTCCCAATAAATATCTGGCCCCAACCTTATTCCATTACTTAATCAATTTGCATGTATTTCAGGTCTACATATTAATCCTAAAAAATGTCATGTCTTAAACATAGCTCTCTCAAATGTGGAACTAAGTTCAGCAAAGATGGGTCTACCTTTTGCTTGGACGGACAGATCGATCCCTTATTTAGGGATTAATTTATCGGCTTCCTTGTCAAACTTGTTTTCAGATAATTATCCATCCATTCTGAGAAATATTAAAAACTTACTAAAATCCTGGTCCCATCTCTTGCTGTCATGGTTCTGAAAGATCAATGCCAAAAAATGACAATTTTACCAAAAATTTTGTAGTTCTTTTGTGTTTTACCAATCCCTGTTCCTGCCTATTTCCTAAGACTCTTACAGATGAGAATAATGGCATTCATATGGGGTTAATCTAAGCCATGAATACAACAACATACTTTGTTTCTCCCCAAACTTAATGGAGGATTGGGATGTCCTAATTTTGCATGTTATTATAGGGCAGCACACTTAGCTAGTCTAACTAAATACCATGCACAGAAAGAAATCCCATTGTGGGTTTCTATTGAAGCGGCTGAGTGTGACCCTATATCAATATAAAACCTGCTTTGGATCTCGCCTAGAGATTGTAGAAATTTACAAAATCCTGTCACTAAATACTATATATCTCTCTGGGATAGATTTAAAACAGGAAATCAATTGCAATCTACTCATAATCCTCTATTGTCTTTCTATATAAATCCAGCATTCTACCCTGCATTGGTTTCTCCCAAATCTTTTAAAGAATAGGTATTAATAAATATTTTTTACCATGCATAAGTTTGTGGACTCCTCATCCTGCATTCCCTTTTCCACTCTTTGTGACATATGTGGCTTACCCAATTCAGAGATTTTCAGATATCTCCAAATTAAAAACTTTTTCTCGCCCTTTTTAAGCACGAACACTCCCATAAAACAAATTAACTCATTTCAAAGTTATCTGTAAAGTTTAACCACATGCCAGAGGATTGATATCCCTTCTGTACTCTCAAGGGTTGACCCAACCCAACTCAGAAAAACCATCTTATGTTCAAAAATGGGAAGAGGATCTAGGGAAAACACTTGAGAGTGCAGACTGGAATTTAATATGGTCAGTAACCAAATCAGAATATCTTAATGTGCTGTCTGTAGAGGCCAACTACAAGGTATTAACAAGATGGTACCTGGTACAGGTCAGGGTGGCTAAATATACACAGAACTATTCAGCTCAGTGTTTTCGCGGATGTACAGAATTGGGTACATGCTTTCATGTTTGGTGGACTTGACCTATTGCACAAAAAGGAAATATTTCATATTGCGTCTAAATTATTCAATATAAATTTATCTCTGGACCCTACAATGGTGCTACTTAACTTAAAACCAGAATTATGTCACATACACAATTCAAATTACTGATACAGCTTTTCACAGCAGCAAAACAAACACTAGCGAAAGCTTGGCAATCCCCGACTCTGGTAACATATGATTTTATGCCCTCAGCATTTGATAAGAAATTACTTTTACCATGGTAATTTTCTAGATAGGATTTGTTTCAAATATTGTTGTTTCAGGTCGTTAAGGTGGCTCCTGACTGAACTCTGTGGACCTCATTACCCCTTTCTTTATCCATTCCTTTCTTTCTCCTCTGCCTTCCTATCCTTACTTTATCCATATCTATCCTGTGATTTTTGAAGCTCCCATGCATGATATTTATTCTTATATAGAGTTTTTACAAAAATAACTGTTTTTTGTTCATATCATAACTATAGAGGTTTAAATATCTTACTTAAATACGGATCAAAAGATGATTGCAGTATTATTACTTTTATTTAATAACATATAGTAGTAATCTAAACTATGCTTTGAATTTATATAATTGAGCTTCATTAATTTGTTTAAGAATCGATTATATCGTACATCTGTATAAATTATCTGTGAATATTCAATAAAATACTTTGACAAGGAAGATTGACTGACAGCAAAAGTGTATCCTGTTCCCTAGAGCAATTTCTGTGTGGTTCATACACCGTCAACGGGCCATTCCAGGGGGCCACCTCCCCATGGCAGCCATGACACCAGCAGCTTCACATGGCTCCCGCATCCTTATAGTATTATACTGTGCAGTGAGTTCATTCATACATTTGCACCTTTGGTTTGTACATATTTGTACAAGTTATGACTACCTCAGCTATGTAATTAAAGCGGTAGTAAACCCAATATTTTGTCTTGCATATCATTTAGTAGTTTTTTATTAAGAATGAATTGCCATGAGTAATTTTTAATGTACCTGCCCCCTGTCTGTGTTATCAATATTTTCTCGAGTCATTACGTATACCGCGCATGCGCCATATCCTCCTTCATTCCGACAAGTCGAGACCCTGCCGTAAAGATTCAATGTCCATGTTGGGGCTGCATCATTTCCTTTTTTAGACGTCAGCCCCGACATCCCGCAATGCTTCACCAAAATTCCTGCACAGAGTGCTCCAGGAGGTATGGTCACTCCTTTCTGAAGCACACTGTTATTAATTTCTATTTGTTTCCGTAGTAACCGGAAACGAAGAAGAGGCTTGAATATCTTTACTAGTGCGCATGCATGGGATTATAGAGACAAGGGCATTCTGTGGGCGGAAATACAGAGCGATTCAGACATGGAAGACCACAGTGAAGATGGCGCCAGCGAATATGCTGAAATAATCTTTGGATGATTAAGAAAATATGCAGTAAGCTAACATTGTTTTATATATATATATATATATATATATATATATGAAGTGGTCATTCGATTCACAATTAATTTGCCTTTCAGAATATTATGAATATAGTATTGATGTGGGTGGGTTTCCTACCGCTTTAATATGCCTTCTATCACTGATCATGCCTTGTGGTTGTCCTGATTACCATGAGTCACTCCCGATGCCTAGCATTTGTGGGTGGATGAGGTGTGCTATGTAGGTATTTCTTGAGCAGTCTGTTTGTTGCTTTGATAAAATGGGCTAAGGCCAATTAAACGTTAGACAGTAAAACATTCACTGTCTACTCAAATTCTCTATCTGCAAGACCTGACAATACCTCGATATCTACCTGCTTATCTAATGACTTTTTTTATTTCAATATGTTTTTATGGTGAAATTTTAGTACAAAGACCCGCAACTGTGGGAATAGAGAATTAAGAGAAAAACAAAAGTGATACATATAGGTTAGCTTCACAGAGCAACAAGGTGTCCATATCAACTGAGATATACTAGTAATACATTTACAAAGGAATCCTGTGTGTCAGTAGTACACATTACTTTATAGCGTAACCATCTTTGACTAGAATTAGGTTATCACATCAATATAGTTTTGGAATACCAAGTCGACCAACATTGCCAAGCTTTTTCAAAATTCCTATGTGAATCGGGATGATTGGGTATGAGCTTTTCAAACTAGTATATTGAATGGACTATAGTTGAAACTTCTGACAGATTAGGTGCCTGATCTCCCCTCCAGTGCCTGGTAATTGTGAGTCTAGCCCCTAACAGAATGCTAGAGGCAACTTTGCTGTACGCCATGGGAAATTAATCTTTGCCAAGATTAAGGAGCTCTAAGTCAGGAGCAGGATTGGTTTAGATACCAATAACACTGGATAAAAGCTGAAACACACTCTACCAGAAGATCCTCAAATTCTTACATGCCCAGAGGATGTGGAAGAGGTTACCAACTTGGCCATAACCTCGCCAGCACAAGGGAGATCCACCTGGTGAAAAGAAAGCCACATGGCATGGTGTAAGGTATCACCAGGTTTTACATTTTTGAGTAATTTCCCAGTACTTAATGCAGTGCGAGACAGCAAATGAGTGTAGCAGGACGCTAATAAACTGATGTGGCTCATATGCCTTTTGTAGATCTGGCTCCCATTCCTGGATCAGGGAACTTTTAGTGAACAACAATTTATTTTGCAGTAAATTGTAAAAGAAAGAGATACGTTTTGGAGCATGGGGTTTGCTGTGATAAAACTGCCAGATTTTAGAAATAACCTGGATTTTGGGAGGTGAATCAGTCATCATTAAGTATTTGATGCTAAAAAGTTTAAAGAGAACGGACGTTAGGAGATTATACCTCCCACGCAGGTCCTCCACTGTTGTCACCAACGCAGAGATCTGACACATTGCTTAAGCCATATGAAGATCAGTTAGTTGAGGACAAGTGCGGTATGAGGATATTGAATAGATCAAGCGGCATCTGTATATCAGAACATGACAAAGTATAATCCTTAGAATTACAAATTGCCCTCCACGCCTGTAGAGATGATACGACAGTAAAAGGAAGAGAGTCTAGGGGTCTGGGAGACCAGGTGTCAGCCAGCACACGTAGGTGTAAATTAAAGACTGATGACATATGTGCCTCCATATCTACCCATAGAGTGTCCAACGTAGGGGTACACCAGAATTTTAGTTGGTCTAAAATGACAGCTGTATAGTAATCCCTAAGATCCACCAGGCCTATACCACGTACTGATTTGTGTTTAATCAGTTGGGCATAAGAGTCTCTAGCTCTTTCTTCTTCCATATGTACTGTTTTAGGTGCAAGGTCAGGGAGATTAGGTTGGAGGACTTCAGGGGAATTGGGAGATTGTGAAAGTACAGGGTTTAAGGAAGAATAAGCATTTTGAAGGCGGCCAATTCATATTTGGAGATATGTTGAAGCTCTGCTGTCATTTTAGTCTGTTGGAATTTAAAGTTAACCTCTGCCAGGTTAATTTTTAAAAATCTGTTTATTAAGTTTTGTAATAACATTTACATAGAAAACAGAAAGAAAATAGCCCTGAAACAGGCCACATACCACAATATAACACACAATTCTTCAGCACTTGACTCATTGTATAACCCTGAGACTGAACATGTGAATAGTACAAACAAGCTCAAAGACCTATGTGTATGGCACATAAACTGTCACAAAAGAGCAAATATTGGCTTCACCCATCCTAGTATAAACCACATATCTTCAATATAAATCAACAGGCATATGGAATGATGTACATGCCCACATCCACCCCAAAGGGAGAGAGACAGGCAGTTCTCCCATATCCATAGATCAGATTCCACGCATATTATACATTACATCACATAGTCACCGTAGATATAACCATTCAGTCAGACACCGTGGATGTACTGTTTATCCAGCTACCCCACTCTTTATCAAACTTAAGTGATATGCCTCTGCTAGCATATATAGCCTTGGATAAGGGGGTGGCTTTGTTACCAAGTGCCTTCCATGCTGGAATAGACGGAGGGGCAGACTTTTTCCAGAAAAGCACTAATAACTTCCTAGCATAATAAAGTAATAATGTCAACAAAGTACATGTCACTCGTCTTGAAGCTAGGGCATCAACAAGTCTTAGGTGACACACTTCCACCCTTGGCTGTACACTGATGGCAGTAACCTCCTCTACACACTCAGTGACCCCCCGACAAAAAGTTTGGAT